>NC_090938.1:129445986-129752909 GCF_040938575.1 Ambystoma mexicanum
AGGAAGAAAGCGGGGGGGGTCCTCGGCCTCTACGTCAACCTTCCCGCCAGACGGCGAGGGAAAGAAATTGGACACGATGGGACGCAGAGTCATCTCATCGGCAGTGACGACGATTAAGGCTGCCAACGCCTTGGCTATCGTAGCCTGCTACGTCAGGGAGTTGTGGTACAAAATCGCCCCCCTGCTGGACTTCTTACCAGACGACAAGAGGGCAGAGGGCCTAGAGATCTTGCAGGAAGGAGAAGTGGCGACGGACATCGCTGACACTGGATTTCGCCAGTTGGGCAACGGCGTGTGCCTTAGACGGCGTGGATGGCTCAAGGCAACTGACTTCCGTCAGGAAGTGCAGACCAGAGTCTTGGACATGCCGTTCGACGGGAACAATCTGTTTGGGAAAATAGTGGACGATTCCCTACAAGCCATCAAGACGGACACGGAGACGGCCTGGGCTCTTGGTGTTCTCCAGCAACGACGGCCGCCCTTTCGGAGCGGCGGAGGCAAGCAGGGTGCCTCCAAAGGTTCCGGCGGCGGATTTTCCACCTATCGTCAAGCGGCCCGTTCGTCGTCGCAAGAAGCCTATAGGGGACGAGGCAAGTCGGGCGGACCCCGCCGTCGTCGCCAAGGAGGGCAAGGTGGCAAAGCCTCGTCGAAGCAGAACTGAACCGGCCGTGGGGTCGGGCCCCCACCGAAGCACCCCGGTGGGAGACCGGCTGGCGAACTTCGTCAGCGTGTGGGAGTCCATCTCCACCGACCGTTGAGTGCTGGACGCCCTGGCCCAGGGTCACGCGC
Source organism: Ambystoma mexicanum (assembly GCF_040938575.1). Taxonomy (NCBI): domain Eukaryota; kingdom Metazoa; phylum Chordata; class Amphibia; order Caudata; family Ambystomatidae; genus Ambystoma; species Ambystoma mexicanum. Next base: position 129,446,776 of record NC_090938.1, read on the forward strand.
TCGAGTTTCTAAAGAAGTGCCCGCGCATCCCCCCCGTGGCCAGGAAGGAACATCACGCCCCTCAACTTCTCTTGGAGGTAAAGGCGATGCTCAAGAAAGGCGCCATCGAGCTCGTCCCAAAGAGGCTTCGGGGCTCCAGAGTTTACTCAAGATACTTCCTCGTGAAGAAGAAGACGGGAGGATGGCGTCCCATCCTGGACCTACGACGACTGAACAAATTCATCAAGGCACAGAAGTTCCGGATGGTCACCCTCCAGCACGTCCTGGGTCAACTGGAGGAGGGCGATTTCCTGTCGTCGTTGGATTTGGAGGATGCCTACTTCCATATCCCCATCCCAAAGGGACACCGAAAGTTTCTCATATTCGTGGTCCAAGGGCGTCACTACCAGTTCAGAGCCCTTCCCTTCGGATTGAGGTCAGCACCCAGGGTGTTCACCAAGTGCCTCGCACCAGTGGCGGCGCGGCTGCGCCTGGAGGGGATCCACGTCTACCCCTACCTGGACGACTGGCTCATCCGTGCAAAGACAAAGGAGCTCGGCGTGGAGCACACGGCGAGGACCGTCCAACTACTCACGGACCTGGAATTCTCCATAAACTACGCCAAGCCCCACCTGGTGCCCGCGCAAGACGCACTGTTTCTGGGAGCGAAACTCGACACAGTGGCGCTTCTGGCCTCTCCGTCGGAGGAAAGGACGAGGGCCATCTTGGGCAAGGTGCAGTGGATGCTGGTTGCGGACGCGGCCAGGGCGAGGTCCATCAAATCCCTCCTCGGAATGATGTCTTCTTGCATTTATCTCATCCGCCTGTGCAGGCTTCGGATGCGCCCGTTGCAGGAGTTCCTGGACGCTTGCTGGATCCAGACGACGGGCAGCTTCGAGGACAGGATCACACTCGACGAGTGCTTCCGACGAGCGATCTGGTGGTGGGGCACCCGCGCGCATCTGACGGCGGGCATGGACTTCCAGACCCCAGGCCACCCGAAGACAGTGACCACGGATGCCTCCCTGGAAGGGTGGGGAGCACACACCGAAAATCTGCACGCGAGAGGCCTTTGGCTGCAGACGGAGAAGTCCCTCCATATCAACGTCCTGGAACTCCGGGCAGTGTTTTGGGCCCTCAGGTCCTTTCTTCCGTCCCTCAAGGGCAAGGTGGTGAGGATCTTCACCGACAACACCACCACCGTGTTCTACATCAGGAAGCAGGGCGGTACCAGATCCCCAGCCCTGTCCAAGGAGGCTCAGGATCTGTGGCATTGGGCCGTCGCCCAAGGGATGTTTCTGGTGCCGTTTCATCTGGCAGGGATGAAAAACACCATCGCCGACTCGCTCAGCAGAGAGCTGTGCTCGTGCCACGAGTGGGAACTACGACAGGATCTAGTGGACCGCCTCTTCCGACGGTGGGGCACACCCCAGATCGATCTGTTCGCGACGGCGACGAACTCCGGGTGCCGGAGGTTCGCCAGCAGGTTTCCCCAGCCGAGGAGCATGGGCGATGCTTTCTCGTTCCCCTGGGAGGGCCTGTTCCTATATGCGTTCCCTCCATTGCCGCTGCTGATCCGGCTCATCAACCAGCTCAAGAGGTCAGGGTGCAGGATGATCCTCGTCGCACCTGCGTGGCCGAGGCAGATATGGTTCCCGGACCTTCTGGACTTGTCAGCGTCCCCGTCAATCAAGCTGCCAGTGGACGCGGATCTTCTCTCCAGGGAAGGAGGCGCTATCCTCCATCTCGACCCGAAGTCGCTGAACTTGCAGGCCTGGCTCCTGCAGCGTTAGAGTTTGGAGGTTACGACATACCGGCCGACTGCAGAGAGGTTCTTGCAAAGGCCAGGGCGTCCTCAACTCTTAAATGCTACGGACACAAATGGAAGAGGTTCTCTGTCTGGTGCCACGCACAGCAGATTAACCCTCTACGGCTTACGGCTCCTCAAGTATTGCCGTACCTGCTGACACTGGCCAAGGCTGGACTGGCGCACGCTTCCATCAAGATTCATCTCGGAGTCAATATTGTTCGGGAACTCACCAATTCCTTCGAGCCAGTCAAGCAACTGGTTATCAACGTGCCCCTGCTCTCAATGCAGGATGGAGAGCTCATCTTTTCAAACCATCAGGTGAGACTATAAGAGGGGACATCAAAGGTGATCTGTGTGGAGAACAGCGGGGGCAGGGGGGATTTACGCCCAACTCCACGGGTGGTTAATTCCCTTTCTCCATTTGCAGAAGAATATTCCTACGGGCCAAACAAACGAAGCTAGGTGGGCCAGTCCAGTCCGTCATCTCAGCCCTACGCGTCACATTGGTGGAGACCGCAGCTGTCCAGTTCCGATCGATGCCTCTGTGGGAGCCAGGTGAGCGTAACAGAACGCGAAGCCTACCCACAAATTCCCACCCGGGCGTTATGGATACCTCAGAGACTGACCAATTGGCCCAGTTACTAGGGGAACTGAGGGCTGAAGTGCATTCCGCCCGTCAAGAAACCAATGCTCTTAGGAGAGAACTGGTTTTGTCAAAGGAGCAAACTGATGACCTTGCTAGGCAACTATTGCAAAGCCAGGCTGGACAAGCACCCCTATCTGGTTCCGGGGGAAATCCAGCTCCTGTGTTATTGAGTAACCCTGTGCAAATAAACCTACCAGGAAATATTCCATTAGCTCCACCCAAACACTTTGCCAGAGATCCCAAAAGGTTCGCCGTGTTTATGAATCAATGTCGCTTGCACTTTTTATGCAAACCTGGAGCCTTCCCAAACGATCAAGCCAAGGTAGCCTTTGTATTGTTGTATCTCAGCGGCAGTGTAGCTGATTGGTCAATTCCACTAGTTACTCAGGATGACCCAATTCTTCGGGATTTTCAGGGCTTTCAAACGAGCATGGAAAGACTATTTGCCCGGCACTCCCAAGGACAGGCCCTGGATAACGAACTTTTGTCCCTACGACAGGGTAACCAAGACCTTCTATCCTACATCGCAAACTTTAATAGGTTGATAGTGGAAACTGGATGGCCTGAGGTAATACGAATCACGTTATTTCATCGAGGGCTTCGAGGAGAACTCAAGGATGTCTTGGCTCAAGTTGTGAACCCACCTCAAGGCTGCGCTGAATATATAGACTTAGTGGTCCAGTTAGATCACAGACTTCAGAACAGAAAGGCCCAAAGTAGCAGATGCTTCAGAACCCATGCAAATCGGAGGGGTTGAAGGATCCTTAACCCAGAAGGAAAGAGAAAGGAGATGGCAAATGCAATTGTGTCTATATTGTGGAACTTCTGGGCATTTTCTACAGGATTGCCCTGTAAAACCACCCAAGAAGGTGGTAGGAGCTACAGATAAAAGCCATATGGAATCAGTCTCGGGAAACAACCACGCCCGACAAGCGTAGAGGTCCACTTGCCGAGCTTGAAGAAGGATATTCAGACCTCGCATTTCATCATACCAATGGTCCTCGTAGATTCAGGACAGCCATTGCGTGTGCACGCAGTAAGGGCATACATTGATAGCGGGGCCATAGGAAACTATGTGGACTATGAATTGACTTCCAGGATGAATCTACCTCTCTGCCGAAAAACTACCTCAGATGTCATCACCACAGTCGATGGAACTGAAATTGCCTCTGGGCCTGTAACTCATTCCACCACAGGGATGACACTATTGGGTCAGGATGGGCATCAAGAGACTATTGTGTTTGATCTAATCAAAGCCCCACAGTTCCAAATAATACTGGGGATACCTTGGTTGGAAACACATAATCCTTGTATTGATTGGCGAGAGAAGAGAATAACCTTCCTGGATTATGCACAAACCTGTTACCCAAAGAAAAGTCAGAACGCAGGCCTGGCCACAGTAACCACAGCAGTCATACAACTACCTCCAGAATACCAAGAATTCCAGGATGTATTCCAAAAGGAACAGGCAAACACCTTACCTCCTCACAGATCGTACGATTGTCAAATCGATCTCATACCCGGTGCACAACCCCCTTGTAGCAGGATCTATGCCCTTACGGAACCTGAGAACCTTCACCTACGACAATACTTAGACCAGTACCTTGCCAATGGCTTTATTCGCCCATCCAAGTCCCCTGCATCTTCAGCTTCGTTCTTCGTGCCCAAAAAGGAAGGTGACCTCAGAACGTGCATAGACTACTGCGCATTGAACCAGATAACTGTTAAGAACCGATACCCATTGCCTCTGATCCCTGAACTACTAGACCAAGTGAAGGACGCTTGTATATACACTAAATTAGATCTCCCGGGGGCATACCATCTGGTACGTGTAAAAGAAGGCGACGAATGGAAGACTGCTTTCCGCACTAAGTATGGGTTATTCGAATACCAGGTGATGCCTTTCGGGTTGTGAATGTGTTAGGGAGAATTCTATGTAAGGCTAATTTCCCAAACATAGTGAGTCCCCCAGCAGCTTTGCTGGATTTTTGGGGTTTATTTTTTTCTCTCCTGCTAAGAGTGAGATTCCTTTGCTCCCACTCTTAGCCATGATTTGAAGTGTTCCTTTAAATTTCCATGGCCCTCATTACGACCCTGGCGGAAAGTGACTGACCTGACCGCCATAGCGTAAATAGCGTTTCCGCCATTGCACGACGGAGCAAAGTGCGCCTAATTCCGACCCATCGGGCACGAGCACTACGCCATGGCGGAAGTGCAAAGTCCGCGATGGCGGAAATGTCCCCAAAACGGCCCTCACCGCCGCCGTACGGCACCCTAGGTGCAATTCCGCCACCCATCTTAGCGGTCACCGTAATGAGCGGCAATCGGAAAGTACGGTGACCGTAAATATACGGAAACGGAAGTAAAAACATGGTCCCGGAACGGGAAACAGCACGCCGTACACCTATAAAATCACAATTTCCACACAACCATTAAAAATACTACCCTGAGACTCATCCCAACCCGTCATCCACCCTAGTGAAAGCAATAAAAATGGGAAAAGTAGCGAAAAAAGCGTGCGACCGCAAGCGGCAGGTCCACTTCTCCCGTGAGGAACTCACCGTGCTCACAGAGACCCTCCAGGAGAATGCTGCCGTCGTCTTCTCGACGCAAATGACCAGGACGGCACTTGCGAACAAGAAGGCCATATGGGCCCTGGTGGCACAGCGGGTAAGTGCGGTGGGGACCGCACCCCGCAACCCACAGCAATGCAGAAAGCGATGGGACGACTTGCGGATACGCGTACGGAGCATACTATCCGCCAACCGTAACATTGCCACAGCTACCGGGGGAGGATCGGAATCACCCATCAAGTTGACCCCCTGGGAAGAAATCTGTGCCTCCACCATTGGAATGGAGAGTATAGAGGGAGTCGGAGGGATGGAGAAAGGAGTGCAGACATCCGAAGAATCAGGTAGGTGGGCCAAATAAAACAATGCTAAATCCACAATGTCCAATCATGTGAAGTACCATGTGTCCACATAGTGCAACAGAAACACATGTCCAGGAGAACGTCCACATACATTGGCCTGATAGCGCACTTTAAAAGTCACATTAAATACATAAATAATTAAAAATCCTAAAAACACCCTCTACACGTGCAGCAGGCACACCCTAACTGCAGGCTGCAAAACAACTGCATCCTCAATCCACACAAAAATGAAAACAACTCCAAGGCCCCGACCCAAATCACCCTCAGGTACCACCCCAATGCATGTGATACATTGCCATTCCAATTTCCACAGACCCATTAATAACGCCCGCCCTCCTTTACTCCACCACAGGGTCCGATTCAAACGACGAGCTCCAGGACACCCCTACCAGCACACCTGCAAAGAGGGCCAAGACCAACGGCCAAAGACCCTCCACCTCAGCTGCACGGATCAAGACACGGCAGCAGCACAAATCAAGTGGCAGCACACAGGAGGGAACTTCAACAGGCACCCCAGCAGCCAGCATGCCCACAACAGCACCACCACAGGTCCCCCCAATGGATGCCACAGAAGGCACTGCTTCTGGTGGCAGCAGCACCATAGGTGACACTGCATTAATGGCAGCATGCTCCGACACAGAAAACGGGGATGTCGAAGTAAGATCCATCCATGACCTGTCTCAATCCCCCTGTTTGTTCCATCCCGTACACCATGAGGATACCACGCAGGGGCACCCACAAGACGACGACTGGCCATCCCCCACAAGCCCTGTGGCAAGGCAACATGAGGTGACCAGCCCCTCTGTGACACCACCGCAAATGGCCATGGCACAGCAGAGGCAACAGTCCCTCGACCAGGTGATCGTGCAACAGCAGCAACTGGCCACGCTCCTCAAGGACCATGCTGATGAATGTGGGGGTACTAAGGCAGCCATAGAAACATCAACTGAGACACTTAGGGCAGAAATGGAGAGAAGTACAGAGACACTAAGGGCACAAATGGAGAGAAGCACCGAGAGCCTGAGGGGGGAACTGCATGCAACGTCCAAAGACGTATGTGCTGAACTTGCCGCTGTGCGCCGTGTGCTCACTGAGCTCTCACAAACCCTTAGGGACATGCATGGACGTGAGCAGGCAGAGACATCATCCGTTGCAAGTTCCGTCCAGGGCAGCCCCCAACGTAGATCTGGGAGGAACCTGCGCTCCACAGGCAGGGGTGCCCCTGATATCCGGAGAGGGGGCTTGCAATAGCGTCTGCCCACTGACAATGAGCATCTTCGGACACTGGTGTTCGGGGGGGAGGTAGGAGGGTGGAGGGGGTGTGTTGGGCTCACTTGGGTGGCGGGTCAATGGGGTGTGTAACATAATTTCACATATGCTATAAACAATGCACGATCATCCAATGAGATGTGTGGACATTGATCTTTGTGTACGAGGCCTTTATAGGCGTACAGTCCATATTGTGCATGTTCCAGACACACACAGTGCCACAAGTCCCGTGTCCATGTATCAGCCACCAGGCGTGAGTGCTAGAAGCATGCATCTATGATATGCTGACGAATGTCACGGCCCTCCTGTGCCTCGCGGACTCCTTGAGGTGCTGCCACATCCCCACCCTCATCATGACCATCTTCAGGTGCTTGCAGTTCTGCGTCAGGGGGCATGGGCACATTTCTACGTACGCACATGTTGTGTAGCATGACACATGCCATGACCATCTTTGCAACCTTCTCATGGCGGTACAGGAGTGCCCCGCCAGACCTGCTGAGGCAGCGGAAACGAGTCTTCAGTAGGCCGAATGCCTGTTCTATGACTACACGGGTACGTGAGTGGGCATGGTTGTAGTCCTCCTCAGGCTGGTTCTGTGGGTTCCGGAGTGGTGTAAGGAGCCATCTCTTCAGTGGATATCCGGCATCACCTGTATGTGGACAATAAAGGATGTTTGTGGAATGACATTGCTACGTACGCACCCCCCCCCTTCCTGCCAGGTCATTGCCGCATCACATACCCCACATTATCATGCATGAAATGAGACTCACCGAGTAGCCAGGATCTGTTCCCTGCGTGTCGCTCCATGTAGCGTGGTATTGTAGAGTTCCTCAAGACCATAGAATCATGGGTTGATCCAGGAAATCGGGCACAACAATGTGTAATGATCCTGTTGGAGTCACACACCATTTGTACATTAAGAGAATGAAATTGTTTTCGGTTGCGGTACTGGGCCTCTATGGCATGTGGGACGACCAGTTCCACATGGGTGCAGTCGATGGCACCAATGCAACCCGGTATGCCGCCAAGTGCATGGAATCCCACTTTTGTGTTCGTAATTTCCTGCTCCGAGCGTGGTAGAGAGATGTATTCGTCTGCGTGCTGCAGGAGGGCATCGAGCACTTGCAATAGTGTCCGTGAGAACACTGGCTGTGAAATGCCATGCAACTGTCCGACTGTGTGCTGGTAGGTGCCTGTGGCCAGGAAGTGGAGTACAGACACCACCTTCAGTAGGGGTGGGATGGCGGTTGGGCTATCTATCAGCCTGTGTCATGTCCACAATGGCGGTTATGGTGTCCCGGTCCAAACGGTAGAGGGTGTGGATCTGCTCAGCAGTGAGGTTGAACGGATGTGCTCGGAGGCGTGGGATTGCGGGCTGCCTGCGTGGTGGTAGTGGCTGTGCTGGCGGCCCTTGCTGGCCCTGCCTTGCCCTCCTCCTCCTCCTGCGTCTCCTCTGTGCGGCCGGTTGTTGTAGTAGTTGGTGTTCGTCTTCTTCTTGAAGTTGGAGTACTTGCAGTGCTATCAGGTCCCCCAGGGCCAACATCGCTAGTCCTGCCGGTAGCATTTTGGAGTGGGTGTGGTTGTGGGAGGGGGTTGGGTGTGCAATTTATGTGTTTTCAGGCTGTATAGCCTCCACCTGTGGTGATTCATTCCACCTGTGCAAGCTGCAATCCCCTTTGGGCGAGCACGTCCCGCACACAATGCTGCAATTCGACGAATGGCATCTTGCTATTACAATCATGTATTTGTTCCCGATGGCAGTGCAATATTGGTTCATATGTTCATTCTGCTATGGTCCCATTGTTTCACATACTATCTTTGCAGTCGCGAACAAACTTGTGAAGGGTCAGTGGAATGTAGTACTCGATTAACGGTGGACCCTCATGCAGCACTTTACCGAGGTTCACCGACGGGCGGGGCGTCCCATTTGTGAGTGAAGCCAGTTGCCATTTTCACACACTGCCGCACTACATGGATGAATTTGTGATTTCAAGCGGTCACCGATGCCTTTTCGACGTGATGTTGCAAATGAGGAATTCGAAGGACGGCGCTTTCGGTGTTCAGCTAGCGGCGAGGAGATGCCCACAGGTCTGACTGCAAATATAACGTTCTATTGTTCAATGTCCTTGGGACAGGGGCCATGGCGAGAATGCAATGATTGATATGAATAGTATGGGATGCGCAATAGCGTAGTGGACGATGAGGCCGGACGTTCCCAAATACATGTTACTTCACAACACTGGAATTACGGGCTGGAGCACAGTGGATTTTGCAGACTGCATAACGCACAGAAATTTCACATGTTATGTGAGTATAAAATCAGGCGTTTTCATACCGGGACGAGGGAATGATGTATGGATGCATGGACAGATGATTTAATAGAGAGTTTGCCATGTACAGGGCTTTTTGGAATCTATCCACCTCCCCTGCGCTATGTGATGCAGAGCTGCCATAGTGGGACCATCGTCTATGTGCCCTTGTTGAACCCTCCCTGTCTCGACGCGCCTTCAAACACTTGTGTCTATGCACGTTACTAATCCCATCTAATGGATTCTGTTTTAACAGACGCATGCACACAAACACTCGTTTGTAATAGTGTTTTCACCTCGATTTATATAGTTATGATTCGCAAGTGGTTTTTGGGTGGAATTAATCCCTTGGAGTGGGCTAGCATGCATATGGCTGTGGATTTAGTGTGATCATTGAAGTGAGTAATTCAAATGAAGTTCTGATGCCCATACTATTCTTTTTCATTTCATTTGGGTGACAGGTATCTCCTCCCCTTTTGCCGCTGCCATCTGTATGCCACTCCTGCAGATGGCTTTTACTCCCGACACCTGCTGCTTCGTGTTAATCAGTGGAGCACCATTACGATCTTATGGGACGATCGCCAATGGGCCACATGCCCTTACGCAGTACTAGTGGCTAGGAGCAACATATCGACCTTTCAGCTGGACTAGTGCCTACCTAATGGGACGGCCCTGCGGTTCTAGGCGCTTCCATGTTGCCTTTTTGAACGTGAATGTAGCCCCTGTGTACCATGAAGGAACAGGGCGTCACACAAGAAGAAGCTGGTCATTTATTGCGGATGCAGCCCACAATAATGAAATATATTTTGGAGTTCATGACCTAATGGCTGTATGGGCTTGGTGATTTTGTTGTGCATTAAATTTCTATTCTGATATTAACCGTGTAGCGTTCTTCTTTGCAAGTGATGTAGCATATTCCTATTTGTGGAGCGATGTATTGTGAGGAGATCTGCATTGGGTTCCAGCTTCGGAGTATAGTTGCGTGGTACTGTACTGGGCGCGTTTGCCTACGAAGCCCAGTGAGGTCAGGGATAGGGGCTGCCATTATGACTGTTTTAATGATGTCATGCTCAGGGGTGGGGGATTAGCTTTTGTGTAACAGATGCCGGTCAGCCAGGTGGATTGGTGGAATGATGTGATTATCAGAATATGGCTGGACACAGGTGCCTGTGTTTGCGTGCGTTTCTTGGAGGGAGGCTGAGGTCATGTCCATTTGAATAGCTTCTGTATTCGTGCCATCTGTGCCCTGCAGCTCCCATTGGCCCCTCTTGAGATGAGCCTGGCTGCTCAGTCACTCTGCCAACTTGTGTGGTACATGCTTATGCTGATGGTTGGTTTGTTTACTGGCAGGAGTACAGGGCTGGTGCAGTCTCACTCAGGATACTGCTTTGAATGTTGCCTTACACTGGTGTCAGTCGATGGGGGGGCCTGTTTTTGTTTGTCTCATTTTTCTGTTCATGTTGCTGGACTTGACCCTTCACATGCCTGTGCTGCATCAGTGCGGCAATGGTGCCATGGCAAATATGGATGGCCACTCACAAGGCACTCGGAGCCCCTAGATTCATTTGTTCGTTGGCATGCATGGGTGACTTGTACATTTCACTGGTTGCATTGTGTGACTTCATTGCACCTACGAGGAGTTGTGCAATGTGGCCAGGGAGTGGTGTACAGGCACTCAGTAGGGCCGTTTACGGTTGGTTCGCGATGCCGTACTTCTCACCATGGCGGAATGGTACTTTCCGCCATGCTTGATGGCGTTAGGTACATGTCCGCTAGGGTCAGAATTCGCGTACCGTTGCGCCATGGTGGTAATTACGGTTTGGCATGGCGCGCGTGCGCGTACTTGGTGCAGTTAGCGTTGGCGTTCACTACGGTGTCGCTAATGGCATCGTACTTTACGGTGACGGGTCATAATCGCACCGAGCGCTATTCGATGGCGGTATTGCATTTCCGCCATCGTTTTTCGATTTCCGCCAGGGTCGTAATGAGGGCCCATGTGTTTTATGGGCTATGGGGTCTTTTACTCCATAGGGTCTCATGTGTTTTTTTGATGTGGGTTACACAGGACCCTCCGTGCCGTAACCCAGGGGTGTCGTAGCGACCCCCCAACATAGACTCCATACCCTGGGACTGACTACTGTCTCCCAGGGCATTTAAAGTCCCCATTGGCTTTGCTAGTCCCAAATTATGAACAGAAACCAGTACAAACCATCAAATTGTGGACGTACTGGTCGGGGCAATTCGATTGCCCCGGGGTCTGTTGTTCGAGGGGGCACGTCTCCGTCCCCCCTGATCGAGTTTTGGCTGGTGGCAGTGGATACTACTTTTTATATTCGACCGCGAATATATCTCTATGGGATTTTCCCATTGTTCGAGGCTACCAACTTTAATTATTTAATTCTTATAGCCTCGAACATACCGCCGGTTTATTTATTTAATATTAATTCACCAGTTGGTATTTTTTGCCAGAACTCGATTCTAAAATGGCGTTTGTGTTCTCTTCTGTGACTGCAACCCAAGTCGAGCCCTTTGTTCCACTTTTTGGCGAGCTTCTCCACAGAAGCCTCCAAAAGTGGTGCCACTCTGTCTAGGTACCACAGGGGGTGTGGGAGGGGGTTTAGGCACCCTGGACTGAGTTACCTTGGTAACTCAAGTCGCACTCTTGTGTGATTGGCCCAAGTGGTGAGCCGGCCGGCTCACCACTTAGCATGTTTGATTGACAGCTAGGCTGAGTGAATGGGGATGTGCTGCATAAAAGCAGGGCTTTGGGGACTGGAACTAGTACTGTAAAAGGTTAATTCTTTCCCCTTTTTGTCTGTGCCTCTTGGAGCCTTGTTTCGCTCCCTTAACTTTAAGACTTGGCTGGTGGCAGTGGCATCTACCCTAACTTTCCTAACGCGATTATATTATATAAACGTGGTATTGTTCCAGGCTAATATAGTAGCCTCGAACATAAACCCGCTTGACCAAATACATTTTATTTTGGTTCTGGTTGGGTTTATTCGCCATTTCTTTTTGTTAAAGTCTTTCTCGTGTTTTACGCTGCGTGCCAAACCGGGGATGATCCTTTGTTCGCTGTCTGTTTGTGGGCTTCTGCACAGAAGCCCTCCTTAAGGCACCTGATAGTCTAGGTAGGCAGGATGTGAGGGAGGGATCTTCGGACCCCTGCCATGGGTTGCCTTAGTAACCCAAGTCGCAGTCTTGTCTGATTGGCTAAGGGGACAGCCACCCTGCTGTGTGATTGACAGCCAGGCTGTATGAATGGGGGAAAACTGCATAAAAAGCAGGTCTCTGGGACTGGAAGAGCAGAGTCACCACTGGAACGAAAAAACCAACAAGGAACTTCCTGCCCACCCTAGACACTCAGACACTAAGGGCGAACTTCCGTTCGGAAGCCCCCAAAAGGCACAGAACAGTAGTTTATCCCAGCTAAGGTATTTAAACCTTTTGGGAAGTCTAAAAAGACATCCCTGTGTCACTGCACTGAGGGTGCTGTGTAACACACATGAAAAGATTATGCCTATGGAGTTATCTAAAAACTCCAAAATCAGAGAACACAACTGTAAAACACACATCAAAATACATGAAACAGTGGGGAAAAAAGGCTCACACTCTTTCCAGGTAAAAGAATCAAGTCCTCAAAATCCAGCAACGTTGCTGGGGGTCTCTAAGGTGAAGGGATTTAGCATATTTATGATAATTCTCCCTAACAACTACTAAATTCAACCCACCCGTCCAGGAACACATATTGGACCTTCCATTCGAGGGTGGCGACCTCTTTCACTCCACCACCGATGAGGAGCTAGATAAAAAGGAAAACTGTTTGCAAACTGCAAAGTCTTTATCCATCCTTACGAAGGCCACACCCAGGGCGTACACCCATTCACATCAATGCTCCGACTATGCGTGGACGTTAGCAGGGTTTCGTGGCTTCCAAGAACGGGTGTCCAGGCAGCCTGACCTTTTACTGAGTCAACACAGGCATAAACAACAAAACAGTAAGGGCTTTTTTCAGTCCCCCCTCCTCCGCAACAGCATCAGAGGGAAAGAAGGCATGACTCGTTCCTTTGGGTCCACGTGTCTCCGGTGTTGGACAGGCTTGCTCTTCATGCACAGTTTTCGCATCAGAAGTTTGCAGACCCCTGGATCCTCTTGGTAGTATCCGAGGGCTACCGCTTATCAATCCCTTCCTCTCCTCCCTCCTCTCCCACAGATCGGTACAGCAACTCTATTGGCGGAGATCCGGTCGCTAGTCGAGAGCCAGGCAGTGGAAGAAGTTTCAGCCTCCCAGCGAGGATTGGGTTTCTACTCCAGGATTTTCACCATACAGAAGAAGATACAGGCTGGCCTGATAGTTGTGTTGGACCTTTCCACCCTCACCCTCTCCCTCCCTCTACAAAAATTCAAGATGGTTTCTGTAATGATTCTGTTCTTGTCTTTGTAGTTTCCAGAAATAATAATGGTTCCCTGTAAACGTGCACCCACTGACCTGATTCTGTAGCCCGGATGTGTTGAAATTGAGAAGCCCCCCGGGGGAATCTCCTCCTATCCCGTGATAGTTTGCACAAGGAAGGAATGAACTCCCCAGGGAAACCCTCTGGGGAAGAAAACCCTGACCGCCTCAGTTGTAGGAAGTCTTCTCTGTGAGTAGGGAAGGGCGAGTCTCTAGCACAATTCCAGGTGTCTGACTGCAGGTACCACAAAGAAACATAACAAAAGCATAGATTAGAGAAAAGTAAGTTTGCAGTGAAATACAGAGTAGATGCGGGATATAAGTTGCCTAATAGTTACCCGTTATAAAGGAGATTGTGATCTACATTGTCTCACGACTGCATACGTTCGGATTTCATCTGTGAGACACTGAGAGTGGGGACTCGTGGATAACATGATGTAACTTTGGGAGTCTGATACAAAAAGAAAACATGAAAAGACCAGAAGGTAGAAACAGGCAGATCTTTCTAAAAAACGAAATTAGAAGAGAAGGAGAGAAGGGTACCTGGCGGCAGATTAGATTTGAAGCAAAAACCTTATGAATAACGCAGCTGGGAAATGAGTGAAGCAGCTGAATAGAATCAATGTATGTGAAGTGTCCAACCCAGTGCGAATAGAAGCGGTTGCAGTAGAAGGGAGAAGGATCTGTTTCGAGCTGCACTGGCACTCGAAAATAAAGGTTATGAAGCGGAGTTTCTGCCTTTGGAGTACAACAAGAAGGCTTCTAAAAGACAGAAACAGAAGAAGATATTAGCAAGGTACAAATGAGAATTCAGGTAAGGGTAAGCCTAGGGACGAACTTACGAAGCGCTGACTGGGGAGAGTAGCAACGCACTCGAGCGTTGTGCTTGCTGCAAGATAACCGGATCTCTGCTGAGGAGGAGGAGCCTCCATCGCCAGCAACTCTTGCAAGGCTGGAACACCGCTCTGGGATGGCGCCGCCATCTTGGGAGAAATAATGGCCGTCACCCGTGATTGGGACCAACGGCGCCACAACGACCACCTCCTTCTATGGAACATGACAGTATGCCCCCTCCAAAGAGCAGACGTACCCGGTTTGCCGGGATGAGAACGATGAAAGCGGCGAACCAGCTGTGGAGCATGAACGGCAGAAGCCGGTTCCCAGGACCGTTCAGCCGGCGAATACCCACGCCAATCCACCAAGTATTGAAGACGGCCCCGGTGGTAACGGGAATCGCAAATGCCGGCAACTTCAAACTCCGGCCCCGAAGGAGTCAAAACAGGAGGAGGACGAGCAACCAGATGACGAGAAAAGCGATCCGCCACGTCCCGCTTAAGCTGAGGAACATGAAATACTGGGTGAATCATAGACCAAGAAGGAGGAAGACGTAGACGATAGGCCGCCTCACCCAGACGTTGAAGCACAGGAAATGGACCAAAGTACTTAGGAGAAAGTTTGGAAGGCATCAGATGTCGAGGAAGAAATCGAGAAGCCAACCACACCTTGTCCCCGGATGCAAAAACCGGAGCTGGAGACCGTCTGCGATCAGCAAAACGTTTAATCCGTTCCTGAGCGTTCTGAAGAGAAGATAGCGCCTTCTGGTGACCTTGTTGGATATCCTGCAGCAGACTGACTACATCCGGAAAAGAAGAAGCAGACGATACCCCCACAGGGAAGCAGGTAGGATGGAACCCATAGGAACAGTGAAAAGGACTGGATCCCAATGATGCGTGATGTGCATTGTTATAAGCAAATTCAGCCAACGACAATAACTCCGTCCAATTGTCTTGAGATGCTGAAACATAGCATCTGAGATAGCCCTCAAGGGTCTGATTCAATCGTTCCGTCTGTCCATTAGTTTGCGGATGAAAAACCGAGCTCAAGGCGCGGGTAATACCAAGCATCTTGCACAGTTGCTGCCAATATTTTGACGTGTACTGGGGACCTCTATCCGAAACAATAGTATCCGGTAAGCCATGAACAGAAAAGATATGCGTAATAAAGATCCTTGCCATCTGCGCTGAGGTAGGTACTTTAGGCAAGGCCACGAAGTGGGCCATCTTAGTGAAGTAGTCAATAGTGACCATAATGGTCGTACATCCCGCTGATTTAGGAAGGTCCACTACAAAGTCCGTGGAAATGATCTGCCATGGACGAACCGGCACGGGCATTCTCGTGAGTAGACCCAAGGGGGAACATCGAGGTGCCTTTGATTGTAAACAGACGGTACAGGCAGCCACATATTGTTTAACATCCTCCACAAGACTAGGCCACCAGAAGTTGCGGCGGACCAGTTCCATAGTATTGTTGACTCCTCGATGACCCGCCATGAGAGAGTCATGACAAAATGTAAGAACAGACTTTTGGAGTTCCGCCGAGGGTAAAAACAGTTTCTGATGTCGGTAAGCACAATCCTGAAATACAGTAAGTCCCAGTGCCCGAAACAGGTCAGGGTTATCCTGTTGGAAAACCAACGTAGCGCTTGCTACAGACTGAAGAAAACTAGAAATCACATGCACAAAACGAGCATTGGGAAATAAAGGTTCGGCCCGGAAGTGAGCCCACTCGGTAGATTCTTTCCTAGATAAAGCATCAGCCTTTAAATTACTTTTGCCAGGAATGAAGGTAAACACGATTTCATAAGGAGAGAAAAAATGAGCCCAACGGGCTTGTCTGCTATTCCGAGTTTGTGCATTCTGAAGGGCTCGAAGATTGTGGTGGTCTGTCCGAACCTCAACCGAAAATTGGGCTCCTAGCAGCAAATGTCGCCATTCCTCAAAAGCCCGTTTGATGGCAAGTAACTCCTTCTCAAGGACTGTGTAGTTCAGTTCTGAAGGAGAAAGGGTCTTAGACATATACGCAACGGGACACTCCACCCCCTGTTCGTCTTCTTGAAGAAGGATAGCTCCAAGGGCAAAGTGGGAGGCATCCGACTCTACAATAAATCGCTTTCCCTGATCAGGAGAAAGTAGAATAGGCCCTGTCATGAAACAGTCTTTCAAGGAGGTGAAGGCTTCTTCTGCTTGCCTGGACCAATGGAACGGAACTCCTTTCTTGAGGAGAGCCGTTAAGGGTAAAATAATCTCAGAGAAACTGGGAATAAATCGCCGATAGAAGTTGGCAAACCCCAGGAATCGTTGGATATCCTTAACACAATTTGGAGAAGCCCAGTCTCGGATAGCAGAAACCTTCCGGGGATCCATAGAAACCCCCTGAGCGGATAGAATGAATCCCAAATATGCCACACTGTCTTGATGAAATTCACACTTGTCCAGCTTACAGAACAAATGATTATCTAGAAGGCGCTGTAATACATCCGTAACATGACCAATGTGTTCAGTGGGGGTATTAGAAAAAACCAAAATATCATCGAGATATACAATAACTGAATGCAGTAGAATGTCAGAGAATAGATGGTCCATAAAGCGCTGAAAAACTGCCGGTGCATTGGACAATCCAAATGGCATCACGCGGTACTCATAATGACCAAATGGCGTCCTAAAAGCCGTCTTTCATTCATCTCCCGATTTGATACGGATGAGATGGTAGGCTCCTCGCAAATCTAGCTTGGTGAAAATCCTGGCACCTTTAATGGCTTCAAGGATGTCAGCGATTAGGGGCATCGGATAACGATCAGGAACCGTAATCCTGTTCAATCCGCGAAAGTCTATACAAGGTCGAAGTTCAGCAGAGTCTTTTTTGGGGATAAAAAATAAGGAAGCCCCAGCAGGGGAGGTGGATTCGGCAATGAGACCATTGTGCATATTCTTGCGAAGATACTCTTTAAGAACCTCCTTTTCTCTTGCGGATAACACATACAAGCGACCAAATGGGATAGGGAGGTCCGGAAGTAAATCAATGGCACAATCATCCCTACGATGAGGTGGCAGTTCAGCATATTCAGTATTGGAAAATACTTTATGGAAAGATTGATAAGGTTCAGGAATCCCCTGAATCTGATTTAGCACAGTGGTTCCCAATCCCTCTCCCTCGCGAGACGAGGCAGAAAGTAGTTCACCAGTACCACGAATAAAACAATGGGCTTGACAGTGAACAGAACCCAGAAAAAATGTTCCAGCTGACCAATTGATGTAGGGGTTGTGCACTCTAAGCCAAGGTAAACCCAATATCACAGGATAATGGGCAGTCCGGATAATGTCTAACGTGATGACTTCCCTATGATTAGCAATAGACATCTGTAAAGGAACTGTCTGTTCCTTAATGGGACCTGAGACCAACGGACTCCCATCAACTGACTCAACGGGAATAGCCATAGATTTGGAAGAGCGGGGAATTCTAAATTTGGCCGCCCAAATGTCGTCAATAAAATTGCCTGCTGCCCCACAATCCACCAATGCTGGAACCTCGACTAAACCCAAGGAATCACAAGAAAAAGTAACCTTTAGAACCAACATAGAGGTATCAGGGACGTCCGTACTGTGGGATGAAATGGAGGAAGAAGGGGAACCGCTCACTGATTCCCTAACCGCGGCTCCCCTGACGGTCGGGTTCGGGCGTTTCCCTGCTTCCGAGAGAGAATGATCGGACAATTTTGTAAAGAATGCTCCTTGGAACCACAGTACATGCATAGCCCTAAGGTGCGACGTCGAAGTCGCTCCTCAGCGGATAAAGGACCCCGCGCAGCACCTACTTGCATTGGTTCGTCAGAGAAGTTTCCCTTGGGGGAGACCATTGTCTTTTCAGGCTGAGACCGAAAATTCTTTTGCCGTCTCTTTTCCTGACGTCTTTCCAAAATTCTGTAGTCCATCTGCATAACCATCGATATTAATTCGGCCAAATTAGGCGGGCGAGGAACTCTAGAGACCTCATCCTTTAGTTCCTCACTTAAACCCCGCCTAAAAAGCGTAATCAAGGCGTCATCTGCCCAAGACGTTCCTGCTGCCAATTGTTTGAAACGAGTAATATAGACCAAGAGATCCAAAGAACCCTGATGGAAGTCTAATAGTTGTTCTTGAGCTGACACTGTGACCTCCTGCCTCCCGAACATGGTCTTAAGACTATTCACAAAGACGGGATATGAATCTAGAATTGGATTATTTGAAGTAACTAAAGGGGTAGCCCAGGCTAGAGCGGGACCAGTAAGGTGAGCAATCATGTGTCCCACCTTATCCCTATCAGTGTGAAAGAATGCAGTCTTGAATGTAAACTGTACTGTGCAAGATTCTAAAAACTCTCTCAATTTATGCGGGTCTCCATCAAAGCGTCCCCCTGGTAAAGGTCCAGGAGGAAGTTCGGAACAACTAGGGGACCTCCCCATGAGTTGCCGTAACACCGCATTCTCTTGTTTAAGGGCCTGGACTTCGGCCGTTAGTGACTGGACAATAATTGTTGTTGTTGAGCCGGATCCATTTCAGTGTGAGCGTAAGGGGAAAAACAATTATATCTGGAAACAGAATGAATGTAAGAAAAGAGACTAGGATAATCTCTTATAAGTTCTGGGCGTTGCTAACTGTAATGATTCTGTTCTTGTCTTTGTAGTTTCCAGAAATAATAATGGTTCCCTGTAAACGTGCACCCACTGACCTGATCCTGTAGCCCGGATGTGTTGAAATTGAGAAGCCCCCCGGGGGAATCTCCTCCTATCCCGTGATAGTTTGCACAAGGAAGGAATTAACTCCCCAGGGAAACCCTCTGGGGAAGAAAACCCTGACCGCCTCAGTTGTAGGAAGTCTTCTCTGTGAGTAGGGAAGGGCGAGTCTCTAGCACAATTCCAGGTGTCTGACTGCAGGTACCGCAAAGAAACATAACAAAAGCATAGATTAGAGAAAAGTAAGTTTGCAGTGAAATACAGAGTAGATGCGGGATATAAGTTGCCTAATAGTTACCCGTTATAAAGGAGATTGTGATCTACATTGTCTCACGACTGCATACGTTCGGATTTCATCTGTGAGACACTGAGAGTGGGGACTCGTGGATAACATGATGTAACTTTGGGAGTCTGATACAAAAAGAAAACATGAAAAGACCAGAAGGTAGAAACAGGCAGATCTTTCTAAAAAACGAAATTAGAAGAGAAGGAGAGAAGGGTACCTGGCGGCAGATTAGATTTGAAGCAAAAACCTTATGAATAACGCAGCTGGGAAATGAGTGAAGCAGCTGAATAGAATCAATGTATGTGAAGTGTCCAACCCAGTGCGAATAGAAGCGGTTGCAGTAGAAGGGAGAAGGATCTGTTTCGAGCTGCACTGGCACTCGAAAATAAAGGTTACGAAGCAGAGTTTCTGCCTTTGGAGTACAACAAGAAGGCTTCTAAAAGACAGAAACAGAAGAAGATATTAGCAAGGTACAAATGAGAATTCAGGTAAGGGTAAGCCTAGAGACGAACTTACGAAGCGCTGACTGGGGAGAGTAGCAACGCACTCGAGCGTTTTGCTTGCTGCAAGATAACCGGATCTCTGCTGAGGAGGAGGAGCCTCCATCGCCAGCAACTCTTGCAAGGCTGGAACACCGCTCTGGGATGGCGCCGCCATCTTGGGAGAAATAATGGCCGTCACCCGTGATTGGGACCAACGGCGCCACAACGACCACCTCCTTCTATGGAACATGACAATTTCGCCAGCACTCATTGCGGAGACATTGTGCAAGGGGGATTGGTTGTGCTCCCTGCATCTGAAGAACGCTTATCTACACATCCCGATTTGGCAGCCGCATCGCTCCTTTCTGCGATTCAGGATCATGGGCTGGCATTTCCAATACAAGGTGCTACCCTTCGGCTTCAACCCGGCTCCCAAGGTGTTTACCAGACTCATGAATGCAGTGGCGGCCCTCCTCAGGGCCCAGGGCCACCACATCTACCCGTACCTGGACGACTGGTTCGTCAGGGCGAAATCGGCAGAGGGGTGCACCACACTTCCTCTGCCCTTATGTGCACATTCCACGACCTGGGATTTTCGCTTGACCTCAAGAAGTCTCAGCTGCAGCCTACGCAGAAACTGACCTTCGTGGCCTCCTATGGGACACGAGCTACGGGTGAGTTTTCGCCTCGGAGGACAAGATCATGGCCATCAGGAGGGCCACTACCCACTTCCTCTCCTGCGAAGTGACATCGGCCTGGTGGTACCAGCATTTATTAGGTCTCATGGCAGCAGTCCTACTGGCCGTACCCCACACGAGACTCAGGATGAGGAGAGTACAGCTGCACTTTACAGCATCATGGAATCAGGAGCTGAGCTCCCAAGCGGAGCTTGTCAACGTCCCTCCTTCTCTCTACTCGGACCTCACATGGTGGTCCAAGGACTGCAACCTGTGGACGTGCAAGCCCTTCCGGCAGCCGGCTCCGCAGGTCACTATCACAACGGACACCTCTCTCGAGGACTCAGGGGCCACTCTGGACGGACAGAATGTCCATGGAGTCTGGATCCGGCAGGAGCAGGAGTCCCATATCAACAGGCTGGAACTAAAGGCCATCCAGACCGACAACTCCACCAGCATGTACTATGTCAACAAGCAGGGGGGTACCAGGTCCTCTCCACTGTGCAGCCTAGCTGACGGCATTTTGGAATGGGCCTTGGAGAACAACATCTACCTCACAGCCGTCCACCTTCTGGGGGAGTCCAACTTGGAGGCGGACAGGCTCAGCAGCCTGGGAGCAGACAGTTACGAGTGGCAATTGAACCACCAGGTGCTGCTGGAGATCTTCAGCATATGGGGGCATCCTCAAGTGGATCTCTTTGCCTCCTGGCACCACAAGAAGTGCCAACAATTCGCGTCCTGGCAGGGCCAGGGTATAGGCTCCCTCAGTGACGCTTTTGAGATTCAGTGGAGCGGCATTATAGCATATGCTTTCCTGCCCACGCCCCTGGTCCACAGAGTGATCTGCAATATAAAGGAATCTCGTCACCTCAGCATCATCCTGATAGCTCCGTGGTGGCCGGCGAGACCGTGGTTCTCGGAGCTTCTCAGCCTCTCGGACAGGCCACCCATTCACCTTCCGATAGGCCCAGCTCATCTTCTAGCACAACAGGGGGGCAGGGTCATGTACCCTGCGCCACAGAAATTAGCCATCGGAGCGTGGTTCCTGAGCAGGTCATGTTGAAGCACCTCAGCCTATCACAGGCTAACCTAGAAATCATTCGGGGTGCTAGGAGCAAAGCTACCAGGAGCCAGTACAAGAGTAAATGGACTAGGTTCTGTCACTGGGCTGACTCTAAGGAGATCGACCCCTTACATGCACATTGGATGATGTGCTCTCCTTCTCGCCTCACCTTGTCCATTCAGGCGTGCAGGTGGACACATGTTGCTCGTATCTGGCATCCATAGGGGCCTACAGAAATTCAGAGGAGGTCTTCTCCTCTTCCAACCCGATAGTCAAGAGACATTTGACGGGCCTCTCCAGACTCTTAATAGCCCATCAAAAAACCACACCCCGTGTGGGACCTCAATGTAGTGCTGGGCACCTTGGCACACAAGTCGTTCAAGCCAATGGCGTCCGCGGGCATCAGGCTGGTCACCATTAAAACAGCTCTATTAGTGGGCCTCACCTCTGCTAGCAGAGTCAGCGAGATCCAGCCACTGGTGACCTCAGAGCCCTACACTACTTTTCACAAGGACAAGGTGATCCTGAGGACACACCCTGCGTTCCTACCTAAGGTACCCTCCGTGTTCCATCTAAACGAGGAAATAGTTTTATCTATGTGTTTTGCCGACCCTAAGGACGAGCCTCAGAGGGTTTTGCACTGTCTGGATGTCAGGCGCGCACTAAAATTCTATCTGGACAGGACCATGGTCTTCCGCAAGTTGGACGCACTGTTTGCCACCTTCGAAGGTCAAGGCCTGGGTATCAGGCATCCAAGGCCTCTATAGCACGGTGGATGGTTTCGGCCATCAAGGAGGCCGACGAGGGACAGCATAAGCCTCTCCCAGCAAACATGCAAGGCCACGGCCATTGCTTTCCAACAGCAGGTCCCGTGTCGGGTCATCAGCAGGGCGGCCACCTGGGCGACCCCTTCGGCTTTCTGTAAGCATTACTGCTTGGACGCCGGCTCTAAGTCAGATGCAGCTTTCGGACAGGGGGTTCTAAGGAATCTGTTTTCTTAAGGATGGTCTCCTCTCCACAGTAGGGCTACATTCAGTTGTAATCGCCCATGCAGTATGGAGGAAAGGGGACAGGACTTTTTTTTACTTTCTTTATTGATTTTCATTTACCAAATACACAACTGTTCCAGATTACCCTCCTATTCCACCATTCCTTCCGACTCACAATATTACAGCCGAGCATATACATACCTCATTTGATTGCCAATAACACATACCGGGAAGTAGCAATGATCATCATGGCTCATCAGAGTTTGTCCAGCGGCCCTGAAGCGACCAAAGGGACGCGCTCCAAACCACGGTCCGGGGAAGCAGGGGTCTGTGCTGACGAGGCAATGTCAGCTTGGTACTGTCTTAAGGGGGGGCCAGTAGTCAAATGGGTGGCTGGAGGCTGGAATTGTGGTGGCGTATCTTGTTTCCCTCTGTTCCGATAAGTTCATGCCTTCTAGCACTTTGGGAATGTGGGAGGGTTGGATCTCCCCCATGCTCTAGTCACGAGGTACCTAGTCATCACAGAGGCCATGCATAATAGTTTCTTTTCGGTGCGAGTATCACCTTCGATCAGGGCCAGTAACCAGAGTTTCGGGTGGAGTACACCCTTGGCGAGGGTAGCATAGTGGACATAGCATCTATGCTTGTCCAGAATGGCCTGATGCAGGGGCAGCACCAAGCAACGTGATAAAAGTCTGCAGATTGCGCGCTGCATCATTTGCATTCAGAAGATCTCCCAGGGATGAACCTGCACAGGGTGTTGGAAGAGTAGTAGACCTGATGGATACATTTGTACTGAATTAGCCTGTGTCAACAGTTCAGGGATATATATCGGGTTTGCATGCAGACTTCCATTGGTCCTCGCTCAAGGGCTCCCCAAGAGCAGTCTCACATGTGTGTTTAAACCTTTGATTCTTCACACTCCTCCCACTTCTTATTAATTTATAAATAGTAGATACTCGTTTCCTCGAGGACAATGGTTATATAATGTAGTTCAGGGCTGGGTGTGGAGAGGGGGCTCGAGGGAAGTCTGGTCATCTGTTCTTAAGTATACCTCTAAGTCTGTAGTAGTGAAGCAAAGCCACTGCATTGTGTTCACCCGTAGTCTTGAGTTCCTCCCAAAATACAAATTGGTCATCATGTACAATATCGCCAAGGGACCACACTCTTAGTGTTTGAAAATGTTCTCTATAGGATCTTTCGTGCGTGAGTGGAATCCCTATAATTTTGTAAATTGGTAGACTGGGTAGATAGCGAGGGGTGGACTCGAGTAGCTGGCAGATCCTATCCTAGACCTTGCAGGTCACTGCCAGGGGTTGGACTTCCCCTTTCGGGGTGGGTTCTCTGTGACTCCATAATAGGTCCATCAGTGCGTCTGGAGCAGTGATTGCTGTTGCTAGTTGGGTGTGAGGCAAGTCAGGGTTAGGGGAATTCCATCCGGTAATCAATGTTCCCTCTAATTATTTTTCTCAACGTGCGGAACTGGTTTTCTGTTGTGCGCACATTATTTTCCATGCGTGCAACTGACTAATGAGGTAAGCCACTTAGTGAGCATGCGTATTTAGTGGTATTTAGTGAACTACCTTTACAGAAGAGAGTTTGGAAAGGAATTTCTTCTTCCCTGCCACTGCAATTCTTCACAAATCTTACAACACTTTTACAAACACATAGGCTAAAATAGAATATGTCATATGTGATTAAACAGAAAACTCATCAACCAGTCAAGACTTCAACATCTGCCACAGTACCTTGCAAACGTTTGATGCCACTGGAAAATCACTCATGTGTAATACAAAACACAAATAGCTTTCGTCATAAACTGATGTTGCTGTGAAGAAATTCAGACATGATACATTTGCCGATGGATTGATGGCAATTAAAAGCAATGTGTCAAAAAACATGCGATAGGAGTTCAAGTGCCACTTTAATGAAGTAATTCAAGGGGCAGGAGAACATGCTTCTAATAATTTGTGTAAGGATGATAATTGCATCAGACTAACTGCACCTCAGAATACGAAGATCAAATATTCCTGTGCCTCTGCTTACTATCCCCATTTGGTTGACCTTTGGGTAGTGGTAACACCAGCCTTACAGCTAAGAGACAAACACCATCCATGTGTACTCCCTAAATATGAAAATGTGCCTAACAAAACGAGACACAATGGACATTTTGTTGCTTCAACCCACAAAGCTCCACTGATATTGTTTCAAATTAGTGACCAGTAGAGCAGTGGCATAGGAAGGAAGAACCACTTTTAATAAGCAGAAAGTATCCCTATTAGCAAAGCTAACTACTTTTTTACACCCTGAAAAATCATTTGACTCCAAGTAGGGAGCAAAATCTAATTAGAGCCTTGCTTGTAACCCTGACATAGAAAGTGAAATAACAAGGAACGTCATGTAGTCTATAGTTTTGCCCACCCTTCCACACCAGAGCCTAGACACATTAAACAAGAGCTTTATTGAGGTTTAGTATGGATCCCTATGTAAGAAAATCACATATATGCCTTTTAAGTTAATGACATCAAATCTCAAGAGCTAAAACAGATTAAGTCCCTTCGTCTGTAACTATGGATCCCGCTTCTGTAATTCTTTGTTAGGAATTAAATAAGATGCCGGGAGATGCTAGAGACTATGCAGAGCACATGGTTATATTGAAAAGACCTCAGCAGCTGCGCATAGAAAGATAAAGAAGGTGCTGTTGTCTAGACGGGTACTAGAATTTCCTATACTTTAGCAAACAAGCAACACATTTCCTTTGGTGTACTGTCAAAACTTCTGACTTGGTTTTTGAAATGTGCTGCTTTGTTCATCACCCGCAACGAGTGATGACCTGTGCTCTTCTGCCCATACCCTTCCCCAGCCCCTGTGTTTGCCTACAATGCTAGTTGATAGAGCACTGTAAAAAGTGAGGGATTGTAGCAGTAAACACTCACTGGGATATTTGCAGACCTACAATACATTGCAAGCAAGGCATATTTAATGCCTCAACCTATTATGTGCATTTTAAGAATGTCATGACTCTGCACGTCTGCAATTCTTTTGCAGTGCATACAACATGCAACATACCCCACCCATTTATCATTGTCTAGGATTACACAGTGCTCAGTGAAACAGTTTTTACATAGCAGGGGTTACCATATAATGTGTGACGGTCTATGTCAAAGGGTACTCTGAACACTTGGAAATTAGGCAGATTGTGTGAAAAGCATTCTCCTGTCTGAATATCCGGTGCCCTGATACTATGGACGAGTAATCCCAGGTATAGTCCATACCCATTATTCTTTGTAGGCAAAGTAAATGATATTGCAATGTTGCTGTCTACTTATAGGGTAATGTTAGTAATGCTAAAGTAGGATCACATTTGTCTTCTCAAAATCCTTACAGGGGAAATTAATATTTGAGTTTTATAATGTGTTAACTTGCAAGGGGACCACTTCAAAGCACTTGCTGGACATATGTACAAAGAAGAGGACGTGTGGGATAGGTTACACATCCAGATAGCCTGCTTACTTACAGTCAGTATCCAATGTTTTAGCTCGTAGTTCGATTGTATCGTGTGGGTGATACTTTTAGTAAGGCACAATGAGTAACAGAAATTCTGGCACGTGAGCGTTATTCATATTATTCAGATCATTCATATTACAACAAACATAAAAGAAGTGGATGTAGGTACACGTCGGTTAACCTTTCGCAGAGCCAAATGAGGAGGAGTCAAGGTTGTCCGGTACCATCTTAATGTGCTCTGGGGCAGAAGTTAGAGTCATATGGTCAAAGTGTGGTAGACTCAAGCTTAGAAGTCGCAGGTGGGGAGGGAACATCATTTGGTTAATGTGTGCATGCATATCTTGGTTAGATTCTTCTGTTCATGGAGCCAGTTTTTCATATTAGTATTTAACCTCTTATGTGTGTATTTTGCTGTTAGGGATTTTAGGGGTGTACGTTCACCCTTGCATAGTAGTGTAATACAAATTAGAAGAATATCAAGACTAGTTGCTTAATTTAAGAGAACGTAAATTTCAATTAATTGCTGTAGCATGTGCTTTATTAAATATTTTTGAATAGGTGAGAATTGTCTGTGTGCGCTGCTAAAAATCTTCTGGGCGGCACCCAGAAGGAAGCTTGGCAAGCGCACATGCGCACAGCTTAGAGGGGACACTGCCGGCAATGTATTGTGCTTGGGCTGCTAGGTAATAAAAATACATGTCAGGGTATTCCAGGCCACCTTGTTCATATGGACGAGCAAGGGTTTCATAGGCTTTCCTATGTTGTTTCCCGGCCCAGACCAGTCTCGTCATCACTCTCCTAATACGAGACCAGTAGCATGCAGGGGGCTACAGTGGAACATTATTAAATATATATAGAAGTTTACGGAGGATCACCATCTTTGCCTGTGCTATGCGGGCCGCCTGGGGAGTAGTATCCATGCTTCTACCCTCTGCTCCAGGACCTCCAGGTTTTTTATGTAGTTGTCCCTTTATAGGCCATCCCATCTGGAGTGGTGGAGACCGTTATTCCTAAGTAGCGTATCCCCGGAGGGAACCATCAAAAACCATCACCCACGTCCGATTGTTGTACGACAGGAATCAAGGGGAGGACCTCTGACTTGCTCCAGTTAATTCTGAGCCCTGACAATTCACCAAATCTGACCACTTCTTGAGTTAATGGGGGAAAGTTCTGCCAAGATTTCTTAACATCTAAAAGGATATTGTCTGCATACAGGGATACCACTGCAAGATGTGTATGCAGGTGTATACCCCTGTGCGCATGCAGCTCTTGAATGTGGCATGCCAGAGGCTCCATTGCGATGGCGAATAGGACGGGTGAGAAAGGGCAGCCCTGGCATGTGCCACGCGTGGGGTAGATGTGCTCTGAGGTTGTGCCATTAGTGTATATTGCCGCTCTGTGGGCGGTGTACAGTATTTTGACCCACCTAATATATGTTAAACCAAACCCAGATCGCCGAAGCACTTCGAAGAGGAAAGGCCATTCAACGGAGTCGAGGGCCTTTTTTGCATCCAGCGTCGCTGTCGCTATTGGCACCTCCAGATTTACATTGTGCATGAGGGTAAAGAGGCGCCTCAGGTTATGTTGGGTAGAGCGGCCCAGGATAAATCTGGCTTGGTCTGGTAGGACCAAAGCCGGCATGTATGGAAGAATGTGGTCAGTGAGTATTCTTGCCAGAATTTTGTCAGTGTTGATAAGCGATAGGGGCCGGTATGAGGATAGTTGTCGGGGGTCCTTTCCGGGTTTTAGGAGCACGAGTCACCAGGGCTAATCTAGTGGATTCCAGGAGGAAGCCGCCCCAGAACACGCTGTCGTACAAACTCAGCAGGTGAGGTAGTACCAGGTCGACGTAAGCTTTGTAAAATTCCGCAGTTATCTCATCCGGTGCGGGAGCCTTACCGTTGGGGAGGGATTTTATGTCCTTACGAATTTCCTCCTCTCTAATAGGGTAATTAAGGGAGCTGCCTTGTTCTTGGTTTAGCCAGTTTAGTGCTACCGCATCTAGGTACCGTGTCAATACATCATGTCTGGGGTGTGGACGTGATGTGTACACCTGATTGTAGTATTCCCGAAATTCGGTATTGATCCCTTGCCGATCTTTGACTGGGTTCCCGTCAAGGCCCACAACTTCGGCTATGCTGGTGGATTGTTGTTCCTTCCGAATGGCCCACACCAGGGTTTTATACGGCTGGCCCCCCTCCCCGTATCTCGTCACCTGAATAGGATTGCCTAGGTATCCCTCCTCACTGATAGCTAATTGTAGGAGTTCTTCCCTGTGAGACTGCAGCTCACGACGGAGCTCGGGGGGGAGGGGTGTCAGCATTACCCTGCTTGTTCTCCCTCTCCCTGCTCTTCCTTGGCGATGCAACACCCTCTTAGATAGACCTTAAATGCTTCCCATATTAAACCTTGATCCCGAATTGATTCTACATTGGCCTGGAAAAACATCTGAATATCCTGCCCTATCTCGGACCGGAATGCCACGTCTTCTAGGGCAGAGGCCCTAAATCTGTGAGGGCAGCGATGAAGATCAGTACAGGTGAGTGGTCGGATAGAATTCGGGGGGAGGATTGATGCTTCTGTCGTTTTCCAAAGGAATTGGGTGGGGTGACCATTATGTAGTCGAACCTGGATGAGCTACCAAGCACACCTGAGAAGAATGTATATTCCCTGCGTCTGGATGCTGGGATCGCCACGCGTCATGCAGATCGTGGTACTGGGAGATGGTGGACCATGCCTTAACTGCAATTGGGAGGGTTGTTTGGTTGGTCGCCGATCTATCCAATTCTAGCGTGAGGGCAAGATTAAAATCACCAGCCCATATAATCCCATAGCTGGGGAACTTGTTTATGTGTTTAGCGCATTGGTGAAAGAACTCCGGGAGTCAGGGTTGGGTACATATACGTTTATGAGTAGGAGTTTAGCGCCACGCAGTTCCCCAGCAAGTATTATGTATCTTGAAACACGTATCAGAAACACAGTGAGTGTTGCGCCCTTATTTAGCAGACCCACGGCAATATCTGTATTGGCCCCGAAGCCCTTTGCTAACCCACAGTAGTCCTTTCCCACCCCGCACCCTGTTCCTGTTTTTCCCTTCCCTCTGGACTCCTGACCTGCCCCCACTGCGCTCATTGGTCCTTAGGACCGTGTTGTTTCGAGTCTACCGACTCGCGTGCACAAACCTGCCTCATTTGGCCCAGAAACACGATGAGTGTTGCGCCCTTATTTAGCAGACCCACAGCAATATCTGTGTTGGCCTAGAGGCCCTTTGCTAATCCGCAGTAGTCCTTTCCCACCCCGCACCCTCTTCCTGTTTTTCCCTTCCCTCCCGACCGGCACCCCCTTCTCTCATTGTTTCTTAGGACCGTGTTGTTTCGAGTCTACCGACTCATGCGCACACACCGGCCCCATTTGGCCCAGAAACACGGTGCGTGTTGCGCCCTTATTTAGCAGATCCACAGCAATTTCTGTGTTGGCCCCAAGGCCCTTTGCTAACCTACAGTAGTCCTTTCCCACCCCGCACCCTCTTCCTGTTTTTCCTATCCCTCCCGCCTCCCGATCCGCCCCCCCTGCTCTCATTGTTCCTTAGGACTGTGTTGTTTCGGGTCTACCGACTCGCGCACACACACCAGACCCATTTGGCCCAGAAACACTGTGAGTGTTGCGCCCTTATTTAGCAAACCCACAGCAATATCTGTGTTGGCCCGAGGCCCTTTGCTAACCCTCAGTAGTCCTTTCCCACCCCGCACTCTCTTCCTGTTTTTCCCTTCACTCCTGCCCCCCCTGCTCTTATTGGTCCTTAGGACCGTGTTGTTTCGAGTCTACCGACTCGCGCGCACACACCGGCCCCATTTGGCCCAGAAATACGATGAGTGTTGCGCCCTTATTTAGCAGACCCACAGAAATATCTGTGTTGGCCCGAGGCCCTTTGCTAACCCGCAGTAGTCCTTTCCCACCCCGCACCCTCTTCCTGTTTTTCCCTTCCCTCCCGCCTCCCGACCCGCCCTCCTGCTCTCATTGGCCTGCATAATCCGTGCTCCTAAGCCATATCTGACGCTTCCAGGGCAGCGCCTCTGCCTGTGCAGCCCCGCGGTTTAGAGCCCTAAGGCCAAGGTCGGCTCCAACAGAGGCGGCTCCAGAAAGTGTCTGCAGGTGTCCGCAGAGGAAGCCAGTGGCCAGCCGTCAACCATCAACTACAAGGACCAGTAAGATAGGAGCGGCTGGGACTGGGAGTAGAGTAACACTGCACAGGTCTCTCAAATTTAGCAGGGGGTCTGTTTCCAAATTGCTTTATTTGATACTAAGATTGCATTGTATGATACTTAGATTGCATTGATAGGCCTCTCTCCCACTATACAGGCCTCTCAAATTTAGCAGGGGGTCTGTTTCCAAATTGCATTGTATGATACTTAAATTGCATTGTGTGATACTTAGATTGCATTGATAGGCCTCTCTCCCACTAAACAGGTCTCTCAAATTTAGCAGGGGTTCTGTTTCCAAATTGCATTGTATGATACTTAGATTGCATTGTATGATACTTAGATTGCATTGATAGGCCTCTCTCCCACTATACAGGTCTCTCAAATTTAGCAGGGGGTCTGTTTCCAAATTGCATTGTATGGTTCTTAGATTGCATTGTATGATACTTAGATTGCATTGATAGGCCTCTCTCCCCCTAAACAGGTCTCTCAAATTTAGCAGGGGTTCTGTTTCCAAATTGCATTGTATGATACTTAGATTGCATTGTATGATACTTAGATTGCATTTATAGGCCTCTCTCCCACTATACAGGTCTCTCAAATGTAGCTGTTTCCAAATTGCATTGTATGATACTTAGATTGCATTGTATGATGTTTAGATGGCATTGATAGGCCTCTCTCCCACTATACAGGTCTCTCAAATTTAGCAGGGGTTCTGTTTCCAATTTGCATTGTATGATACTTAGATTGCATTGATAGACCTCTCTCCCACTGTACAGGTCTCTCATATGTAGCAGGGGTTCTGTTTCCAAATTGCATTGTATGATACTTAGATTGCATTGATAGACCTCTCTCCCACTGTACAGGTCTCTCAAATTTAGCAGGGGTTCTGTTTCCAAATTGCATTGTATGATACTTAGATTGCATTGTATGATACTTAGATGGCATTGATATGCCTCTCTCCCACTATACAGTTCTCTCAAATTTAGCAGGGGTTCTGTTTCCAAATTGCATTGTATGATACTTAGATTGCATTGATAGGCCTCTCTCCCACTATACAGGTCTCTCAAATTAATTTAGCAGGCATTCTGTTTCCAAATTGCAATGTATGATACTTCGATTGCATTGTATGATATTTAGATTGCATTGATAGGCCTCTCTCCCACTATACAGGTCTCTCAAATTTAGCAGGGATTCTGTTTACAAATTGCATTGTATGATATCTGGGTTGCATTGATAGGCCTCTCTTCCACTATACAGGTCTCTCAAATTTAGCAGGGGCTCTGTTTACAAATTGCATTGTATGATATCTGGGTTGCATTGATAGGCCTCTCTTCCACTGTACAGGTCTCTCAAATTTAGCAGGGGCTCTGTTTCTAAATTAATATCTGCGTTGCATTGATAGGCCTCTCTTCCACTATACAGGTCTCTCAAATTTAGCAGGGGCTCTGTTTCCAAATTGCATTGTATGATATCTAGGTTGCATATATAGGCCTCTCTCCCACTATACAGGACCCGCAAATCTCGCTGACCAACTCACTCTAAAGTGAGACAGAATCCACCGGTGGATTACTGTTGATTTACACTGCGATTAGGGGCTCACACCTCACGAGATGACACAGTGAGTACTAGCTGCGCCCCTCAAAGTCACTTTTTAGCTAGTAGATATAACCCACATAGCTAGCTCACCACACTGAACCGCGTCCAGGGAGACGGACATTAAGAACAGCCACCGATAACGCCCAACTATATAACCCTAACTACCTCCCCACCCTCCCAAGACAGTGACCGAATGAGTTTGCAACACCACCCGAAAAGACCACCTACAGATAAAGCCCAAACTGATAGCGGACAACCCTCCACAACCCAGTACTACACCACAGGACAACCAGACCAAAACAAAAGAAACCCGGCATCAGCAAACAAATAAAGACTAAACAACTCCCAATCTTAAAATGCTGCGCAAACGACCCATACCGAGGGAAAGAAACACTCCGGTACAGCAACAAAGAACCAAAACTACAGAACGCACCCCCACAGACAGGAACAAAAATCGAACCAACGCTGAGAGAAGAGACAAATCCATCTGCTTAACTACATACCTCGCTGACAACTGGCCAACCCAACGCTAGAAGTAGCAACATCAAACAACCAAACTCAACCACGCAGAAGAAGGATGAACAACACTAGAAACAACAAAAAACGGGATCGATGTGATACACCTTACATCACCAAAACAAGAGGAACTTCCAATCGACACCCACAACTCCTGGAAGACGAACTTGATGAAAACAAAAATCCAAGACAGAACCTAGAAGAACTTTTCGACGACACTGACACCCCTAAACCAACAGCCCAACGAGATCGACCAGGAAGGAAACCTCAACACCGATCAGAAGACGACCTCGACAAGAAAGTCCAAACCAAACAACACCTCCAAACTTCAGTGCAATCTAATAAACACAAGATCCATGTCAAAACACTCAACAGAGATCTTCGACCTACTCGATGACAACAGCATTGACATCCTATTCATCACAGAAACATGGCTGGATGACAACTACAAAATAACACTCCAAAGCTGCCTTCCAACCAACTTCAAATGCCTTCAAACAAACAAGAAAAATAAAAAAGGAGGAGGCATCACAATAGCTTTCAAAGGACACCTGAAAATAAAAACAGACGAACCACTCAACATCCTCAACTGTGAAACCATGGTAATATACCTAACAGCGAGCCCAAAAACCAACATCACATTCATCCTGGTGTGCAGACCAGCGACATACAATGCAACCTTTGTCGACAACTTCATAGAAGCCATCACCAACATAGCCATCAAGCACAAATGTCTAATCATCCTGGGGGACTTCAACATCTGGTTTGAAGACAGTCACGCCAACTCCTAAAACTCACTGATTGGACAATTTACAACCATCAAACCACAACAGCTAGTCAAAGGAGCAACACACTCGGCAGGACACACTCTTGATGCAATTTTCGCCAAGGAAAATCTTGTTTGCCACGGCACCGCCAATACAAATACTGTGGAGCGACCATCTCATCATCCCATTCGTGATCACTCTACCAACTCAAGTCTACATCAAACCCCCTAAACTTACAACCGCCACAAAAAAAAAACTGGAAACACGTCAAAGAAAGCAACCTATTCGAACAACTGGAGATGAACAAACCCTCAACTATAGAACTAGAGCTAGCTGACCTAGGCGGGAAAGCGGAGCTACTACACAAATGGATTACAGATACAATTGATAAGATCGCCCCGGCAAAACCATTCACCCCATCAAAAAAAAGAGCACTGGCAAAATGGTTCACGCCACTACTAAGAACCATGAAAAAGGAAAACAAAAAGATAGATCTGGAATGGAGGAAAGAATACAACCCAGAAAAAGAAACACTGTTACAGAAACAAATCCGTGCATACAAGAAGGAAATTAAAAAGGCAAAGAGAAGGCATTATGATGACAGAATCACCAATGCCACCAACACACAAAAAGAAATGTTCAACATCATTAGAGAGATGAGAAACCCACCAGGCTGCAACAAAACCCCAACCCCCTCAGAGAAACTATGCAATGAGCTGACAGACCACCTCAAGAAAAAAATCAATGACATCCGAAAAACCATACAAAACAGACCAACCAATCACAACATACAACCAAATGAACCTAACACATAACCACAGCACAAACTCCAAAACGTTCCTGAAATATCAGCAGAGTCATTCGCCATGCTGGTAAAACACAGCAAGAAAGCAGGATCACCCATGGATCCCTGTCCCCCGGACATCTACAAATCAATCCTCGCACAAGGAACACCAGTAGAATATTACTGAAACCTTCTAAATCTATCACTAGCAACCAGAACTGTACCAAGGACCTTCAAATCAGCATATATCAAACCACTTTTAAAAAACACAAGTGGTGACGTGGAAGACCTCTCC
This sequence comes from Ambystoma mexicanum, assembly GCF_040938575.1. NCBI lineage: Eukaryota > Metazoa > Chordata > Amphibia > Caudata > Ambystomatidae > Ambystoma > Ambystoma mexicanum. Next base: position 129,480,886 of record NC_090938.1, read on the forward strand.
AACTACAGGCCAATTTCGAACATTCCCTACCCAGCAAAACTCCTGGAAACCTACGTATACAAAATAACCCAAGAACACATAGAAAAATGACACCTGCTAGACCATGCTCAAGCTGGTTTCAGACCCGCAAAAGGAACAGAAACAGCCCTACTATCCATCTGGGACGACCTAAAAACTAACACAGACTCAAACACAACCTCAGCCCTTATTCTGCTCGACCTCACTGCAGCCTTCGAACAGTTAGCCATGACACCCTAACCAAAAGACTAGAAGACATAGGCATAACAGACACAGCACTACTCTGGACTAAATTGTTCCTAGCAGACAGAACAGAAACCGCATGGATTAAACCCTTCAAATCCACCCCACTAGTTAACGACTGTGGAGTGCCACAAGGATCCTCACTACTACCACTCTACCAGACTCCAGTTATCAGAATCTTTAAAAAATACATTACTTGCTACAACTATGGAGTTGACACTCAAATCATCTACAAAATCGAAGACACCCAAGTCGATTATTCAACCCTAATCGAATGTCTAAAAGAAGTCTTCAACTGGATGAATGCCAACAATCTGAAAATCAACCCAGGAAAGACAGAAATCATGATCATATCCAAAAACCATGAAAATGAAACCGCCATCCAGTGGCCAATGGAAATGGGAACCGCACCATCTAAGGTAGTAGAAAATCTGGGAGTCCTGATGGACAACACCCTAACCTTAGAACCTCAAATAAATGCCATCATCAAGAAATGCTTCTTCCTCCTCCACACGGCAAGAAGAATCCTACCTTTCCTCTCCTTCACGCACAAAACGCTCACAACCGTCGCCCTCATCATGTCAAGAATCAATTATGCAAACAGCCTCTACCTCGGAATACCAGAATACCTCCTGAAGAAACTACAACGGATCGAAAATACAGCAGCCAGTTTACTCCTCAAACTATCCAGAAGAGACCACATCACTCCTGCCCTAAAAACATTACACTGGCTCCCAGTACAACATTGCATAAAATTCAAAACAATGTGCATAACACACAGGGCAATCAGTGGACAAGGAGCAGAATTCCTACAAAAGAAAATAACACTCTACAAGCCAACGAGACTCCTCAGGTAAAGCAACGAAATCCGCCTGGAACAAAAACCATACCTTAAGAAAAAACTTGGAGGCGCCTCCTTCTCCCACCTAGCCGCAAAAACCTGGAACAACATCCCAAAGGAAATAAGAAACACCAAAGACCATCTACAATTCAGAAAATTACTAAAAACCTGGCTCTTCAACACCACAGATTCAAACAGAAAACAGAAACAGAAAGGAAAAAGGATGACTAAACTTAAGAGGACACAGACAACACCCAGAACCGACCAGAGAAACTCTGAACACAGCTAGATAGATAACGCCAAGTCAAATAGAACACAAGCCAACACGCACAAGGACAGAATCAGCATTCCCAGCCAACATCCTCACTCACCCTATAATTGCTACCAGATACCGCACTGTTATAGAGTAGTCTGGATGTTAGCAATCACCACACTAGAACTAAGTTGTGGACATTAGCATGTACACCGGCCGTATGAATGGCGAAGGAAGGCAGGTAAGGTTATGAAGGAAGTTGATGGAAGTGTAGGCCAGGTGTGAAAGGGTCTGTGAGTACCTGACAAGCCCAGATCAGGACAGAGGCGCAGAAATGCTCCCACACCCCATCTGGGGAGACTACGCAAACCCAGCGTCTCACTTCGAGACAGAAATGCCAACTTACCAATCCACTAACAATTTCCCCCTCTGCATACACCTCTCAAACTCTAAACCAAACACAACCACAAACTTACAGCACAACAAACTGCACAAACTTCACTACACTGCAACAGCAAAACAAAACACACATAGACTCACACAACAGTACACAACGACTACCGGCCGCAAACACCCCAGGCCCAGCCAACGGGCCCACCAGGCTGAGGCCACCAACAGCACATCACTGCTCTCTTGCACTTTTCCAGCTCGCTCCCACTAACTCACCCTTCCTTTCTCCCCCTTTTTTTAGAGCCGCCAGAGTGCCAGGGGCCCACTCCGGTGGTGATAGTGTGCGGTACAAATATCCTTTAACATTAACATCTACCCTCGTCGTCCCTGATATGCTTGTGCAGCTTGTATTGTCGGGCTCTGTGGATGTAGGTGGCTACTCCTCTGGAATGGGATGTGTGAGATGAATCGTACCTATGGATACTCCACCCAGCAAGTCTAGGTAGGGGGGCCCTTTGGCAAGATGTGTCTCTTGTAGGCATAACACATTAATCCCATGGTTTCTCTTGTAGTTTGCAATTAATCGTGCCTTCTTAGGGTTAGTGACCCCCCTTACATTCCATGACAGAATTGACAGGTCCTTTGCCTTCTTCCATCCTATTGTCGGTGTAGTCATATCGCTCGGGGAGTCTTTGTGGTGAAAAACATTACTTGGATAGTGAGAGTAGTTATTGAGGTGTTCGTTCTAGTTATGTGTATTGGCCTATTGTGAGTTACTTGAATCATCTGGAACCTATTAATCACTGAGGTAACCATTAACAATAAAGAAACTAGCCAGTGTCTTTGCTCCCCCCCATCCCCCAGTCCCACCCACGCCAGAAACCTTAACCTACCGGCTGCCCTATCCCAGCCCCATTCCCAACTTGACCCTTAACTTAACAAAACAGACTGCAGTGCCTGCAGGTAGTGGTGCGCTATAGGCAGCCGATGCACCCCTACAGGCCTCGGCCATGAAGAGTTGTCTCTAGCACCCGCTCTCAGGGGTCCGGTGTTCGCCGTCACATCTTGTCTGGTTAGCACATCTGAGGACACCTCCATGTAGTAGTCCCTTAGGGGTGTTGTGGAGCGCGTCTTGGGGAACCTTTGGGTTCCGGAAGGTTCGAAGCAAAGCGTTATGCAGCCTCGGGGGAGGTAAAGAAGACAGTGGACGCTTTGTGTCGGACACAGAAGTTTAGCCGGGTACAGCATCGCGTATCTGGCGCATTTTCTTCTGTGAGTGTTTTGAACTGTTTGGAACATCTTGCGTTGGTCCTGGACCGCTGGTCTAAAGTCCGGAAACAGTCGAATCACAGCGGAGCCCCAGCGTAGTTCCCCTTTTTCTCTAGCAGAGCGAAGAATGATGTCACGGTCTACATAGCTGAAGATTTTGGCTATGATTGGGTGCTCAGCGACGCCTGGGGGGAGTTTCGCTGCCAGTGAGCGGTGTGCTTTGTAAGATAATTTTGTTTTATTGGGCTAAATTTGGGGTTTGGCGGTATTTTCTTACCGTCAAAATATAAGCAGTAGTTTGGTGGTAAATTAGCCTTGCATTTAGATTGGGTTTGGCCTCATATTATTTTAGTGACCATACCTTGTTAGCTTATATTGGGTAATTTAGTGATACATTGTTTTGCGGTATTTAGTGATGAGCATGGTTTTCTTCCTTATATTATAACCCCATCATAAAACAAAACCTTCCTTTCGAAGGGATTGTGTCCTCCGACGTATTCCTTATCTTAGATAGAAATCCTTCAGCTTTGCTGGCCTCGGAAAATTTTTTCGCCAGAGGGCGCTGCGCGTCGATGATCGCCGAGTCGATGACCCTCGACGGCCTCCGTGCCGACGTCGACGTCATCCTGCCTATAAAGGCCGCGCGCAGCGTCCGTTGCTCAGTTCCGTTTTTCCGCGCTTCGTTGTGCCTCGGAACACCGTTGCTCAGTTCTCGTCAAGATAACGTATATAATAACTACTATTTACCTCGATATCGATGGCATCCTCCTCCGACCCGACGACCCCTCGGTCCGGTTTCAAAAAGTGCCGAGACTGCGGGAAGAAAATGTCGTTGACGGACCCTCACAGGGTCTGTTTGTGGTGTCTGGGAATCACGCACCAGAGTTCGGAGTGTGAGGAATGCCTTTCCATGACGGCGAAAGCCTTGAAGGAGCGTAGGGGGAAGCTCGAGAGAGGTAGGTCAACTTTAACTTCCTCGAAAGCTTCTTCGGTAGAGTCGAGACGTTCGTCTCCTCACCATAAAAAACACTCTCGATCTAGATCACGAAGTGGCTCCCACCACTCGTCGACATCGAGACACTCGAAGAAGAGACGTAGGAGATCCCCTTCGTCATCTTCGTCGAGTTCTCCTGAGAGAGTTCATTGCCCCACAAAACGCAGCTCGCAAGCTGAGTGGGAGGAATTCAGGAAAAAGATGCTAAGCGTCTTCGAGAAAGCGGCCTCGTCCCCCTCGAAGACAGCTGAGGGTGATACCCCGGGTAAAAAACCCAAAAAATCTAAACGCCGCGAGTCGCAGTACCCGGCGGAAAAGTCAACCCGAAAGCGCCTCGAGCCATCGGGAGATAAAGCATCATCGACGCCATCGTCGAAAACTCCTTCGAAACAGAGGTCGGCGCCATCGACGCCGTTGTCGAAGGATTCATCGGCGCATCAGTCGATCGAGTCGACGCCGACGTCGACGCCGATATCGACGCCGGTGAAGGAAAGAACCACGGCTACTCCACAGCCAACGGTTAGACAAAAGACCTCCGACTCGACGCCGAGAACGTCGACGTCGTTCTCGAGCAAGACTCCGATCCTTTCGAGTTCTTCGAGGCCTAGTACACATTTCTCGACGCTTTTCACGGCGCCTTCGAGTACTTTCACGTCGGTGTCGACGACATCGACGTTTTCAAGGCCTGTGATGATGGCTCCTTCTGCATTGGAAATGGGGTTTATACCATTCCAAAAACCAATGTATCCCCCTTTAACCTCGATTTTTGAGGAAAGGGAGGATTCAGACCAAGATATTGATTTACAGAGGACCACATCACCAGAGCCAGAGACTTTCGCCTCTGAGGAAGGAAGATTAAAAAATCTTCAGGATGCACTTCAGGAAGCTAGTGGCTTGGACACTTCTCCTGAAGCAGAATTTATCAAACCAGACCCAGGAGAACATGCGGAGACTCCATATAGAGCTCTGATGTCTAGAATCATAGAATTTATGGGTTGGTCTGCACCTTCTCCTGCCTTTCAGCAGGATGACCTCACTGACATACTGGACAAGGGCCCACAGGAGGATCCTGTGGTTCCATTTCACTCTGCTCTACAGAGAAGGATTTTGACAAACTGGGAAACGCCAGAAATTATCCCGGCAGTAAATAAAAAACTGTCAACAAAATACAGGGTGGCTAGTTCTGACCCTGAATATTTGTCAAAACACCCTACTCCTGAGAGCTTGGTTGTACAGGCTGCAACCTCATCAGGCAGCACATCTGCATACCCCACTGCTCCGCAGGATAGGGATGACAAAAAATATGATGCCATGGCTAAGAAGGTTTTTTCTGCCTGTAGCATGGCGTTAAAGTCTATTAACGCGACCTGTACGCTCGCTAGGTTCAGCCACACCCTTTGGGAGTGCGCTTCATCAGCGGCTGACTGCCTCCAAGAAGGAGAGGAAAGGGACGCATTTTTAAACATCATCAGGGATGGTAAAGATGCGATGTGCGAGACCCTACAAACTGGCCTAGATTCTGCTGACAGTATCAGCAGGGCCATGGCGGCAAGTACCACAATCCGCAGGCATGCGTGGTTGAGGAAGTCTGGTTTTGCCTCTGACGTGCAGACCAGGCTTTTGAATATGCCCTTTGACGGTTCTACCCTCTTTGGAAAGAAGGCGGATGACAGTTTGGAGAAACTGCAAACGTCCAAGGCAGCAGCCAAGTCATTGGGAGCTGCTATCCGTCAGAATACCTTTCGTCCTTCGGGATCATCGTGGAGAGGACGGTCCTTTCGTTACTATTCCTCATATGGAAGGGGCAGGGGACGACCGGCTCAAAGAGGCCAAGGAAGATTTACCCGTGGTGGACGGGGTAGGGGAAAGAAAGCCGCACCCGCAGGAGCAGGAGCCACTTTACCTTCGGCAACTGCATCAGCCGCTTCAAAACCACTCTGAGGTCTCCCCTCACAGAACACCAGTAGGGGGCAGGTTAACTCACCATCTGACGGAATGGCAGGCTATTACGTCAGATGCTTGGGCTCTGGAGACAGTAGCCCAAGGTTACTGCCTGCCCTTCCTACATATCCCTCAGAGTCATCCACCGGGGAACAACCCTTTGAAGCTTCCAGATCCGCTCCTCTTGCAGGAGGTTTTAGACCTGCTAGAGAAAGGTGCCATAGAACTGGTACCTGTAGCGGAAAGGAACAAGGGTTGGTACTCCCCCTACTTCATAATACCGAAGAAGGACGGAGGACTGAGACCCATCTTAGACTTACGGGAATTGAACAAATTCCTCCGAAAGGACAAGTTCAAGATGGTGACTCTCTCTCAGATCCTTCAGGCCCTCCAGCTTCAGGACTGGTTGGTATCTCTAGACCTCCAGGACGCTTATTTCCATGTGCCGATCCATCCCAGGCACAGGAGATACCTGAGGTTCGCAATTGGCAGCTCTCATTATCAATTTCGAGTTCTGCCATTTGGGCTAACCTCCGCCCCGAGGGTCTTTACCAAGCTAATGTCGGTTGTGGCTGCAAGTCTAAGGAGGGAAGGGATTCATGTCTACCCTTACCTAGACGATTGGTTGATCAGAGCTGTATCTTCGGAACAGGCTCAGAGACAACTAGATTATGTTTGCCACTTCCTTCACAAGCTGGGCTTCTCCCTCAATTTAAAGAAGTCACAGATGATACCATCACAGAGACTCCAATTCATTGGAGCAGTCCTGGACACTTCCCTGGGAAAAGCCTTGCCACCAGAGGTGAGGGCTCGAGATATTCTGCAGATGGTCATCAGATTTCAGAATGCCCAATATCTCCCAGCCTACGACTTTCTGAGGTTGCTAGGCCTCATGGCATCCTGCATATTCCTCGTGCCGGAGGCTCGCCTGAGAATGAGATCCCTCCAGTGGGCACTGAGAACTCAGTGGTCACAGTTCTCAGGAAGGATGACAGATCTCCTTCGGATCCCGGTCAAAGTAGCCCGAGACCTTCAGTGGTGGGCCTGTCGGGAGAACATCCTGAAAGGAGAAATGTTTTGGCAACCATGGCCGGAGATAACAGTAGTCACGGATGCCTCACTCACGGGGTGGGGAGCTCACGCCAACGACTTGACCATCAGCGGTCGTTGGTCTCCATCGGAGTCCAGACTACATATCAACCTGTTGGAGCTGAGAGCCATCAGACTAGCGCTGAAGGCTTTTCTGCCGTCTGTACGGGGAAGAAACGTCCTAATAATGACGGACAATACAGTGGCCATGCACTACCTCAACAAAAGAGGAGGCGTAGGCTCACTACCACTGTGCAGAGAGGCGATGCAGCTCTGGTTTTGGGCAATTCAGGAAGGAATCTCTCTATCGGCAATTCACCTAGCCGGAGAGAAGAACTTGACAGCGGACGCTCTGAGCAGGCAGAGCACAGTCTCTCACGAGTGGGAGATAGCTCAGGAAGTCCTTCAAGAGATCTTCGCCCTTTGGGGAACCCCTCAAGTGGATCTGTTCGCCACCAGTATCAACAGGAAGTGCGACAGATTTTGCTCAAGGGAATTTCCCCCGAGAGGAGCTCTAGGAGATGCGTTCGTAGTGGACTGGGAGTTCCCACTTCTGTACGCGTTCCCTCCGGTCCCTGTCATTCCTCAAATGATCAGGAGGTTGAGAAGGTTTCGGAAGACCATGATCCTAATTGCCCCGGATTGGGCCAGGAGAACGTGGTACCCGGACCTTCTAGACATGTCCATCTGCCCTCCAATTCGACTGCCATACAGAGAGGATCTTCTCTCGCAGAAGGAAGGTCAGGTTCTCCATCCAGCCATCAAGACCCTCAACCTTCACGCTTGGTGTCTGAAAGGTTGAGGTACAAGGATTGGGACCTTCCGGATGATGTTATGGAGGTGTTGCTTTCGGCCAGAAGGCCGGCAACTAAAACTCTATACCGCTGCCGTTGGAACAAATTTTGCAGCTGGTGCAGAGAAAAGAATATTGAACCCTTTTCTTGTGGTACACCTATGGTGTTGTCATTCTTACTTTACCTGGCTAATTCAGGCCTACAGGTTGGCACAATTAAGGGCTATCTCGCAGCGCTATCAATCTTTAAGCGCACTGCAGAGGAGCCTTCATACTTCAAAATTCCATTGGTAATACAATACCTAAAAGGATTAACTAATGTTTATCCCCCGAAACCTTTTCAAGTTCCCTTATGGGATTTAAACCTAATTTTAAACTTCCTAAAGGGTGCCCCTTTTGAACCACTACACTCTTGTTCATTGAAGCTTCTCACCCTCAAAACTGTTTTGCTAATAGCATTGACATCTGCTAGAAGGGTTAGCGAGTTGCAAGCCTTATCGTGTAAACCTCCACATACAATCTTTTACAAGGACAAAGTTGTTCTTCAGGTGAAGCCTAACTTCCTCCCGAAGGTAGTCTCGGAGTTTCACATCACTCAGAAGATTATATTACCTTCTTTCTACCCTCCTCCTCATCCGGGGAAGGAGGAAGAGAGACTGCACAGGCTGGACCCTAAGCGAGCCTTGAGCTTCTATATCAGCAGATTGGCTAAGATCAGACAAGCAGACCAACTCTTTGTAGGTTATGCAGGACATAAGTTGGGCCTTCCAATAACAAAACAAACCATCTCCAGATGGATTATTTTAGCCATTCTGGAGTGCTACAAATTGGCAGGAAAGGAGCCTCCTCAAAATCTAAGGGCTCATTCTACCAGGGGTATCGCAACATCCTCAGCCCTTCAAAGAGGGGTGCCAATTCGAGATATATGTGCGGCTGCCACATGGTCGTCCGCACATACATTTACCAAATTCTATAGCCTGGATTCCTCCTCTAGTCAAGAAACTAGATTCGGCAAGGCTGTGTTACACTCTGTCCATTCTGGAAGGGTAACATAACTTTTATTACTCCCGCCTCCAGTCACAATACCACTGCTATGGGAGTCTATCTAAGATAAGGAATACGTCGGAGGACACAATCCCTTCGAAGAACTAGTTACTCTTACCTTGTAACGTTCTTTCGATGGGATGTTCCTCCGACGTATTCCTTATCGACCCTCCCATCCATCCCCGCAGTATGACTTCCTGTGGGTTTGCAGCCTATGCTCCTTCAAGGTGATTAGTCTAATCCAAAAACATTACTGGGGACTACAAAACGGAACTGAGCAACGGACGCTGCGCGCGGCCTTTATAGGCAGGATGACGTCGACGTCGGCACGGAGGCCGTCGAGGGTCATCGACTCGGCGATCATCGACGCGCAGCGCCCTCTGGCGAAAAAATTTTCCGAGGCCAGCAAAGCTGAAGGATTTCTATCTAAGATAAGGAATACGTCGGAGGAACATCCCATCGAAAGAACGTTACAAGGTAAGAGTAACTAGTTCTTCTATTAGAGTACCTCCCAGTGGTCTATAGAGAGCCTTAGACCTATGCACTTGATAGAAACCCAACAATTTTATTTAGAGTACCACCTATAGGTTGTGGCTGGTATCACTGGCTTATTTACATCCAGTGATCTATGTCATAAAGTATTACTGGCTCATGGACGTCCAGTAATCTATATATTATCTCAGATTACCTCCCATCATCATGCAATGAAAACACACACACAAACCTGCTTTATCACTGAATGTTATTAGCTTCTTTTGGGTTGTTGTTTTATCTGCAGTGGTAAATTGACAGATGCACTACTGAACAAAATGTATCTCCCCTGTATATTTATATAAATAAATTCACAGATGCAAAAATGACACTAAACCCCATTTGTTTTCATGGATACTCATTATTTGGAACCTTATTTACATATTAACAAATCTTACCATGGATACATTGCATCATCATCTGAAATACGAAAAGAAAGAGAAACAGAACAAACAAGCCTTTTAAAGCATGGTTTAATATTCCCTCATTGTGAACATGGCGAAAAATACATGCAGTGACTTCCCTGCCTCTCTACGCTGTTCTAAAGCTCCGTCAATCATGCAGCATTTCACAGTGTCCTCACTTGTACATATCTTAACCAAAAATGTTTCTTTTAAGTCCCCCACGCGACCTTACTCCATCGCAAAGACAGGCCCAATCAGCACGGAAAGCTTCTGTAAATCTTGTGTGTGTGTGGGGAGCACAGCGAGATCATTTTCTCAGCCAGCGCTCTGTACCCCTCGGAACTCCTTCTGGAACTCCTTCTGTCTTCACAGCCAAGTCCCCACTAGCTCCTCTCTGCAAGTTTTGCCATTAGCAGAACTCAGAGCCTTCCTTCTTTATTTACGTGGCATGTCTGCAGACACTTTCTTCCAATCAGGTCAATAGCATGTTTTCTGCGGCACCCTTAATTTTTAGAACAATGAAATCCTTGCTCTCTGTGCAACTGTTTCAATTTATTTCCTGCTGCGCATACTTTCCCTCTGCTCTCCACAAGTTAACACAGAAGAAAAAGAGAAAAACAAAAATGCTAGTGTGCATTTAAACTGCATTACAGCAATGTCACCAAAATATGTATTTTCACCTCATTTTGCACATGGGACTACATTATAATGTTAAGGAAGTTAGAATGAGTGTTTAGTAATGTTAATTCAATTAGTCAGTTATATGATTAATGTAGTCTCATATATAAGGCATCACTTCATTCTCTGCGGTTCACATTGGGCTTTTGCTGTGTTATGAATTCTGTACCTTGCATGCCACCAACAACATATTCACATGTTGTACTGGCAACACAAAAATAAATGTATGTACCACATTACTGCTGGCAATAAAATGCCACTGCACTTTGCAATAAAAAGTATGCCTTTACATTTTGTTAAAACGCTATTTATTTTCTTACCTATTTCCCTCCTTTTCTGACAATTATGGCTACCCAAATCCACAATTGGAGGAAACCCAGATTGTGCTTTTCTCTTTTTTTTCTCCATCATAGCAACTCAATAAAATGAGCATTGACATTTTTCATAATACATACTGCTCAATCATAATAAAAGTAAAATTCATCTCAAGTGAGTTCACAAGTCCTTATAAAATATTGTACACATTTCTTTCCAACTGAAGTGTCCATGTATATTCAAATGTCTTTGCTCAATTGTGAAATCAATATTTTAAGTTACAATAACAAAATAATAAAATAAAATAAATAAATAAAACAAAGAATTAGCTAATTAAAATAAATAAATAAAACAATAAAGTTGTGGGACTCCATCACCCATACTTCCAGTCACATAGGATAATCTTCTTCTCCAGCATGGGGTCTGGCATGGATTCACATGCTCATGAATATTCCCCGTCGTCAGGCTGGGAATCCTCGGTAAAGAAAAAACCAGTATCAGTTTCGTTTCTGATCTGTCTTTCGTAGTAATAACCAATCACTGGTCTCTGCGTCATACTGACCACAGCCAATGACTGCCCTCTACCTAAGCACCGCCTCTGGCAGCCATCTTCAGATTTTTACCGCACGTTCATGTGTTGGGATCCTCGTGCTATTGCTCTCGAGCGTTAGTGCTATTTTTCGCGCTTTTTCACAAAAAACTTCGATTCTTTCGGTCAAAAGAGCCTCAAGCTCCACCGATCCTACATCCGATCAACGGGGACCCGTGTCGGATTCATCTGTGCCCCTCAAGGGTGAAGATTTCGTCGAGCTACACTTCGGAGGACTCCAGAAGCTTCTCAGGCCCGGTCTCGGAGATGGCCCAGGAGAAGGGAAGCTCGACGCCCGGAAAGCTGTTCAGGGTCTGCCCTGGATGCCAGCTGCAGAACGTCTTTAAGGAGGACGAACACTCTTTCTGCCTTTACTGCCTTCATGAGGACAAGACGCACGTGGAGAAGGACTGTGCGTTTTGCGGCAACATGTCGGAACGGACCATGAAGGACCGCCATCAACGTCTCGCCAACTGGCTGGAGGGTAAGAGCCCGTCTGGCGAGAAGAAGAAGAAATCCGAGCGGTCTTCTAAGACCTTTGAGGGCGCCCCGGCGACGGGGGCCCAACATAAGGCCAAGCACCGCGAGTCCGCTGGCACCGGGAGCGCCGAACGGTCGGGCTCTACGGGCGCCAGGCAGGGCGCACCCTCCCCGGCACCATCAACCACGAGCCAACGCTCTGGGTCGGGTAAGAGGAAGGCCGAGCACCCGGCGAAGCTCCTGGAGAGGCCCCGGTCGAGCTCTAAGGCAGAGGAGGAGCGTGGCAGTGCCCCCTCCCTCAAGGATAAGGCGGTGAGCGCACCTAAGGTGGTGAAGGCCTTGATCCATCCGACCAAGCCCTCTATCGAAACGGTCGTGGCGGCCCTGGCTCAGCCTGTGGTGGCTGCACCAGTGGTGGCGACCTCAGGGCCCAGAATCTCCCTGCCTCCTCGGAGGGAGTCTTCTTTTGTGCCCATCGATAGGACCCCCGTGAAACCCTCCGTGGGGAAGAAGAAGGGGGGGCAGGGCGTCGTCGTAGATTCGGCCTCAACCTCAGAAGAGGAGCTGATCGAGGTCTTAAGCCACGGCCTAGGCGTGGAAGAAGGCCAGCCCGTCGGAATGGACCCCGACGCAGGTGACGACGACGACATCGTCGAGGATACCGACGGGGCCCCTGCTCGCCCGTCGGACTCCCCTCTGCCAGCGCCGCAAGACAACTCGGCGGCCATTTTGTTGGCCATACAGTCCTTATGCTCCGAGATAAGGACGAGGCTACCGTTACCGACGGAGGAACCTCTCCCGTCGGGGGATCCAGAACCGGGACCTTCTGGTGTTCCCCCTACCAAGAAAAGAAGGATCCATCCACCACCTCCTTTTCAACCGTCGCGCCCCGTCCAGCCCTCCTCCCCGTCCACCCGAGGGGATGATACGGGGACTGACACGGCAGCGACGGGTACGGACGACGAGGCATACGACGAGGATTTTCCGTCGTCGCCTCCCACCAGGGCTTCTCCGCCCGACGAGATCGGATCTTTCCACTCCATGATCTCCAGGGCTTCCGAGCTTTTCCAACTCTGCCCTGAGGAGAAGGAAAAGGAAGGCTTCCTTTATCAGCGGCGCGAGGCCAAGAGGAAGACGGTCCTCGCAGTGCCTCTGTTGGACGACATTTGGGATGAGGGCCTTTCCCTCCTCAAGAACCCTTCCACGACGCCAGCTAGAAGAGACCGGTACGAGAAGAAGTACCGGGTCCCGGACACGGCCCCCCTATGCCTCCGGGCGCAACCTACCCCGGATTCCGTCGTCTCCGCGCCAGCCAGGAAGAAAGCGGGGGGGGGCCTCCACATCGACTTCCCCGCCGGACGGCGAGGGAAAGAAATTGGATGCTATGGGACGTAGAGTCATCTCGTCGGCAGCGACGACGATTAAAGCGGCCAACGCCTTGGCTATCGTGGCCCGCTACGACAGGGAGCTCTGGTACAAGATAGCTCCCCTGCTGGATTTTCTGCCGGACGACAAGAGGGCGGAGGCCCTGGAGATCCTGCAGGAAGGTGAGGTGGCCTCGGACCACGCCATCACCGTGGCGACGGACATCGCCGACACTGGGTTCCGCCAGCTGGGCAACGGCGTTTGCCTTCGACGTCGTGGATGGCTCAAAGCTACGGACTTCCGGCAGGACGTCCAGACCAGAGTCCTGGACATGCCCTTCGACGGGAACAACCTGTTTGGGAAGACAGTGGACGATTCCCTTCAGGCCATCAAGGCGGATACTGAGACGGCCCGGGCCCTTGGAGTCCTGCAGCAACGGCGGACGCCCTTTCGGAGCGGCGGAGGCAAGGGCGCCTCCAAAGGTTCCGGCGGCGGTTTCGCTTCCTACCGTCAAGCGGCCCGCTCGTCGTCGCAAGAGGCCTACAGAGGACGAGGCAAGTCTAGCGGACCCCGCCGTCGTCGCCAAGGAGGTCAAGGCGGCAAGGCCGCGTCCAAGCAGGATTGAACCGGCCGTGGGGTCGGGCCCCCACCGAAGCACCCCGGTGGGAGGCCGGCTGGCGGGCTTCGTCAGCGTGTGGGAGTCCATCTCCACCGACCGTTGGGTGCTGGACGCCCTGGCCCGGGGCCACGCGCTCGAGTTTCAAAGAAGGTGCCCGCGCGTCCCCCCCGTGGCCAGGAAAGAACTTCACGTCCCTCAACTTCTCCTGGAGGTAAAGGCGATGCTCAGAAAGGGCGCCATCGAACTCGTCCCAAAGAGGCTTCGGGGCTCCGGAGTCTACTCGAGATACTTCCTCGTGAAGAAGAAGACGGGAGGATGGCGCCCCATCCTAGACCTGCGACGTTTGAACAAGTTCATCAAGGCGCAGAAGTTCCGGATGGTCACCCTCCAACACGTCCTGGGTCAGCTGGAGGAAGGAGACTTCCTATCGTCGTTGGATTTGGAGGATGCCTACTTCCACATTCCCATCCTAAAGGGGCACCGAAAATTCCTCAGGTTCGTGGTCCAAGGCCGTCATTACCAGTTCAAAGCCCTTCCCTTCGGACTACGGTCGGCACCCAGGGTATTCACCAAGTGCCTCGCACCGGTGGCGGCGCAGCTGCGCCGCGAGGGGATTCACGTCTACCCCTACCTGGACGACTGGCTCATCCGCGCCAAGACGAGGGAGCTCGCCGTGGTCCACATGGCAAGGACCGTCCAACTCCTCACGGACCTGGGATTCGCCGTGAACTACGCCAAATCCCACCTGGTGCCCGCGCAAGTCGCACTGTTTCTGGGAGCGAGGCTCGACACAGTGTCCCTTCTGGCCTCCCCGTCGGAGGAGAGGACCAGGACCATCTTGGGCAAGGTGCAACGGATGTTGGTGGCCGACGCGGCCAAAGTGAGGTCCATCAAGTCCCTCCTCGGGATGATGTCTTCCTGCATCTACCTCATTCCCATGTGCAGGCTCCGGATGCGCCCGTTGCAAGAATTCCTGGATGCGCGCTGGATCCAGACGACGGGCAGCTTCGAGGAAAGGATCAAGCTCGACGAGAGCTTCCGACGAGCGATACGGTGGTGGGGCACCCGCGCGCATCTGACGGCGGGCATGGACTTCCAGACCCCAGCCCACCAGGAGACTGTGACCACGGATGCCTCCCTGGAAGGGTGGGGAGCGCACACCGAAAATCTGCACGCAAGGGGACTCTGGCTCCCGACGGAGAAGTCCCTGCATATCAACGTCCTGGAGCTCCGTGCAGTGTTTTGGGCCCTCAGGTCCTTCCTTCCGTCCCTCAAGGGCAAGGTGGTGAGGATCTTCACCGACAACACCACCACCATGTTTTACATCAGGAAACAGGGCGGAACCAGGTCCCCAGCGCTGTCCAAGGAGGCGCAGGACCTGTGGCATTGGGCCGTCGCCCAAGGGATTTTTCTGGTGCCGTTTCATCTGGCAGGGATAAAAAACACCATCGCCGACTCACTCAGCAGGGAGCTGCGCTCGTGCCACAAGTGGGAACTACGGCAGGATCTGGTGGATCGCCTCTTCCGACGGTGGGGCACACCCCAGATCGACCTGTTCGCGACGGCGACGAACACCAAGTGCCGGAGGTTCGCCAGCAGGTTTCCCCAGACGAGGAGCATGGGCGATGCTTTCTCGTTCCCCTGGGAGGGCCTGTTCCTCTACGCGTTCCCTCCCTTGCCTCTGCTAATCCGGCTCGTCAACCAGCTCAAGAGGTCACGGTGCAGGATGATCCTCGTCGCACCTGCGTGGCCGAGGCAGATATGGTTCCCGGACTTGCTGGACTTGTCAGCGTCCCCGCCGATCAAGCTGCCGGCGGACGCAGATCTACTCTCCAGGGAAGGAGGCGCCATCCTCCACCACGACCCGAAGTCGCTGAACTTGCAGGCCTGGCTCCTGCAGCGCTAGAGTTTGGAGGATACGACATACCGGCCGATTGCAGAGAGGTTCTTGCAAAGGCCAGGGCGTCCTCGACTCTTAAATGCTACGGACACAAATGGAAGAGGTTCTCTGTCTGGTGCCACGCACAGAAGATTAACCCTCTACGGATTACGGCTCCCCAAGTACTGCCGTACCTGCTGACGCTGGCCAAAGCTGGTCTGGCACACGCGTCCATCAAGATTCATCTTGCTGCGATCTCCCGATACACCAGAACCACGGGGCGGACGTCCTTGTGGTCTCTTCGTCTGGTGAAAGAGTTCATGAAGGGACTGTTCAGATCGTTCCCGCCGGTGAAGGCTCCGGCCCCGGCGTGGGAGCTCAACGTGGTGCTGACCAAGCTCATGGGACCTCCGTTCGAGCCTCTGCACTCGGCCCCGTTGAAGTTTCTATCGTGGAAAACAGCTTTTCTTGTGGCCATCACCTCCGCACGACGAGTGGGAGAGATCCAGGCCCTTTCCTGCAAGGCCCCGTACTTGACTTTCCACGACACGAGGGTAGTGCTCAGGACGCACCCCTCCTTCATGCCCAAGGTACCGTCTGACTTCCATCTCAACGAACCCTTGGTGTTACCTGTGTTCTTCCCGTCGCCTTCGTCGCCGGCTGAGAGGACTTTGCACTCGCTGGATGTAGCTAGAGCGCTGAAGTTCTACGTGGACCGCACGAAGGGTTTTCGGAAGACGTCACAACTCTTTGACAACTTTGGACCTGTCAATCAGGGGAAGGCTCTCTCGAAGGCTTCCATCTCCAGATGGCTCTCCGGCTGTATCATGTGCTGTCACCGGTTGGCAAACCGACCGCTGCCTGGCCGTCCGAGAGCCCATTCCACCAGAGCGATCGCAGCTACCACGGCGTTCCTATCTGGTGTGCCCCTGCTGGACATATGCAGGGCTGCTACGTGAAGGTCGACGCACACCTTCACGAAATTCTACTGCGTCGACCGGGATTCCAGGGAGGAGTCCAGGGTCGGCCAAGCAGTGCTGCGCAACCTGTTCGCCTGAGGTGAGCCTGGTGAGGAGGTAAGATGCTTAATGTTGAGTTGATGTGATGCTTAATGTTGAGCCTTTGCCACCTCCCGTGGTTGTGCATGTGTGTACTGCTATGTATTCTTTATTCATGAGCATGTGAATCCATGCCAGACCCCAGGCTGGAGAAGGAACAAGTTACTTACCTGTAACTGTTGTTCTCCAGCATGGGTCTGGCATGGATTCACATGCGAACCCTCCCGCCTACCCCTCTGCGGCTCTTCACTTGGTCATACTGCCACTTCACGTGCTTCCAAATCTGAAGATGGCTGCCAGAGGCGGTGCTTAGGTAGAGGGCAGTCATTGGCTGTGGTCAGTATGACGCAGAGACCAGTGATTGGTTATTACTACGAAAGACAGATCAGAAACGAAACTGATACTGGTTTTTTCTTTACCGAGGATTCCCAGCCTGACGACGGGGAATATTCATGAGCATGTGAATCCATGCCAGACCCATGCTGGAGAACAACAGTTACAGGTAAGTAACTTGTTCCTTCACCCACAAAGCTGCATAATTAAGTTCAATTCATCACTGTCCCATTAATGATGTTCACTATCTTTATGATCACACCTCTGAGACGTCTCGATCATCAACTTCATAATCTGGTTCCTCCGGTGAAATCCATTTTGGCACCCTTGTATTCTTTTCCAGAGAAGTCATCTCTTTGGGCGTCCCGTTTACTTTGTCTTCACCTCCATATTTCGATCCGGAGGCATTACTTGATCTTCAACCCGTGGACTCCAGGACTCCGTCATTTGTATTTGTATTTATTTGTATAGCGCAACCAGGCCCGAGGGCAACCGGGCGCATATCTTCAAACAGTAATTACAAGAATGGCACACATTCAAAAAGAGTAATTACAAGAGTGGCAGAGTTACAGTTAATGTTACAATCCATCATTTGCATCAGCAAGAGCAGTAGAGTGCAAGAACAGTGCAAAGTCCCAACGGGCATACAGAAAGTCATGGTGTTCAAATGATCAAAAGGACAATTGGTCATGTGTGGTGGCTAGCCATAGCTTGGCTTTGTGTTTGAATAGGTTCAGTGACGGTAGATTTCTAATGGTAAGTGGCAAAGTGTTCCAGAGTTTAGCAGCCAGGACTGGGAAGCTAACACCTCCGGCTGTTTGAAGGTTGTATCTGGGGATCGTGAGGCCTTGAGTTTGGGCAGATCTTAGTGACCGAAATGGAATGTACTGAGTGAAATACAAGGCTAGGTAGATGGGGGCCTGGTTGTTTACGCATTTGTAAGTAAGGGCCAGCGCTTTCAATGATATCCTTTGGGCAACTGAGAGCCAGTGAAGGTTCTTCCTAGTTTCTGACATGTGAGCTGATCTAGGGATGTTGAGGGCCGCTCTGATGGCACTGTTCTGGGTGATCTGGAGTTTGTTGAGGTTGCGCTGGTTGGTGCCTTGGTACAGTGCATTACAATAGTCCAGTTTGGGCATAACCAGCTTCCTGGCAAGAGTGATGCAATTCTGAGTAGAGAGGAATGGGCGGCAGGCTGTGATCAACTTGCAAGTGTAAACCGAGGCAGCGACGACTGCGTTAGTTTGTCTAGATAGGGAGAGTGTGGAATCTAGGTAGATTCCTAGAGTTTTGGTATCTTTGGATACTTTGATGGAATTGCCATCAATATTGAAAGAGCTAAATGATGGGTTCAGCTTATTGCGTCTCTGTTGTGTACCCAAGATGAGGAGCTCTGTCTTATCGTCATTGAGACAGAGCCCGTGTTGGGCCATCCAAGCTTGGATGACTTGGTAAATGTCATTCAGAGCTTTGGAGTCTGCAATGTAGTCACCAGTGATGGGAGTGAGTATCTGGGTGTCATCAGCGTAATTAGTATAGGTGACGCCCAGATAGTCAAGCACATCAAACAAAGGTTTGGTGAATACATTGTAGAGTGTGGGGGATACACAGGACTCTTTAGGGACTCTGCAGAGGACTGACGTAGGACCTGCTGAGGAAGTAGTTGAAAATACTTTCATGTGCCTATTGTCTAGGAATGACCTAGTCATCTCTCATGTCCTCCGGTCCTGCGACCTCCGACCTCAAAAGATATATTAGTCTTTCTAAATCAAATAGAAAAGAGACAGATTAAGTACATAGCACAATGCCAATTTCCCCCTTTTTACCATGAAAAAAAATATATATTTATGGTTCAAAATATTCTGCTTTCTTCCGCTGAAACTAAGCACATGTTAGAGAGAAAACAATCATATACACAAAACACCATTATACATTAAAATATATTTCAACATTGTACCATAATAGTTCAATCTGCTTCAATCTGCTTCAGCCCCTTTTGTCAATGTTTACCATCTATGGTATTTCATCTACCTTTATCTCTCTAATCTCTATAATAAGGACCACAACTATTGTATTATTTCTATGATGTGGGATACTATGAAAACATCCACTGTGTCTTCCCTTCCATGTCTTCAGGGCACTTAAGGCTGTTTCTACTTGCTCAAGCCTCCTTACTTCATGTTTGGGATGACAGGGCTTAATTTGGTTAACATGAACAAATTGCTCTGTTACCGTTTTACCCTCTGTCTTCAATATTTTGTAGACTACTGGTGACACCTTATCCACAATTTGAAAAGGCCCTTGCCAGGCTGCCAGAAATTTAGAATTTTTATGTTTACGTTTTCCAAAATGAAATTTATATACCTGATCCCCTACATTATACTCTTTCACGGATGTCTTTCTATCATAATATGATTTAGCACTGTGAGCAGCCCTTTCCAAATTTCGCTGCACAAATGCAAATTCATGTTGTAAATGCTTCCTCAGTTCTTCCACATATTCGTGAACTGTAGATGCGCTTATAAGTGTCTGTTCATTTGTCCTGTATAATAAATGTTGTGGCAGGACCATTTTCCTTCCTGTTAACACCTCATGAGGGCTGATACCTGTTGCTTTGGCAGGAGTCGATCTGATTGCCATCAAAACCAGGGGTAATAGTAAATCCCAGCTGGAACCTGCCTCTGCTACAAATTTCTTTAATATCTCCACAACAGATCTGTTGCAACGTTCAACATTCCCAGAAGAGGTGGGTTGGTATGCAATATGCAGTTTTCTTTTCACCCCCAGTATCTGCCACACTTTACTCATTAAAACGCTTGTAACATGACTTCCTCTATCTGATTCTCTTCTTTGTGGTAACCCAAATCTTCAAAATATATGATTTACCAGTAATGTAGCTGTGGTTTACGCACTACAATCTGGTGCAGGAATACACTCTATCCATTTTAACATCAAACAAACCACGCTCAAAATATAACGGTTCCCCCTACTCGACCTTTTTACAGGCCCTATATAGTCTATTTGAAAATCTGACCATGGAAGAGTTAAGCCTCTTTTCATCAGTGGAGCTCTATGCATTGGTGGAGGGGGTTTAAATTGGGTACATACTAGGCACCCCCAGTATATAATTCCACATCTTGGGACATATGTGGCCAATAAGTATAATCTTTCAGTATCACTAAGTTTTTTGTGAACCTCTGTGTCCTGCAGTTATTGCATCATGTGCATGGTGTAGCATTAGCCCTCTGAATGAAAGGGGTACCACCCACTGTATTTGTCCTGATTCCCTGACCATGAGTCCATCCTGTAGTCTAATTCGTTTTTTATTCTTTAATAATACCCTCAACTCCTCTTTTCCTGTACAATCATTCTCAGTTAAAGGATTTTGTTCGGGATTCATCAATTGATTATAATAGATCCCCAATATTGGATCATCTTGTTATGCCTTAATCAGATCTTGATCTGGTGTATCATAACTCCATTGCACTACTGGTTGTTCTACCTCCTTTGGAGCCTTAGAGCGTGTAACAGCATCTATCTGTATTTCACCAATTAAGTGTTCAAGGGGTAGCAACTCCCCCATCACAGCCCCAATTTTGGCTAAGTGATCTGCTTTATAATTTCCCTCCTTATCTTCTCCTGGAGTTTTTAAATGTCCACGAATTTTCCTCCAATATATTGTTAAATCATTCTCTGACACTAATTTGTCTATAGCCTGTATAATTTTTCCATGTTTGAGGGGCTTTTTATTATATGTAAGCATGCCTCTTGTTTTCCGGCCAGGTAGATACTCTAGAAAGCTATTTCATGCATAATCAGAATCAGTCACCAGGACAATTTCACTGAATTTATTATCAACTGCAGTAGTAATTGCTTTATAAATGGCTGCCAATTCCGCTACCTGACTACTCCTGGCTCCAATTCTCATCCCTATACTAGGAATCCCTTCACATTTCAACCATACATTTCCTATTCCGGATACCAACTGTTTATTAGTGTCATTTTCAATGTGAAAAGCACAACCGTCACATATACAGTTGGTAAATTCTTGCATGTCTTTTCATCAAAAGCTTTGTGTGGTGATTGTTCAAACTCCTGCAAACTAGATTCCACCTCTACTTCATCTGATACACATTCAGCTGCACAGTCATGTAAATCTGCTAAACCTTGAGCAACTGGGCTCTTTTTATTTTGGCCATACCTCACTTCTACAGGAAAGCCTTGCAATGCCAATGTCCATGAAGTAATTCTGGACTGTGCTAGATTGCCTGACCTAATCCTTTTACTCTGTAAAAACTGCAATGGTTGATGATTTGTCTCAATGATTACCTTTTCTCCTTGAACAATGGGGCGGAAATGCTGCAACGCCCACACAGTCGTCAAAAGGGCCTTTTCACATTCACTGAACTTAATTTCAACTTGAGAAAATGCCTTACTTGAATAAGCAATGGTTTTGTAGTTCACATCATGTTTTTGAAATAATACTGCTGACATGCAATGTTCAGTGAAACCTATTTCTATAAAGAAATCCCTGTTTTTTATGGGATACGCTAAACATGGTGCCTTTATGAGACATTCCTTTAATTTAGCAACTGCCTCAGATTGCTCCTTTTCCCATTTCCAGGGTGTATTCAGCTTCAATAGTTTAGTTATTGGTTGAGTAATTTCAGCATAATTTTCAATACATTTCCGTTATATCCCGTCAATCCTAATAAACTTTTTAAACTTTTCACATTTCTAGGATCTTTCAATTTTTGTATGGCCTCCACCTTTTTCTTTTGTGGATTTAGTCCATGTTCAGTTACTTCATGGCCTAGGAAATTCACCTTTTTCTTGCACCATTGTGCTATCTGTAAAGATACTTTGGCTCCTGCCTTTTGCAATTGGCCAAGTACATGTCTAATTTCATCAAAATGGCTTTTTAAGTTTTCATTTTTTATCAGGACATCATCCACATAAACTATAGTTCCTCTTTCCGCTGCATCAGGCATAGCCTTTATCAGAAATATGCCAAATTCACTCCCACTGTTGACGTACCTGAATGGTGTTCTAGCCAATGCGTATTGCGTTTTATCAAATGAAAATGAAAACAAATTCTAAATATCCTCTGCCAGTGGCAGACACCAATATCCAGATGTAAGATCTAATCTAGTAAACACCCTTGAGCAATGCACCTGATCAAGTCCTTGATCAATGAATGGCAGTGGCCATCTGGACACTGGCCATCTGGACACTGGCACTCTTTTATTTAACTCTCTCAAGTCTGCACACAGACGCCATTGATCATTTGGCTTTAACAAACCCAAAATAGGAGTGTTGGGGGTGCTATGAATGGGCCTGATAATTCCCAGAGGCTCCAAGTTTTTAATTATCTCTGCCAATGACTCTAAACATGCTAGTGGTAACCGATACTGGCACACAAATACTAGACTTCTACCACACCCCTCCGTTAATGTGGCAACATGTAAATTAGTTAGGCCGCAATCATATGCATCTTTGGCAAAAACACCTTTAAATTCCATAAATATTTTCCTCAATTCATTTTTATCCTCATCGCTATCACATGCATCTGCTAACAAAATCTGCTCCTTTTCCATTTTTGAAAATTCTGGGAAATCCTCCAGTGGAGGAATCTCTGTGCTTTCTTCCAACTGTGTGGCTGTGTCTCTCTGTAAAGCTGCCACTTTTAAATATTTTGGCATATTAACCTCCACTTCAATGTGCTGATTTTCTATTTCATTTTCATTTAAGTCAAATCCTATACAATTTTCTTGGTGACAGCATACTGTCTCATTTGAATCATAAGGGTACACAGATTCCAGAGACCTGCTTTTTATGCAGTTTTCCCCCATTCATTCAGCCTGGCTGTCAATCACACAGCAGGGTGCCTGTCCTGACAAGGACAGTCACCCAGCCAATCAAACAGGAGTGCGACTTGGGGTACCAAGGGAACCCATGGCAGGGGTCCTAAGACCCCTCCCTCACATCCTGCCTACCCAGACTTTAAGGCGCCTTAAGGAGGGCTTCTGTGCAGAAGCCCGCGAAAAGACAGCGAACAAAGGAATCATCCCCGGTTTGGCGCGCAGAGAAAAACACGACAAAGACTTTAACAAAAAGAAATGGCGTATAAACCCAGCCGTAGCCAAAATAACATGTATTTGGTCAAGCGGGTTTATGTTCGAGGCTAATGTAATAGCCCAAAACAATACCACGTTTATATAAGATAATCGCAGTAGAAAAGTTAGGGTAGTTACCACTGCCACCAGCTGTCTTAATGTTAAGGGAGTGAACAAGGCTCCAAGAGGTACAGACAAAAAGGGATAAGAATTAACCCTTTCCAATACTCCATGTAAGATGGGGTGTACTGGGTCTGTGGTTTAAAGAGACTACATAAAGTTAATGGGAACTTTACATGTTTCTGGGGGACAGGAGTCAGCCCCAGACAAATGCAGTCATTGGGAAGTCTAAAAGACATCCCTGTGTCACTGCACTGAAGGTGCTGTGTAACACACACAAAAAGTGGTGCTCATGGAGTAGGTGAGGCTCCAGAGCCCAAGAACACACAAAATGGTAAAAACACACATGGCAAAACACATGTAAGAGTGGGAGGCTCACACTCTTACCAGGTGAAAAAAATAAATCCTAGAAATCCAGCAAAGCTGCTGAGGGACTCATTAGGTAAGGCAAATCAGCCATTTATGAGAATTCTCCCTAACGGGGATGGTCCTTGAGATAAATCCCCGTAATTGCATAGTAAAATGGTCACAGAGGATCTTGCAGGTCTTTTATAATTGGATTTCCAGTTTATTTGTAAGCAATGATAGGAGCTTAACATTTTCTCTACCTTGGGTGCCCTGGTACCGGCAAAGCATTTGGTGCAAAGGCCCAGGGCAGTAGGTCATACTCATGCCTTTGATGCTGAAGTACAAGACCGTAAAACAGATGTGTGGGGGCGTAGCCAAGTTGGTGGGCTGAGTGGACGTGGAATGGTGGAGCTCCGTCCCGAACCAAGGAAACGAGAGTGAACCTGACATCAGACACGCTTGTAAGGAGGAGAAAGAGTAGCAGGAACAGAGGAGACCACGTAGAGTGGGAGAGAAGCACACCGACTTCTAACAGAGAATGGAGAAGTGAGGAGCGGACAAGACAGCTGAGGTGGCGTGAAGGCTGTGAGGGGAAAATGGTGGGCGGATCTCGCTAACCCCGGAGAAGCGAGGTGGACCAGAACGAGAGGGGACCTAGGGCCTCATAACGAGTTGGGCGGTAGCCCTTAAATCCGGCGGAAACGGTATTAGCGCCTCCAGTACCGCTCCACCGGATCACGACTGTAAATCCTGCCGACGCTATTACATCCAGCGCAAAAAATAGGCAGTTTTAATAGCGCCAGCTGTAACAGCGCTGGCAACTAAATGTGCTATTACAGACCTATCACAAGTACAGCATTGGCGCTCATAGTGCCGGAAAACTGGTGCTAATTACGCTGAAAATACCCCTGGTCAAATGCTGGAGGTAAAAGAACACATGAGACAGCAGTAAGGGCCCAGGTGGAAACAATGCACACAAGTGGCCTACACAAGACCCACCCGTGGCCCACAAACCCTCCTCAACACCATGTAGCCATTAGGAGCAGGGAGGAGACAGCAATAAGGGCACAGGTGGAACAATGCACACAAAAGGCCTACACAAGACCCACCAATCGCCCACACACTCTCCCCAACACCATGTAGCCATTAGGAGCACGGAGGAGAGAGCAATAAGGGCCCAGGTCGAACACCTTTTTTATTTAAAGCATTCAGCGTAAATAAATACAAACATTTGCTTTTTTTTTTTAAAGAACATTTCACCGCCCCATTACATAGCCAATCTATTGTTATCAGGTCTTGCTTCTCTCTTATTGCTTTGTCCATCCTTTTTATCCATCACATCATGGTTTGGAATGTAGTTCTATTCCTTGCTATTATTTCCAGGTTTGGACGGATTCCTCGTTCTGGATTTTCTGTTTCGTAGTATCTGTTATTCTCTTTAGCAATAGTCTCCAGAAACATTCCAAGAGCTCTTGTTGTTTTTTGGTTTGGATCATCGTACACGGCCGACCACCACAAATCAGGATCTAGATCATAAAATGCCATTAGTACTGGCTGTAGTAGTTTTCCCCTTTCTGTTCTCAACTCAGGGCAAAACAACATCAGATGTCGTAGGGATTCTTCATCCTGGTTGCATAGCCAACAATTTTTTTCACTTACTATGCCGTACTTCATCAGATTTATTTTCGTTCTGAGGATGTTAAGTCTGAAAAGTAAGATTAGATCTCCATGTTTTTGATTTGCGCTCTTTTTTATGTACCCTGGCAAGCTCTTTGAGCATCTGGTTATGTTCATTGATAGACTATGATGTCTGGAGGCTACACGCACACTTTCTGTTTGCGACCAGTCTATTGACAACAACAGAATTTTAACCCTTTTTGTTTGCTTACACAAAGCATTTACTGATACATTCAAATTTTGCAGGATCTCTTTGCATTTTCCTTTCCATTCCATCAAGGACCAGAATGGCATTCTTTCATTTTCTTTTTTCAAAATCGTATAATGCGTTGGGCAATTTATTGAAACAATCTTTCTGTTGGTGGCTAGCACTTTCCATACGTCTTGAACCTGCATAGAATAGAGACCTAGTTCATGTCGTATTGTGCTCATCTGAACACAGGTATGAATTCTCAGTATTTTTTTCCAAAACCTTGCTTCAAGCTTGTCCCAAGTTTCCCATGGGATTCTCAAAGCTGTGTCGCTTGCATATTTTATGTTGGAATAACTTTTGCATTGTAAAAGTCCATTATCGGTTGAATCGAGAATTTGCAGAATTTTCCTTTTATTATCATAGCTTGGGCTATTAGTTGGTCTATTTTGCAAAGAAGGTGCGCGGACCATGGCTGGTCACTCCACTTGGCACTTATTATTGCTCCCAGGTATTTTGTGCTCTTCATTATCGGTATGGCCTTGTTGTCTATGTGCTATATGAATGTTCTTTCCATTTTTGTTCTCATTTTTTTTATTATTATTTTTTCCGATTTTTCTGGATTGATTTTTTGTTTGTTTTCTTCAACATATATAGCTAAGGCCTCCAACTTTCTTTGCAAACCTATGGGCGTCTTGTTCAGGATAATTAGATCATCTGCATATAATAGGTGACATACTGCAGTTTCGCCAATTTTTGCCGAACAGGCTCTTGGTTCTAGCCGATCTTTTATTTCCAGGATGTAAAAGTTGTATAATACAGACGCCAAAGGGCAGCCTTGTTTTAACACCCTTTTTGTCAGGATTGCCTGAGTTAAGTTGCCCTTTTGGTCAAGTCTCACTTGTATCGATGTGTCAGTGTGTAGTGCTTTAATTGCGGCTACCAGGTCGACAGGGCATCCCATTTGTTCCATCTTAGCCCATAAGATTTGTCGATCTACTTTATCGAAAGCCGCGACCATATCTATACAAGCAAGATACAGCTTCTGGTTTTCTTTGATGGTTTTCACTTTCAGTTAGTTGAAGAGCAACAAGTTTAGGCCGCAATCTACATTTTCAACAAAGCCTGCTTGCCTATGATCATAGTTTCCTGACGCAGTTATCCATTCCTTTAACCTTTTCAATAGGATTCCAGCAAAGAGTTTACCTACCACATCCAGTAGGGATATTGGGCGATAATTCTGCGGTCGCGTTCTCCTTTTTTATGTATGGGAATGGTTATCGCGGTGGTCCAGGATTCGGGTATTTGTCTCTTTTTGATGATTCTTTTAAAAAGGATAAGACACATATCTGCCCAGACTTCAAGTGCTTGTTTTAGTATTGCATTTGTTAGGCCGTCAGGCCCTGGGGCTCAAGATATGCTTGCCTTTGGTAATCAATGATAATATTTCACACCTTTTAAAATCTATGTTCCATCCTTCTCCTTCGGGACTTCCTTGTATTTGATCGACCTCAGTGTCTGTGTCGCTATATACTTCTTGGAAGTCCTGTACCCATTTTGCTTCATGTATGGGATTAAGTAGCTTTGCGCCTTGCGAGTTCTTTTTCTGGTTTAATAAATACCATACAAATTTGGCATTTTTATTTCGAATTGCCATCATCATTTGTTCTGAGTCCTTTTGGAAAAGAAGTGCTCTGTTATTTGACACAGTTCCGATAAACTCTTTTTAGGTCTTTCCTGTCACACTCCTTCCCCCATGTTTGTTCAAGGCTCTTAGCTCTTTCGCTAATTGGCGTTTCTTTTCTGCTACTTCCTGATTATATTTATGTAGCCTGGTCATTGTGACATTTGAATTTGTGTCCTTTGTTTCTCTGAAGACAGTGAGACAAGCCTCGTATTCTACACCTGTCTCTGGCGTAGCCTCCCATTTCTCTATCATTTTTATGAGCGTGTGAATCGTTTTTGTTGGTAGTCTCAGTCTGTTTAGGCCATTGTTCATGGTGACTTTATTTGTCCACATTCTTTGACTTGCCGTGTTCCTGTTAAGTTGTACACCTGCAACACAGCAAGTAAGGATCAACATACTGTGATCACTTTTTGCTGTTGGGATTATTTTTAAAGAAGATATTGTATTAAAGGTTTTGCGATCAACGAAAAAATAATCCAAGGTTGCATTTCAATTATGTGATGACCATGTTATTTCGCCTTGCAGATCTCCACTCACGTTCCCGTTTACTTGTAAAATGTCTCGTATTTGCATTTCCCTTGCTCATCTTTACATTCAAGAGTGTTTTTGTTGACTTTGATTTATGAGTCTGTCTCTCGTTTTCTTTTTTGTACAGTCTTTGGGCCTCATTACGAGTTTGTAGGTAAGAGAGAAACGATGTCGGTAAAGGATTACCGGCATCCTTTACTGCTCCGGTCCATTACGACCCAACAACCCGCTATTATCGGTACTGTAAATAGCGGTGCCTCTAATAGCGCCATAGGCGCGGGCACACAACCTCACATGCCGGCAATAGCGGCATGGCGTAATCAGGAGCAGAACACGAGTAATGCGGACATGCTAATAACGGGCTACAGAAGACAGAAAAGTACCTTACCGGCATGGAGCAAATACCGGCATCGCGGACCACCCGTAAACGGCCATGTGCAGTGTTCCAAACTGCCACAGGTGCACACAATCATCACAGGTGGAGGCAATATAGACTGGGCCAGCACAAAAAGAGCACACCCCACCCCTTCCCACACCCAGTCACACCAAAAAATTATCCCAATACTACTAGCAATGCTGGGGCTGGAGGACATGATTGCAGTGGAACTCCAGCAACAACAACAACAACAGGCAGCACAGAGGAGACGCAGGAGGAGAAGGAGGGTGAGGCAGGCACAGCCTGCACTACCATTGCAGGCAGTTGTACCACACAGGCAGCCCACAATCCCCCAAATCAGAGCCAATCCATTCAGCCTAACCCCTGAGCAGATCCACACACTGTACCATCTGGACCGGGACACCATCACCTCCATTGTGGACATGATACAAAACGACATTGCCAGCCTCATAGACATCCGTACCGCCATCCCCCCTCTACTGAAGGTCGTGTCTGTGCTCCACTTCCTGGCCACAGGCACCTACCAGCACACAGTAGGCCAGATGCATGCCATATCACAACCATTATTCTCACGTACGCTGAACCAAGTGCTCGATGCCCTCCTGAAGCACACAGGCAACCACATTTTCCTACCACGGACAGCCCAGGAGAACTCCAACACCAAAGTTGGTTTCCATTCACTGGCCGGCATCCCTGGTTGCATTGGCGCCATCGACTGCACCCATGTTGAATTGGTGGTCCCACATGCCATGGAGGCAGTGTACTAGGTAGCTGGAGGGTCAGCTCATGGAAAAGTGGGAGGACTTTAGAGATAATAATTCTTGAAACAAAAGGGATGGCGTCCTACCACTTACTTTTGGTCACTTTACATTCAGCATGCTTAGTATGACAGAAGCCATTTCATTAAGCTACCTCTCATACACAATCAAGAAGACAAGCAGTTAAGCCCTTAAAGGTTACACTGTAGCTTTTTATTTAACCAGTTTAGTAGGTGCAGAGAAAGTTTCTGCGTTCAGTTTGACATGATATTTTTTAGTTTTTTGTGTACATATAAATCAATCAAAACACATTCATCTTGTTTAACAAATGCATCAAGAAAAAGTAGCAAATGCTTAGAGAAAATTAACAGATATAACATATAAATACATAATCATTGGTGGTTTGCCTAAATGTGTAATGTGTGCAAAGAAACATAGTGTAGTGTTTTAACACAAGGCAACCAACTGTATAGAGTGCATCTAGTCAAGATCATGAATCAAAGAAAGGACATTTTTTTCTTTCTGACGCTAAATATATTGTTGTTGACTCATAGAAAAAAGGGAACTAGTCGTTGGTCTACGTCTGGAAACAGATTGAATTATGAAGCGGGATTGGGGGAATGATGCCCTCAAAAAGATGTGGTCCCGTGACGTTTCGGCGGGAAGCGTTCTTCATGGGCCTCGACTTCGTCTCCCCTATGTGAGAAACAAAAAAATATGTGAGGGGCTCAAATTGTTGTGGAGCTTGCCTAAAAAGAGTAGATCTAGTGATAATGATACTGGCATGCAATAAAATGTCATTAGGACCGTGTGGGTGGACAATGTGAACATTGTCCAGTAGCTTGCTAGCACTGATTACTTTTTTTGGGTATCCTCTATTAAGAAGTTTGTTTTGCAGGATGCTGGCGTGTTCTTTATATTGTTCAAGTTCAGCGCAGTTGCATCTGAGCCGTACAAACTGGCCAAATGGTAGGTTGTTCCTAAGTTTACTCGGATGATTGCTCCTATAATGCAAAATGGTATTTGTATCTGTTTCTTTCCTGTATAGAGAGCAGGTGGATTTTTAAACTTAAAGCCACCACCAAGGGACTTAATGAAGCCATGCCAACTACCTTTACATGACCTGTCAGTCCCCACTTCCCCACCTAACAACCAGGGGTATCCACTCCAGCTCCGCCCTTGTACGAGCAGGACAGCACATCTTGCCTAACATCTTGTACAACATGCAGGGTCTTATCCCTCAGAAACTCAGACAGCAGAACTGCACTCATAAGCAACATGTCTTTTTGTGCTAGATCCTTTGCATCTTTTGTACAGTGGAGCCTCACATAGGAATGTGCATTTCTCTGTATCTTTTACGAGTGTATATACCATTTCTCCTTTTTAAACCAATCAATGCTTTGTATGAGATTTATGAGTTCGAAATTCATTGTACTCTGCGTTAATTTTGTCATTTTGCATGTGAAGCTGATCACCCCGTGTACAATATAAGGCACACTGCCAACCACGGCGATGTATATGCTAATTTCCTTATTCTACACCGTCCTGCAAGTTATTCAGGCCCCGATATCTGAGACCTACCGTAGATTAAAATCTATACGATTCTTCTGCCTTGCAGCCGTGACTGCATTTTTGTACGGCGAGGGCAATCTCCTTTCAAGCCCGCCGCCCTGCCCGCGCCTCAAACAATCCAGGCGGTTGCCATACCAACCCCCGGGCCCGCGCGCATGCGCAATAACCAAGCCACTGCTTACTCACACATGCGCACAACGCACTCTAGATACAGCTCCGCACTTCACTGAATGTACGCCGGCTCTTGCAGACGGTACTCGCATTCTGGACGATTTACTCACTCGTTTGCTGTCACACAGGTATGAGCTCCGCATCTGCCTTAATACGTGTGATTCGGGGAAGGCCGCCCCGCCAAGGAAGCCATCCGTGTTTTTTAAGTCCCCCCTTCCACCACGGACCGCATGATTAAGCACGATCCTGCTAATACCCGCCAGTATTTCCATTTGTAGCTTCAGCATTTATTACAAATCCTGCCCTGCTTCTCTTCCAGGGTTCTGTAGCTACATTAAGCCACGGCATTTTCAGCCCCTACCAGCCTGAGCGCCCCATTAACATGAGGTCCATCGGTTGACCGCCACTCGGAGACACCCGCCTCAGGGCCATCCCATACCCTGCAGAGCCCAGCACCTTCAACGGCTCCAAGACTGCATCAACAGGTAACCTGATGCCATTCTGTGTACTAAGCCAGGTTCCTTACTACATATCGTAATTAGAGGAAAGCATAAATCTTTGGTTACATCCCTTGTTTTTATATATTTTTTATATTTCCTCCTTCATCTTAGCACATCTGGTACACCAGCTACCTACCTTTAGGAACCTCCTCCAACAGTTTGAAGGGGTCTGCTACATGTTACTCTCAGCTCACTGTCCACCCAGACTGGAAGAAGCACTAATCTCTGACTTCCGTCCAGGTCAGTAATCAGTGCTGGCAAGCTACTGGACAATGTTCACATTGTCCACCCACACGGTCCTAATTAAATTTTTATTGCATGCCAGTATCATTATCACTAGATCTACTCTTTTTAGACAAGCTCCACAACAATTTGAGCCCCTCTCGTATTTATTTGTTTCTCACATAGGGGAGACCAAGTCGAGGCCCATGAAGAAGGCTTCCCGCCCAAAACATCACGGGACTACATCATTTTTAGGGCATCATTCCCCCAATCTCGCTTCATAATTCGATCTGGCTCCAGACGTAGACCAACGACTCTGTCCTTTTTTCTATGAGTCCACAACAATATATTTAGCGTCAGAAAGAAAAAATGTCCTTTCTTTGATTCATGATCTTGACTCCATGCACTCTATACAGTTGGTTGCCTTGTGTTAAAACACTACACTATGTTTCTTTGCACACATTGCACATTTAGGCAAACCACCAATGATTATGTATTTATATGTTATGTCTGTTAATTTTCTCTAAGCATTTGCTACTTTTTCTTGATGCATTTGTTAAACAAGATGAATGTGTTTTGATTGATTTATATGTACACAAAAACTAAAAAAAGATCATTTCAAACTGAACGCAGAAACATTCTCTGCACCTACTAACACTGGCTAAATAAAAAGCTACAGTGTAACCTTTAAGGGCTTAACTACTCGTCTTCTTGATTGTGTATGAGAGGTAGCTTAATGAAATGGCTTCTGTTATACTAAGCATGCTGAATAACTCAGCCTTTACAAAAATGTTTATGTAAAGTGACCAAAAGTAAGTGGTAGGACGGCATCCCTTTTGTTTCAAATGGAGGCAGTGTACCGCAACCGTAAGTTATACCACTCCATCAACGTGCAAATGGTATGTGACTCAAACAAGATCATCACACATTGTTGTGCCCGATTTCCCGGATCAACCCATGATTCAATGGTCATGCGGAACTCCACGATACCACGCTACATGGAGCGACACGCAGGGCACAGATCCTGGCTACTCGGTGAGTTGCATGTCAGGCTCATGGCATCGCGATGTGGGTAGGTGATTGGGGGGTGAGATGCATACTTCACCTGGCTGAGATGGGGGGGAGAGATGCATACTTCACCTGGCTGAGATGGGGGGGAGAGATGCATACTTCACCTGGCTGAGATGGGGTGGGGATGCATACTTCACCTGGCTGAGATGGGGGAGGATAGATGCATACTTCACCTGGCTGAGATGGGGGGGAGAGATGCATACTTCACCTGGCTGAGATGGGGGCGAGGGATGCATACTTCACCTGGCTGAGATGGGAGGGAGAGATGCATACTTCACCTGGCTGAGATGGTGGGGGGGAGATGCATACTTCACCTGGCTGAGATGTGGGGGGAGATGCATACTTCACCTGGCTGAGATGGGGGGGAGAGATGCATACTTCACCTGGCTGAGATGGGGGGAGATGCATACTTCACCTGGCTGAGATGGGGGGTAGAGATGCATACTTCACCTGGCTGAGATGGGGGGGGGATGCATACTTCATTTGGCTGAGATGGGGGGGAGAGATGCATACTTCACCTGGCTGAGATCGGGGGGAGATGCATACTTCACCTGGCTGAGATGGGGGGTAGAGATGCATACTTCACCTGGCTGAGATGGGGGGGGAGATGCATACTTCATCTGGCTGAGATGAGGGGAGAGATGCATACTTCACCTGGCTAAGATGGCGGGGAGGGATGCATACTTCACCTGGCTGAGATGGGGGGGATGCATACTTCACCTGGCTGAGATGGTGGGGGGGAGATGCATACTTCACCTGGCTGAGATGGGGGGGAGATGCATACTTCACCTGGCTGAGATGGGGGGGAGAGATGCATACTTCACCTGGCTGAGATGGGGGGGGGGAGATGCATACTTCACCTGGCTGGGATGGGGTGGGGGGAGATGCATACTTCACTTGGCTGAGATGGCGGGGGGAGATGCATACTTCACCTGGCTGAGAGTACCTGAGAGGACAGACCATGCTCATACTCCAAAGCAGGCCAGACTGGACCTGACACCTGACCCCAAAATGCAAGACGTAAGCTGCCCTACCATGATAATGATGCAGTGCTACAACCATTCCATAGCCATCAACATGAACACTGCACATAGTCAGACTGTAGCCCCCGCAACACAATGCAGCGACAAACAATTAGTATGGCCAATGCACAGCACCAAATACCATCATCATAAAGGACATTTGTCCATTACTGCGTACAAAGGAGTCACATGAGGGCAAAATACATGTAAACACCCCTACACCAACACAGAGGTCCACCAAAACAGCATGTCAACATCTGTTGTGCAAAGTGAGATCATCATGAGTCTGCCATCAACGGTGACAGGATGAAAGCATACAATTGACTACACATCACCCAGATCATGGGAACAACCGGTGTGGACTACCACAGTGCATGAGCACTCACAAGGAATAGGACACCCCTGCGCCCACTAGACGATGCCACGCACACCTGTCAATCAGATTAATTCACACATTGCAGTTACATCATGAGGCTCTATTCATGCATGGATATGTGGGTGCACACAGGGAATAAATGCATGCTATGGTGTCATTCATACAGGTCCCATATGATGTGATCACTTACACATAACCATTGTTGCACACATGCAGGTGATGCAGGCTATCCCTTGAAGAGGTGGCTCCTTACCCCAGTCCGGAACCCGCAGAACCGGCACAAAGAGGACTACAATCGTGCGCATACACGTACCCGTGTGGTGATTGAGCAGACATTTGGCCTTTTGAAGGCACGGTTTCGCTGCCTCAGCAGGTCTGGTGGGGCACTCCTGTACGGGCATGAGAAGGTGGGCAAGATAGTCATGGCATGTGTCATGCTACACAATATGTGCATCAGACGGAATGTGCCTCTGCCCCCTGACGCTGATCTTCAACCACCTGACGATGAGGATGAGGAGGGTGGAGATGGGGCTGCACTTCAGGGAGGCAGCGATGCACAGGAGGGACGATCCGTGCGTCAGACTTTGATTAACCAATGTTTCTAGCACACATGGATGCGGAGTGTGACATGGAGGTGGGACTCAGGGCACTGGGTGTGTCAGGGACATGGACATTGTGGACTGTTCACCAATAAAGCACACGTACACAGTAAGGAATGTCCGCTCATGTGAATTCTGATTTCACAACAGGTGTATTGAAGAAATATGACATATCAAGTGCACAAGCCCTCCACCCCACAACCCCCCCTCCCTCTCACCCTCAACTTCCCCACACACCCTCTCCCCTCTCCCCCTCCCCCCTCAAGTTCACCCCTTCCCCTCCCCACCCTCCCCCCTCAACTTCCCCACACACCCTCTCCCCCTCCCCTCCTCACTCAACTTCCCCACACATGGTGCTGCACTTACACCCCTTTTCCACTGGCAGCATCGGGAGGACCCCTGTCTGACCTGTGCAAATTATGGCCAGACCTACGCAGGGGGCTGGTCTGTCTGGAGCTGGCATTTGAGGAGATGCCTGATTGTTCAACCACCTGTGTGGGGCGCAGGGCCTCCAATGCTGCCACCATTTGGGTGAGGACCTGCCTCACAGCCGCCAATTCACTACATATGTCTCTGGAAGTGGACTGGATTGCAGATTTGAGGGATGCTGCGCATTCCCTTATTTCCTCCCTTGCCTGGCCACATTCGGTGATGTGCTGGGTCAACAGCCCTGTCAGCTCCTCCTGGCGTTGTGATATTGCCCTGATGCCCTCCTGCCTGTCCCAGACACTGGCGGATGTTGTTGGTGCATGCGGAATGGTTGGGGCCTCATGCATGCTCCCCGTGGGGCTGAAGCTCCCTGGCCAGACTCCACCGGCGGACAGCTCATGGCTGCTGGCATACTGATTGCTGGGTGGGGAGTGTTGGGGGCCTGTAGCAGTAGGTGTTCCGGGTGTCAGATTGTTGTTCATCATCGGACACAGCTGCCGTGGCAGCTGTCTCCCCAACAGTACTGCTTGCAGTGGATACCGTGCCTTCAGCCACTGGCTCCTGTGTGGATGTGGCTGGTGGGGGTGCTGTGGTGGTGTCCGTAATGCAAATTTGTGCTGTCGGTTCCTGCGTTGTGTTGGGCTTGCGCAGTAGTCCAGGTTGCCCTCTTCCCCTGGATGTTGAGGGACGGTTTACTGGCTCCATGCCCCTGGACCTCTTGGCTGGTGTCGCAGCTTCCTCCCTGGGGTCCTGATCTTCACTCTCAGATTGTGTGCCTGTGGGGGACCAAGAGAGGGAGTCCATTAGTGATGGGTCTACATGCATCAGGCATGCATTGGGGTAGCTGCATTTCTATGGAATGGCAGGTAATTGACGTTGGGGTAGTGACATACGGGTTGCTAGCCTCTTGGGTGGGTCATGCAGGGATGCGTCTGGGATGTAACACATGTGGGGTGCATCATGCATGTGGACAAGATGGTGCTGTGCACTGCCTGTAGGCAGTCTTGCAAACATGTGTCTGGTGGACCCTGCTTTGCATCATTGCACTGTCAGTTCAGGGGGACATCATCGTGTTATTCTTTACAGTGGTTCAATTGCGACACCTACCTGCATCAGCTGATGACGGGGCTCCACACTCCATGTCCCCCACTCCCTCAATTGCCTCCATCCCGATGGTGCTCGCACAGGTCTCCTCCCAGCGATGCATCTTTATGGGGGAGGCCGCACTACCACCTGTTGCCATCCCCTGGCTACGGTTAGCAGAGATGATGTTGCGGACGCGTAAGCGCAGGTCGTCCCAGCGCTTCCGGACATCTTTCATTGTGCGCGGGGTGGTGCCAACGGCACTCACTTTCCGCGCCACCTCCGCCCATATCTCTTTTTTACACTGCACTGCAGGTCGCTGCATGTCATTGGAGAAGACAACATCCCCATTTTCTGCCAGCTTATCTGCCAGCATGTTGAGCTCCTCTTCTGAGAAGCGCTCCTTGCGCAAGCGCACAGCACCTTTTATTAGTGCCTTGGGCATTGTAATATGCTGCAAGTATATGTTGGAACAGGTGTGGTTGTGATATGGGTCCTGGTTACAGAGGATGGCAATGGATTGTGTTTTTAAAGATGGCCGCCGTGCTCTTTCCTGTTCCTGTGCGATGACGTTACTTCCGGTTCCGCTTATTAGCAGTTATTGCTATTAGCGGTCACCGCTAATGCCGGCGGCATGGATGGCGGTGGAGCTATCTGTGCTTCGCGCAGTGCCGGTAAGGGTGATTTTTTGCCCTTTAACGACAGGACGGTAAGGTCGTTACCGGCATGGCGCAAAGCTTGTGCCAGCGTACTCGTAATCGCCCTCTAATAGCGGGCTTGGAGCAACACGGACACGGTATTTGCTCCATGCCAGTAAGGGCAGTTACTTACCTCCAAACTCGTAATGAGGCCCTATGTTTAGGTCTCCGCATATTAATATTGAGGCACTCTGATATTCCGCTATTAGCTCATTTATGTTTTTGGTGACTGTTTCTACGAACTTTTCACCGTCTTTAGCCTTTATGTTCCAGTAGAAGTTAAAGATTATTTGTGTTTTTTGTACCTTTTGTTCAGTTCCACTCAATGCTTCTTGTTGAATTATTGTGGAAACAATGCACACAAGAGGCCTACACAAGACCCACCCATGGCCCACACACCCTCCCCAACACCATGTAGCCATTAGGAACAGGGAGGAGACAGCAATAAGGGCACAGGTGAAAACAATGCACACAAGGGGCCTACAAATGATCCAACAATTCACCACGCACCCTTCGCAACACCATGCGCAACAGTACCCTGCCCAGCCTACATGGAAAGGCACCGAGGCCAACACACATGGATGTTGGGTGAGTAGAATTCCTGCATGAAGTGCATGCCACCGTTCCCCTGATGGGGGAATGGGCAGACACATAGGAATCCTTGCATGCCACCAGGAGACGCAGCCAGCACTAGTACAGTGCCATTTCTATGCATGTATGTCACACCAGGACCCCTGCACACGTTCCCCACAGCAAAACACACAGAAGGTGAATGGCACACTCTCGGGAATGCACAATCACATATGGAAACACAACAACCACAATGCATCTTGTCTGTGTTGCAGTGCTGCTACTCACCCTGGCACCCAAGAGCAATCTCACCCTGGGCACCACACAGGAATGCCAAGTGAGTCCAATTGAAAATACATCCACAAAACCTGACCACTGATTTATTTTCCCCAAGCAATGCCGGTTATTTTCCTCTCTTCATTGTTACCTCTTACAAGAAAAGTTTCTCTCCTGCCATTCTTAACCATTCA
The DNA here is from genome assembly GCF_040938575.1 of Ambystoma mexicanum. Lineage (NCBI taxonomy): Eukaryota > Metazoa > Chordata > Amphibia > Caudata > Ambystomatidae > Ambystoma > Ambystoma mexicanum. The sequence continues at coordinate 129,518,616 of NC_090938.1, forward strand.
CTTTCACACCAAACAAGTGCTGACAATGTCTCTTTCTCACATTTGCCTTTCTTTGGCTTGGGCAATGCTTGTTGGTGGGTGGCTTATTTATTGCCTCTTCCTTACTCTGTGAACAGACGTTACAATTCTGCTGCAATAACGTTCTGTTTTTATATTGCCAATTTGGGTTATATGTTTGCCAAAGTATTGCCTCCTTTTTACTTTGGCAATGGTTGGTATTAATCTTCTTCATTGTTGCCCCCTTTTTATTTTTGAAATGCAGGATTTTATCTTGCAATATTACTCCCTTTTCGTTTTGGCAGTAATGGATGTAACCTTGCTTTCCTTTAAAGTGAGTATTTCGCCCACGTAACCTTCTTTCATTAGTACAGTATTCAAAATGACTACTAGCGGTCAGCATTCGACTACGGAACGTTCAGGGTTTCCTAATAGAGGTAAACCCACCTGTCTTTTCACACACGTCTGCTTTAATTGCTGTCTCTGCTACTTCTGTGGACTTATGAACTCCTGCCAGCCTCTGTCGCATTCCCGCGGCCTGCGCCGCGTAGGAAAGGAGTCTGCCATGCTCCTGCTGCACTCTGGTGGTTGCTAGCCACTGGCACCAGGCATACAATGATATGATATGGCATGTATAACGTGCCTGTACACAAGTGTTTCTGGGCGCGACAAGAAAAGTAGGGGAAATTAAGGGAGGACAAAATAACTATCTTACTAGGCCTTGTGTCATTCAGATTGCGCAAGTGCGGGGAAGGAGGGATGTGCCGGGGGGGAGGGGAAGGGGGAAGTGCAGTTAACTCAGAAGTGCAGCCAGCGGGTGGCTCATAAGTGCAGAGAGAAGGGACTGTATGGTTGTAAATACAGTCCCTTAAGTGCTCGGGAGCCCGGAGGCAGTGTGAGGGCAACTGGACAGGCAGGAGCCTGGGCCTGAGTTCACAGGGTCACCAGGTGACCAGTGCGCGGAGCAGTCAGGTGCATCAGCAGTGGAGAGAAAGACAAACAGCCTATTCATTGGAAGGGTTATACCACTGAGGCCTTACACATTCTTAAAAATCCCACTAGACATGCAGGGCAAGTTCCTTAGTTTACATACTCGATCTAAGAGAAATGCACTTCCCTTAAGGTGACAGGTGAAAAAAATATTTACGAGTGCTTTTGTAAATTGGTGCATGTTGCCATAAGCACACTTCATATTTGCTGCAATGCTCTCAAGCATGCACAGTGAAACCTGTATTTGCCACTTACTTCAAACAAAGTGTGTTTGCAGCAAATGAAAAAGAAGATTCTAACATCCTCATGCTTGCCAGCAAGGTCGAGTATCATGCATAAAAACTACTCGCCAATGCTAGTGGGGTAGTAGATTTTGCGAGCCCTGCCACTCTGGAGAGAACTTGGGAACCAGCCTTGCACGTTCATGCCCCACTTCTTCTCTGTTGTTTTCATAACACGCATACTTGGAAACCCGGCAACCAGAGGACAAGAAAAGGGCATACTGTCAGAGGGACACAATGGTCGCTGTGGCATCGTTAGAAACAAGCACGCTCTTGTGTGCTTTTACACTATCCCGGGAACTCCGGGTAGTGGTCTAGTCTTTCTCAAAATGGCACCCGCTGTTTTCCATATCTATCTCCGGTGCTCGCAGCCACTCGCGCTGCAAGCCTGCCACTCTGCTTGGGTCGGACACTAGTGCCGGTATCATGCTGGTAATATTTCCTGCCTTTCTTTCTCTTTTGTCTCTGCTTTGCTGCTGTTGTTCCTGATCTGCCTTCTGCCCTTCTAATGACTGCCTGCCGTTCTCCCTTGGATCACAGATTTCTATTCTTGTTTCTTTCTTTTACTCGGACCTTACAATTTCATCCTGTACTGCCTCCTCAATTGCTCCAGGTGATAGGATTCTCTTCTCAGCTGCCCTTCTACTGCTTCAGTTTGTGTTGTGACTTCCTTGTTGCTCCAGCTGCCATTTGTTTACCTACGGCATACCATTCTTTTTGAAACATCGTTCCATTGTGTTTTTCTGCCTTTTTGCCCTTTCCCTAGAAGGGTTGCCCCCCCTTAGCTGTCCCTTTGTTCTGCCTGTTCTTTTAGGCAGACATTGTGGCAACAGGACGTGACCAACCATATCTCTACAAGGAACGTACTTCTTTCAAATCCGGAAAAGAAAGACAAACAAGACAACAAGAGCTTTCGGACCATCAAGAAATTGTAACAGTCGAGACTGCATTCCAAGAGGACATTTGTGAGACATTTAGCCTGTTTGGAATGGGGAAAGCACTGTCAAAATACTATATTGCATGATGGATTTCCTCATGCATCTCCTTCTTTCATCAGCATCAGCAAATGGGTAGCCGCTACTACGGCATTCACTGGCGTCCTACTTCTGGACATCTACCGAGCAGTGACATGGAGGTCAGTGCACACATTCAGGAAGTTCTACTGTGTCGACAGAGATTCTGCCGCAGAATCTACAGTTGGACAAGCAGTACTACGTAACCGGTTTGCATGAGGTAGTGTCTCCTGTGGCAAGTTTTTCTAGAAGGAACTTGCCTCCACCCTTTTATGGTTAACTGGTACTGCTTTGTAATCTATTCACAGTATGTGAATCTATGAAAGATCCAATGCTGAAGTAGTACTTAGTTACTTACCTGTAACTCCTGTTCTCCAGCATTGCTGGTTCAGACATGGGAGGGCACGCCTTGGGTCCTGTAACCAAAACAGTCGTAACGCCCTGGCTCACCACTTCGGAGCGAACTCCATTAGGTTGTGCGCCCTTCACCCCTGTGCTGGTAGTCTTGCTGGATCGTGCCGAAGACTTACTCTTGGCGGTAGAATCCGATGTTCCTTTCCCCCATGGGGTCAAAGACGAGGACAAACTTGATTGCCCTTCAGGGGACAGCCCGGTAGGGCCTCTGAGCCCCTCTGCTTGGGAGCTTGTAACCTTAGAGGCCTCGGGCTTGCCAGAACCTGAATCCAAGGAACCCTTGCCCCTGGGAACCATTGGGAAGGAGTTACCATGCTGAGGAGCCGTGCTGAACAGAGGGCCTACTGTTTCTTGACAAGAGGTTCTTGAGACGAAGTCCTTAAGGTGTGCCGGAGGAGAAGTTTGGAAGAATTCCCAGTCATCTAGAGCGCTGCAAGCCGCGCACGTATCCCAGTGGTGGTCAGGCCCTAGGCACTCAGTATAGAGTGCATGAGGGTCCGAGCCCAGGAACGAGCGGTCGCATGAGGCACATCTCTTGACTCCTCCTGCAGCTGACATGTGCCGGGAGAGGCGAGGCACCCAAGGGAGGTTAATAAGATTGAAAAACAAAGAAAGAGGAGCAAGCAGAAAGTTAAAAAAGTCTCTGTACTGGATGCCAGGTACAACACCGTCCTTGCAAAAAAGGGACTGAGGTGAGGCACCAGAGGGCAGGGCCCCGGGCCACTCCCCTACAGGCTATACTAAATTTAAAGGGGAAGCTACATTTTTCACTGCCAAAGGTTCCGGTACCGTCCCCATGGTAGGGGATGCCCACAAGGATGCAGGAAAGGGGACTAAGGACTATGAGTATTCTAGTCACTACCGTGAGTAACTTTAAGGTGTTGCTGTCATGGCTTTGCTAGTCTTGGGCTCAAAGTTGACCATAATGTGCCATAAAGCCTATGGAGGTCATTACGACCTTGGTGCTAAGTGCACCAACTTTACCACCATGTTGTAAACTCTGTTTACACCATGGTGGATGGCGGATTTACCGCCCCATTCCAAGGTGAGTGGGGCGGTAAATCCCCATTTCCCATTTTCCCTTCCCCATTCCCATTTTTGCTCCATAGGGCATAATGGGAGTGGGGAAGGCGCTAATTACGCCGCCGTAAATTACGGCGGCGTAATTAGCACCATGGCGGGTTAGCGCCATGGATTTTAACGCCTGCTAAAAGCAGGCGTTAAAATCAGAATCAGGCGTTAAGGGTTAACGGTGGCGTTAACCCTTAACGCCTGAGTTGTAATGAGGGCCAATATCTATGTTCAGACCTCTCTTTTAAATGAAGCATTTTCAGGTGCTAGAACTCCCACCGTCTTTTGTGTGTGGTATTCAAGAACCACCTTTCAAAACCATCACTGACATATCTTGAAGTGTGTGCCCATCCTGTGTGAAGTGGTGACCCACTAGTGTTTCTGTTTTGTGGTTCGAGGAGGTGTATCTTTGTGTGTTCATCCTTTCACACAGCGTGTTGCAGGTCTCATCTATATTCTTTCCTTGTAGGCATTTTTTACATTGGATTAGGCACACAACGTTGGACAATTTGCAGTTGTATGTTCTTTGTATGTGTATTGTTCGGTTCTGTGGGGTAGCTATGTCAGAACCAGCACAGATGTGTTTGCAATTCTTTCATCTTCTCACATTACATGGGTATGTTCTAGGTCTTCTTTGCTCTTTATTTCTGTTTAATGGAACAATAAGGCAGTGCTACCATCATGTTTTCAAAGCGATTTCAGTAAGGCCCAAGAAAAAAGCACAACAGCGATAAGGTGCTGAAAAGCAGAGTCAGTATGGCATGTGAAATGAAGGAACAAAGTTCCCATTAGCCCTCAAACAAGTGGCTTTTCAGTCTCTTTCTAAACTGCTGCCAATCTGAAATGTCATTAATATCCCTGGACAAGCAGTTCCACAGCTTACTTCGTGCCACTGTTCAGGCACTCCCAAGCACCCTCGTTTTCTGGTAACTGGGGACTTGGATTGACAGACAAAGTGATGATCTAAATAGTCTGTCCACACTCTACCAGCCAAACTGCTTCTTCAGATATGTTGGAGCTATGCCATATAGAGTTTTATGATCAGTCTTAGAATATCAAAATTAATTCAGCCTGAATAGGGAGCCACTGCAACTTCTGACACAGATGGGTTATATGGTATCAGTGGTCAATATTACAAACAATATGGACAGCCATATTTTGAGGCCCTTGAAGGCGTCTTTTTATGTATACCCAGGTAAAGACTATTGTAATAGTCCAGCTTGGCACCTGCTATGGCCCTAGCTATCGAGGTACAGTAGGATGCAGATAGCAGTAGATGAAGTCTGGGAAGCATCTGGTGAAAGTTGGTAGATCTCACCAAGCCACTAATTTGAGGATTCATCGACAAAGAGGAGTCAAAATAGATGTTCTAAAACATTACTTTCAAAACCACTTCTCCCAAACAGTTAGACTTTGACAGGTCTAAAAATGTAGGACGCTCTTTCAGCAACAGGTGTGAGGGGGGAATAGGCAGAATCTCAATTTTGGACTGATTCAATCCTAGCCAATTTGGAGACATCCACTGTGATATGTCTTGAAGGATGTACTGTATGTGGACTAAATTCTTCTCATGATGACTTGGCAGTTTAAAAATAATCTGTGTTGTCATCAATTTTGAAAACACAAACCACGATTCATCAGAAGCTCATGTGGAGGCTTCAGATATATATTGACCAACAGAGGGGAGAGGCATGAACCCTGCGGGAGCCCACGTGTTAATATTTCCGCATTAGACACATTCATTAACCTTAATTCTTGACACACTTTTATTAAGAAAAAAGCCAAAGCAACTAGTGGCTGTATCCGAGACAGTTGACAGGTCCTTCAAGCGAATGTCATGATCTATACTATTGAATGCTGCAGAGAGCTCCAGCAGCATTAGCATGCCTACCTGGCCCTCATCTGCTATCTTCAATATCGTATCCTTAACATCTAAAAGAGCCATTTCAATACTTCCACATGGTCGAAACCCAAACTGTTTATCTCCTGTCAGGGCCTGATTTTCTAGGTGTGTCTGTCATCTTTTGGCGGCTTTATCTAGGATTTTAGGCAGAAAGTGAACATAGTTGTTAATAATCTCTGGATCCATGGTGATAAGCTGTGTGCAGGGGTGTTGGGGAAGTTCATCTGGGAACATTGGCCACTTCTTCTGAAACGCTGCCTTAGCCTGTAGTATTGCAATATTTTAAGTGGTCCACCCCCCATTGCCCTCACAAAGTCCTCCTTAGTTGCAAATGTGCCATCTATATACATATCGCTCACCCTCATCTCCATGTGTGGGTCCCAGACCTCTTGAATACCCACATCAAACGTGGGGGGAATACCAGGAAAGTTCCACAGGGGGACTTCCGGGTTATATGGTGTCTCCAACTCTAGCCTTTTAAACAATGCGCCCCAAGCACGGACCGTGCAGCTGACCGGGTCATAGTCACAAGTGTCCCTGTGTCTTGTATTAAATATGACTGACCTAATGTCCACTGGGGATATAGTGTGTGCCTCCACCCATGTATGTGGTATTTCCCCAGAGTCCTCATACCAATACTTCGCAAATTGCGCCTGGGCGACCAGATAGTAAAGCTCAAAGTCTGGAGCAGCCATACCTCCAGTATCATAGGGTTCTGTCATTTTCTCCCACCCAATTCTCGCCGCCTTACCATTCCATATGAAGGTTACTATTAGCGACCGCAGCTTAGTAAAAAAAAGTCTCTGCCTGGCCATATCGGTATATTTACAAAAAAATATAATAGTTTGGGAAAGACTATCATTTTGAGTAAGGCTATTCGGCCATGTAAGGATATGGGGAGGCGTCCCCAAATCTGTAGCTTAGTGCTCAACGTCTGCAACGCCTTCTCGTGATTATTCACGTATAGGGTTTGCCTATCTCTGGACACTAGCACCCCAAGGTATCTGATATGTTGTTCTGACCATTTCAGGCTGCATACATTTGTGGGGCATGCAGTGGAAGGTATAAGCAGAAGTATTTCCGACTTGGCTAGGTTGATGACGTACCCTGAATACTCCGCAGATTCATGTATGTCTGTCATAATGGGCTCTATGTTTTTTTCAGGCTCGCGGACGTACAGGAGCGCATCATCCGCATAGAGCGAAATCAGTTGAACTGCTCCTTTTATGTTTATTCCTCTGTTTCTATGCCTTAGTCTGATAGCAGCTGCCATTGGCTCGATAGTTAAGGCAAACAAAATGGGCGAGAAGGGGCATCCCTGTCTAGTGCCCCTCTCTAATTGGAAAATCTCGGAGACGGTTCTGTTGGTGCATTCTCTGGCTCCTGGAGCAGTATAGAGCAGTCGAACATACCCAATGAAAGTAGGTCCCGCCCCAAATGTTTCAAGTACACTTAAGAGCTATTTCCAGGGCACAGAGTCGAACGCCTTTTCGGCGTCAAGGGCAACGGCAGCTGCACTCCTCCCGGGTTCAGTCTGGGCCATTATACCAAATAATCTACAGAGGTTCAATGCAGTGGATCGCATGGGAATGAACCCATTCTGATCAGGATGGACTAATGTCGAGACCAGTGGTGCCATCCGGTTAGCCAGAACCTTGGCAAATATCTTGGCATCGACATTGATAAATGCCTGTATGATGACATATCACTAGGTGGGCGTCGGAGTTTAGGTAATACAGTTATGATGGCCTCCCTCATTGTCGGAGGAAGTATGCCTCCCTCTAGGGCTTCCTCCCAGTTCCCCAGCAGCACAGGAGTTAGCTCCTTGCGGAACTCCTTATAAAATTCGGCCCCCAGCCCATCAGAACCCGGTGCGTTGCCCAAAGCTAACCCCATGATAGCCTCTTCCATTTCTTCCACAGTGATTGGTTGATCTAGGGCCAATCTGTTTTCAAGTTGAAGTTGAGGAAGCCCTAATGATGTTAAGTATGCCATTATCTCAGTGGTCGTTTTGCTATCTCTGTTGGAATACAGTGTTTGATAGAATTGGGCAAACACCCCGTTTATATGCACCTCACTTGTTTTGACCTCGCCATTTACACCTTCAATACTGGTAATAGGTTGCGGCTGTCGCTCCTCCTTAATCAGATTGGCCAGTGTTCTACCCGCCTTATTTCCCTCGCCATATCTGCGTGCTCTGGACGGGGCTGCCATATACTGTGTTTCTCTGGTGGCGAGGTCATTGAAATCACTGATGTATTCGTGGATTTCGGCTAGTGTGTTCTTATCGTGTGTGCGACTATAGGTTTCCTCAAAAGGTTGGTGTAGAAGCTCTTTTGCACCAATCCCTTTCTCTTTGCTTCTGTTTGGACTTTTTATATTTTACCTTCATGCATTTTAATTCGTTTTTTTGTTTTTTTAAATTCCTTTTATTATTCAACCACAGTGGTCTCGACAGTTACAGCAACTCTCTCCCTCCAATTTACACTACTCGACAAACAGAGAAAGAAAAAGACATTTACAACCAGTACTATACAGCTTCATCATCATCTGAGAGCAAATCACATAGATACATGCAGAAGAGACCCCATATGTCCTTAGGCCGGCTTGCCCCCGGGGGAGTCAACGCATATTGTTCCTCACACTCGTTGACATATGTCAGTTCGCGAAGGAATGTGGTCATGCTTGGCGGTGTGGACATCTTCCAGGTTTGCAGGATACATTTCTTCGCCACTGCGCATGCCACATTGAATAGTCTCCTGGTTTTCTCCGAGGACTTGCCAATGTCTCCAAACAAGTATTTGTGGGGGGTTAATTGCGGGAATATCTGTGTCACATCAGTCAATAGCTCAGCCACCATCTCCCCCCAGAACTTCAGAATGTCAGGGCATTTCTAGTACATGTGAAAGGAGCCCGCAGACTGAGCCACGCATTTGGGGCACTCCCCTCCATGCTCTGCACCAAGTTTTGCCAATTTAGCCGGCGTGTAATGCAGCCTGTTTAAGAGTTTAAACTGTATCAGGCGTATACCCGCATTTAATGAGACTTTCTTTGTCAGTGCACAATATCTACTCCACCTATCTTCCGGGATGGGCATTTGCAGGTCCATTTCCCATTTGTCCTTAAACTGATTTATTGTAGGGGTGTGGGTTTGCACCGCTGCATACAGTTTAGAGATACCCAGCCCGGCATTCATGGTGATAAGCTGTGTGCAGGGGTGTTGGGGAAGTTCATCTGGGAACATTGGCCACTTCTTCTGAAACGCTGCCTTAGCCTGTAGTATTGCAATATTTTAAGTGGTCCACCCCCCATTGCCCTCACAAAGTCCTCCTTAGTTGCAAATTTGCCATCTATATACATATCGCTCACCCTCATCTCCATGTGTGGGTCCCAGACCTCTTGAATACCCACATCAAACGTGGGGGGAATACCAGGAAAGTTCCACAGGGGGACTTCCGGGTTATATGGTGTCTCCAACTCTAGCCTTTTAGACAATGCGCCCCAAGCACGGACCGTGCAGCTGACCGGGTCATAGTCACAAGTGTCCCTGTGTCTTGTATTAAATATGACTGACCTAATGTCCACTGGGGATATAGTGTGTGCCTCCACCCATGTATGTGGTATTTCCCCAGAGTCCTCATACCAATACTTCGCAAATTGCGCCTGGGCGACTAGATAGTAAAGCTCAAAGTCTGGAGCAGCCATACCTCCAGTATCATAGGGTTCTGTCATTTTCTCCCACCCAATTCTCGCCGCCTTACCATTCCATATGAAGGTTACTATTAGCGACCGTAGCTTAGTAAAACAAAGTCTCTGCCTGGCCATATCGGTATATTTACAAAAAAATATAATAGTTTGGGAAAGACTATCATTTTGAGTAAGGCGATTCGGCCATGTAAGGATATGGGGAGGCGTCCCCAAATCTGTAGCTTAGTGCTCAACGTCTGCAACGCCTTCTCGTGATTATTCGCGTATAGGGTTTGCCTATCTCTGGACACTAGCACCCCAAGGTATCTGATATGTTGTTCTGACCATTTCAGGCTGCATACATTTGTGGGGCATGCAGTGGAAGGTATAAGCAGAAGTATTTCCGACTTGGCTAGGTTGATGACGTACCCTGAATACTCCGCAAATTCATGTATGTCTGTCATAATGGGCTCTATGTTTTTTTCAGGCTCGCGGACGTACAGGAGCGCATCATCCGCATAGAGCGAAATCAGTTGAAGTGCTCCTTTTATGTTTATTCCTCTGTTTCTATGCCTTAGTCTGATAGCAGCTGCCATTGGCTCGATAGTTAAGGCAAACAAAATGGGTGAGAAGGGGCATCCCTGTCTAGTGCCCCTCTCTAATTGGAAAATCTCGGAGACCGTTCTGTTGGTGCATTCTCTGGCTCCTGGAGCAGTATAGAGCAGTCGAACATACCCAATGAAAGTAGGTCCCGCCCCAAATGTTTCAAGTACTCTAAAGAGCTATTTCCAGGGCACAGAGTCGAACGCTTTTTCGGCGTCAAGGGCAACGGCAGCTGCACTCCTCCCGGGTTCAATCTGGGCCATTATACCAAATAATCTACCGAGGTTCAATGCAGTGGATCGCATGGGAATGAACCCATTCTGATCAGGATGGACTAATGTCGAGACCAGTGGTGCCATCCGGTTAGCCAGAACCTTGGCAAATATCTTGGCATCGACATTGATAAATGCCTGTATGATGACATATCGCTAGGTGGGCGTCGGAGTTTAGGTAATACAGTTATGATGGCCTCCCTCATTGTCGGGGGTAGTATGCCTCCCTCTAGGGCTTCCTCCCAGGTCCCCAGCAGCACAGGAGTTAGCTCCTTGCGGAACTCCTTATAAAATTCGGCCCCCAGCCCATCAGAACCCGGTGCGTTGCCCAAAGCTAACCCCATGATAGCCTCTTCCATTTCTTCCACAGTGATTGGTTGATCTAGGGCCAATCTGTTTTCAAGTTGAAGTTGAGGAAGCCCTAATGATGTTAAGTATGCCATTATCACAGTGGTCGTTTTGCTATCTCTGTTGGAATACAGTGTTTGATAGAATTGGGCAAACACCCCGTTTATATCCACCTCACTTGTTTTGACCTCGCCATTTACACCTTCAATACTGGTAATAGGTTGCTGCTGTCGCTCCTCCTTAATCAGATTGGCCAGTGTTCTACCCGCCTTATTTCCCTCGCCATATCTGCGTGCTCTGGACGGGGCTGCCATATACTGTGTTTCTCTGGTGGTGAGGTCATTGAAATCACTGATGTATTCGTGGATTTCGGCTAGGGTGTTCTTATCGTGTGTGCGACTATAGGTTTCCTCAAGAGTTTGGTGTAGAAGCTCTTTTGCACCAATCCCTTTCTCTTTGCTTCTATTTGGACTTTTTATATTTTACCTTCATGCATTTTAATTCGTTTTTTGTTTTTTTAAATTCCTTTTATTATTCAACGACAGTGGTCTCGACAGTTACAGCAACTCTCTCCCTCCAATTCACACTACTCGACAAACAGAGAAAGAAAAAGACATTTACAACCAGTACTATACAGCTTCATCATCATCTGAGAGCAAATCACATAGATACATGCAGAAGAGACCCCATATGTCCTTAGGCCGGCTTGCCCCCGGGAGAGTCAACGCATATTGTTCCTCACACTCGTTGACATATGTCAGTTCGCGAAGGAATGTGGTCATGCTTGGCGGTGTGGACATTTTCCAGGTTTGCAGGATACATTTCTTCGCCACTGCGCATGCCACATTGAATAGTCTCCTGGTTTTCTCCGAGGACTTGCCAATGTCTCCAAACAAGCATTTGTGGGGGGTTAATTGCAGGAATATCTGTGTCACATCAGTCAATAGCTCAGCCACCATCTCCCCCCAGAACTTCAGAATGTCAGGGCATTGCTAGTACGTGTGAAAGGAGCCCGCAGACTGAGCCACGCATTTGGGGCGCTCCCCTCCATGCTCTGCACCAGGTTTTGCCAATTTAGCCGGCGTGTAATGCAGCCTGTTTAAGAGTTTAAACTGTATCAGGCGTATACCCGCATTTAATGAGACTTTCTTCGTCAGTGCACAATATCTACTCCACTTATCTTCCGGGATGGGCATTTGCAGGTCCGTTTCCCATTTGTCCTTAAACTGATTTATTGTAGGGGTGTGGGTTTGCACCGCTGCATACAGTTTAGAGATACCCAGCCCGGCATTCATGGTGATAAGCTGTGTGCAGGGGTGTTGGGGAAGTTCATCTGGGAACATTGGCCACTTCTTCTGAAACGCTGCCCTTACCCTGTAGTATTGCAATATTTTAAGTGGTCCCCCCCCATTGCCCTCACAAAGTCCTCCTTAGTTGCAAATTTGCCATCTATATACATATCGCTCACCCTCATCTCCATGTGTGGGTCCCAGACCTCTTGAATACCCACATCAAACGTGGGGGGATTACCAGGAAAGTTCCACAGGGGGACTTCCGGGTTATATGGTGTCTCCAACTCTAGTCTTTTAAACAATGCGCCCCAAGCACGGACCGTGCAGCTGACCGGGTCATAGTCACAAGTGTCCCTGTGTCTTGTATTAAATATGACTGACCTAATGTCCACTGGGGATATAGTGTGTGCCTCCACCCATGTATGTGGTATTTCCCCAGAGTCCTCATACCAATACTTCGCAAATTGCGCCTGGGCGACCAGATAGTAAAGCTCAAAGTCTGGAGCAGCCATACCTCCAGTATCATAGTGTTCTGTCATTTTCTCCCACCCAATTCTCGCCGCCTTACCATTCCATATGAAGGTTATTATTAGCGACCGTAGCTTAGTAAAAAAAAGTCTCTGCCTGGCATTATTGGTATATTTACAAAAAAATATAATAGTTTGGGAAAGACTATCATTTTGAGTAAGGCGATTCGGCCATGTAAGGATATGGGGAGGCGTCCCCAAATCTGTAGCTTAGTGCTTAACGTCTGCAACGCCTTCTCGTGATTATTCGCGTATAGGGTTTGCCTATCTCTGGACACTAGCACCCCAAGGTTTCTGATATGTTGTTCTGACCATTTCAGGCTGCATACATTTGTGGGGCATGCAGTGGAAGGTATAAGCGAAAGTATTTCCGACTTGGCTAGGTTGATGACGTACCCTGAATACTCCGCAAATTCATGTATGTCTGTCATAATGGGCTCTATGTTTTTTTCAGGCTCGCGGACGTACAGGAGCGCATCATCCGTATAGAGCGAAATCAGTTGAACTGCTCCTTTTATGTTTATTCCCCTGTTTCTATGCCTTAGTCTGATAGCAGCTGCCATTGGCTCGATAGTTAAGGCAAACAAAATGGGCGAGAAGGGGCATCCCTGTCTAGTGCTCCTCTCTAATTGGAAAATCTCGGAGACGGTTCTGTTGGTGCATACTCTGGCTCCTGGAGCAGTATAGAGCAGTCGAACATACCCAATGAAAGTAGGTCCCGCCCCAAATGTTTCAAGTACACTAAAGAGATATTTCCAGAACACGGAGTCGAACGCTTTTTCGGCGTCAAGGGCAACGGCAGCTGCACTCCTCCCGGGTTCAATCTGGGCCATTATACCAAATAATCTACTGAGGTTCAATGCAGTGGATTGCATGGGAATGAACCCATTCTGATCAGGATGGACTAATGTCGAGACCAGTGGTACCATCCGGTTAGCCAGAACCTTGGCAAATATCTTGGCATCGACATTGATAAGTGCCTGTATGATGACATATCGCTAGGTGGGCGTCGGAATTTAGGTAATACAGTTATGATGGCCTCCCTCATTGTCGGGGGTAGTATGCCTCCCTCTAGGGCTTCCTCCCAGGTCCCCAGCAGCAGAGGAGTTAGCTCCTTGCGGAACTCCTTATAAAATTCGGCCCCCAGCCCATCAGAACCCGGTGCCTTGCCCAAAGCTAACCCCATGATAGCCTCTTCCATTTCTTCCACAGTGATTGATTGATCTAGGGCCAATCTGTTTTCAAGTTGAAGTTGAGGAAGCCCTAATGATGTTAAGTATGCCATTATCTCAGTGGTCGTTTTGCTATCTCTGTTGGAATACAGTGTTTGATAGAATTGGGCAAACACCCCGTTTATATCCACCTCACTTGTTTTGACCTCACCATTTACACCTTCAATACTGGTAATAGGTTGCGGCTGTCGCTCCTCCTTAATCAGATTGGCCAGTGTTCTACTCGCCTTATTTCCCTCGCCATATCTGCGTGCTCTGGACGGGGCTGCCATATACTGTGTTTCTCTGGTGGCGAGGTCATTGAAATCACTGATGTATTCGTGAATTTCGGCTAGGGTGTTCTTATCGTGTGTGCGACTATAGGTTTCCTCAAGGTTGTTCAGGGCGCTCTCCACCTCCCCCAGCTCCCTCCTCACTCTCCTCAGGAGACCGGTAGATTTCGACAGGAGTGCCCCTCTGACCCAGACCTTGAAAGTCTCCCAGACAGTGGAGACCAGCGTCACCGACCCAAGGTTATTAGTAAAGAATTCTGTTATTTCCTCGCAGAGGGATTCTACTACTCCAGGGTCCCCAAGCATCCCCCCGGCATTCTCCTTCTCTTAGCTGGTCTGGGAGCATCTCTAAACCAAAGCTCCAGTGTGACTGGGGAGTGGTCAGACAATGTACGAGGTAAAATCTCACAGCTGTGCAACGTCTCGGAAAGGCCTTGTGAGGTAAAGAAATAATCTATTCGCGACTCACTGTCATGGACGGATGAATAATAGGTGTACCGTCTAGCATCCGGATGTAATGTGCGCCATACATATGTTAGAGCCATTTGCGAAAGAAGCTGCTTCAGCGTCAGCGCCATTCTAGTTAGTGTCCTCATTTTCATACTAGATCTATCTGTTGCGGGGTCCAGGGCCATGTTAAAGTCCCGCACCCATATTATGGAAGAACTGTCAAGTTTGTTGAGGGTTTCATATATATTTACGTAGAAGTCTGGGTCGTCTATGTTAGGGCCATATGTATTCACCAATGTAACATGTTTTCCAGCCATTTCCCCCATACCAGAACGTATCTGCCCTGCGCGTCCACCTTGTGGCCTGTGACCCGGAACCCCAGGGAGGGATGTATGAGAGTGATAACCCCCCTGGACTGAGACGACAATTAGTGTAATACCGTGTCTTCCCCCATTCGGGCATTACATTCTCGTTCACTGCACCCATTGCATGTGTTTCTTGCAGCATCACGACTTGAGGGTGATGTCTAGAAACGTAGTTGCCAACCTTCCTGGCCTTCAATGGGTTGTTCAATCCTCTTACATTCCAGGACAACAATGATATTTTCAGCCCCCCTGTACCGTTATTACTATATGTATTAGTAGCCGCCATGTCATCCAACTTTCCCAATATCCACATTACAGGAGCAGCAATCGCAACCTCGAAACCACATATTCTTATGCATTTTAATTCTTAGGCAGTTGGATTGGCTTGGATTTCTCCTCCATTTACATTCTAATTTTATAAGTTCCGATTTGATCACTTCTAGGTCTGTATTAAACCAGGTGTTACCCAAGTGTTTTTCTAGATCATTTTAGTTTTCAAAGGAGACTTGTGAAAATGCTCTTCGAATGGATATGTATCAAGCCTGCTTGCAGCTTGCTTTGGAATTTATTTTTCATAGGGTCGAGCGTCGTGCAACCTCAAGTCTTGGTCTTCGACAGCCTCTGTATCGTCCCTCGTGGCGTCGACGCTTGTATATGAAGCACGCACGCTGACCGTTACCCCAGTGCTCATCGTCCTCTTCTCACAAGAAGAGTAAGAAACAACATCATAGGTCCTCGTCATCGTCTTCTTCCTCCTCTCCCGAAAAACTCTTTCCCGAAGAAAACTTTTACTCCTGTGGAATGGGAAAACCTCTGCATAAAAATGCTTGACGTTTTTCAGTGGCAAGCTGTTCTGATTGTCCCTCTCAATGAGTCAGGGATATGAGCCACCCCTCTGCATCTGACAAGACCAGAACGGAGTCTCATGTGTCTCCTTCTCGTGCGCCACAGAGCCCGGGAAGAGAGGTCCCTTGACGCAAGTCGGAGGAGTCTTCATCGACGCATAAGAAAAAAACAATGTCGACCCCCTGGAGGCATTCTTCTCTGGTTTCGAAGCCTTCTTTGAAGGTATCAAAGCCATTGAGTTTGACGCCAGAGCCTTCGAAGCATGTAATTCATTTAAAAACGTCAAAGCTTTCAAAACCGCAAACCATTTCTTCCGTGGTTCCAGATCCGCTCCTTCAACAGGAGATTCTCATCCTGTTGGAGAAAAGTGCAATAGAACTGATTTCTGTGACATAGAGAAACTAAGGTTGGTACTCTCCCTACTCCCTAATTCCGAAGAAGGACAGAAGACTGCGACCCATCTTGGACTTGAGATGCTTGAACAAATTGCTCAGGAAGGACAGGTTCTAGTTGGTAACTCTTTCACAGATCCTTCAGGCCCTTCGACTCCAGGATTGGTTGGTGCCATCGATCTGAAGCACAGAAAGTACCTGAGGTTCGCGGTTGGTGCTTGTCATTATCAGTTTCGGGTTCTGCCATTCAGGCTCACCTCAGCCTGAGGGCCTTCACCAAGTTTATGGCCTCTATGCAATTAAGGGAGCTTGTTTGAAAATGTATTGCAGCTTATCAGCGCTGAGTATTGGTTGTAGGTCCTTAACAATCATATTCAGTTGTGTAAGTGCTGAATTATAGGTGACAACAACAACAACAAAGGATATTCTTTCTATATTTCCACTGTCCCTATATTGTAAGCTTGTGTATGGGTATTTTCAGTGCGCAATCGAAATTCCCCATCAATCTGTCTGCCTGTGTTACCCTTTTGCAAGGAGGATGTGCCGAGTGTAGCAAGTTGATTGTCACTTGTCTTCCTGTTGGAACATATGCTTTGGTACTAAACGGCTTGGCTGTAGAGAACATACAGTGGCTCTGGTAGAACCTTGCCCTGTGCACATATTTCTTCCTTTTGAATGGATTGTGTCTTCCCACGTATTCCTCATCTTTAGATAGATATCCTCTCCAGCTTAGCTGGAGTCTATGGGGTCTATGTCTCGAGGTCGACATCATCACTGGAGCACGCACAGTGCTCATTAGCTTAAGTTCTGTTTTTCCGCAATAGCTGACGCTTCGAGAAATTACAGTGCGCTTCAGTTCCAGTAGAAAAAATGCCACCATTTCGGTGCTAAGATGTCTCTCACGGATCCTCATGGAGTGTGTCTGTGGTGTATTGGTGTTTAACATCGGATGGCAGACTGTGGGTCCTGCTAGTCTATGACTGGTAAGGCTTTGAAAGAGCAAAAAGGGAAATTAGCTGAAGGTAGGCCCTCTACTAAATCCCCCTCGACGACTCCATCGAAAAAGCACTCGTCCGAAGAGTTGAGAGGTAACTCTCCTCGAAGGAAAACATCCAAAAAGCGCTCTTGATACAGGAGTGGATCTCACCACTCTTCATCTTCGTCAAAGAAGATGAAGAAAAGGAGACATAGATCACCTTCTACCTCCTCATCCGATTCATCTCCTGAAAGGAGTATTACATGCCCAACCAAATCGTCAATTCCTGCTGAGTGAGAGTCATTCAGACAGGAAATGTTAAAAATGTTTGTGAAGGAGGCACCGATCTCCTCGAAAGAGATGGATAAAGCCATGCCCCTGTGGCCTCTGTAAAAGCCAACAAGGAAAGGCTAAGACAAAATCCTGTGTGCCCTCGAGCCCGGGACATAAGCCAAAAGCCCCACGAGAACCATTGACGTCTCGACTCAACAAACGTTGTCGAAGACTCTATCGAGTCGGGGTTCCAGCCCCTAGAGGACTCTGTTGACTGCAAAGTCGTCGAGGACATCGACACCATTTGCGTTGAAACCGTCAACACCATCAGTGTCGAAACCATAGACACCACTGGTGCTAAAACCTTCGACGTTATCAGCGTCAAAGCCAACAACGCCTTTTTCTATGAAGTCTTCATTGACCTCTAAGGAGGTTGAAAAAACATGTAAACCTTTACCTAGAAAGGATTTTTTCAAATCTTTGTCTTCTGTTTATGAAGAACATGAGCCTTCAGACCCAGACACTCATCCCTTTGGATTACAATTTGGTACACCTAACGTCCCAGGGGCCCTTATCTCTGAGTAGTCCAGGTTAAAGGACTTGTACAAATATTTTCAAACTGCAAGTGGCATTGGCAAATGGGACCCGGCAGACCGCGCAGATGACTCTTATAGGCAGCTTAGGACTAAGGTAACAGATTTTTTAGGACAGGGCAGACCCTCACCCCCATTTGAACAAGATGACTTGACGGATATCTTTATATATAAAGCGGAATGTATGTATGTGTGTATGTTTTCCCGGCTATACAAATCCACACTGTTGAGCCCACGTCTACCAAATTTTGCATGGATTCCTCTTTTGTCTGGGGAAAGATCGTAGTTATGTTTGAATGCAAAAAATTCACTCCGTAGACACCCTCATTTACTGATGTTCACCCCGATTCACTACAGTAGGTACTAGAAGGAGGCAACATTTTGAAAAGTCTTGAAAAGATATATAGGTGATGTGTTAGAGCAAGGGGGTGCAATGATTAATCTCTTTCTTAAGGGAAGGGAGCCAGGTTGTGGTTCAATTGCTAGCAGGATATACAACAGTATTGTGTCGGCATATAAGGAGAATTCTGAATTGAGAGATGAGTGGGGAAGCAGATTGGGGTGTGAGATTACGTCCGAGATGTGGTTGGAGATGTGTGCTAATGTTAAGCTTTGTGCTATTAATTTGGAGGAACGGTCGAGCCAAATAAAGATCCTCAATAGAGTGGTTTGGAGTCCGGAACGACTTTTCAAGAGGGGAATGGTGGATTCGGATGAATGCTGGTGTTGTGGAAATGGATTGGGTAGTTTGGAACATCTGTTAT
This sequence comes from Ambystoma mexicanum, assembly GCF_040938575.1. NCBI lineage: Eukaryota > Metazoa > Chordata > Amphibia > Caudata > Ambystomatidae > Ambystoma > Ambystoma mexicanum. Next base: position 129,537,177 of record NC_090938.1, read on the forward strand.
GGGACTGTGTGCGTGTACGGGGATTTTGGCACGATGTTTGTTGCATCTGTTTGCGTGTTTTGAATTTGGATGTTGAATTGGACTTCAAGACAATGATTTCGGGAGGAGGTGAGTTGCTTGAGGACCTCTCTGTCTCGCGGAAAAATGTTTGCATCCGTGGTGCTGGTTTGGGCAAGAAGATGGTATTATGGGGCTGGAAAACTCGGATTGCACCTACTGTTGAGGATTGGATTGAGGGGATGTCTGGTCTTGCAAATGTGGAAAGGACGATTTACAAGAGAAAAGGGAAATTAAGATTACATGGAAAGATTTGGGATGACTTTCTGAATTTATACTAGTTCTTTGCTGGTTATATGTATATAGTATTCTGCATGATATTTCATGGTTTAGTATTTATTGTTTATTCTATTGATCTGTGTTACACATGGCTGTAAATGGTCACTGTGGGCACGTACCCGATTATACGGTACACGTACCCGCTTGAGTGGAATCCTTTGGAGGAGCAGTTCCAAGATGGACGCCCATAGAGACCTTCGAGCGGACAGCAGCGGTTCAGTCTTCCCACGTCCCTGCGAGACGCCGCAGAACGCTCACGTGACCCTATTTCCGGACTCCAACCCTACGGATCTTCGCGTTGCTTCTGCTACTGACGCTCCGTGAGTTCACCATCGCTTTTCTTGCCTACTTGCAGAAAATTTCATGTTAATCTTTTTTTACTCCTCTGAATCTTTGTCTCTCAGTCATTTCCTACAGTTACTCTACTCAGCCCCCGTTCCTTGTGAGTGCAGACCAGTCCAACTTATCCAACATTATTCAGCCGATTCGAGAGAAGTCTCTCCGGCTTTCATTTCCACCCAGAAACCCACGAGGGTAAGCCCTGTTTCCTTTGAACCCCCCGTTCTTTGTTTCAATCAAAGTACTTACCTGTCTCTTCTTATAGATTTCCTGTTGCTTGCCTGCAAACCTTTCGAGTACCCATCTCATCAAGTCTAAGCCCTTCTAGACTCTATTAACGGTGAGAGGATCCTCCTTCCGCCCTTTTCTAAACATCCAACTCTCATTTGCATTCTAATCCTCTTCTTGTTTTCCTTTCGTGCCTCCAGAGGAAGCCTTCCAGAGGACATCAGTTTTCTTCCACACCTCAGGAACATCTTCACTTCCACACCCGCCTGAACCTCGAGACTCCAGACTCGTCCAGGGTTTTCTACCCATTAGAGGGTTTCCCTGGCGGTCCTGCCCTCTCCCCTGGTAATTCTATTTCTAGGTCGGGGGGGCCAGGATTGCCTCAGGGGAACCTTCACAGCTGCATTTCCTCTTCCATATTGGATTCTTCGACTTGTCAAGGTGAGCGAGTTGAAACCTTTGGTAAACAGCTGCTTATTCATACCGTAGTTTATAGTCTTAACAGTCTGCTTGGTTATCTTTGTATACATTTTACAAATAAATAAATAAAAAATAAAAAAACATTTTGAAAAGTCTCTGAAGCAAAATGTTTGATGTGTTGGTTATTCCTTTGAAATGTATTGCTACTGTACAGTTCGAAAGTGTTTATTAAAGCATTTTGAAAGGGAAATAAAAAAAAGAAATTGATCACGCCACTGCAAATATGGGAAATGGCAAGGTTATAGTTTACTTAAGTTCATTCACGAGAAGAGAGCACAATCAATCATTCTTTCTTGGACAATTTCTCAAATGTGCTGAAGCCATTGAGTGACTGAAACATGCCACACAAAAAACGAACATCATTTGGAAAAGCTCCATCTGATGCAACGTGGAATTCAATATCAAGAGCTTTTGAAGCACAACAGCAAACAGCAGCACGACTTGCCGACCAGAGAACAAGAGCAACTTTCTCGAGGGCAAATGAGATGCCAAAGCAAACTGAAGCAAGACTTGCTGACATAGGGACAAGGGAAACATCCTCGAGGGCACATGAGACACCAGAGCAAACTGAAGCAAGACTTGCTGACAAGAGGACAAGAGCAACATCCTTCAGGGCACATGAGACACCACTCGATCAGGACACAGGCAACGCCGGGTACCCCAGCTAGTATTAGATAAAGGTCCTTAGAAGGATCCTGTACTTCCTTTCCATATTGCCCTACAAAAAAGGGTAAAGGCAAACTGGGAGGCTCCCGAATCTAGTCCAGCAGTGAATAAAAACTTCACCAAAAAATACAGACATTCCAATGCCGATTTTGAATATTTGTTGAAACATCCTACGCCAGAGAGCCTGGTGGTACAGGTGACAACATCTACTTCTAAACAAGTGGCTTATCCAACCATTCTGCTAGACAGTGATGATAAGCGCTTTGACGCTTGTGCTAGGAAAATGTTTTCTGCCGGGAGCATTGCTATTAAGTCTGTAAATGCCGCTTGCGCTTTAGCCAAATGTACGTTCACCCTGTGGGACTGTATAGCCGTGGTGGCTGAGCATATTCCCGAAGGAGAAGGAAGAGACAGCTTCCTGAATATTGTAAGAGACAGAAAGGAGGCTATGTGTGAGTCTCTTCAATCAGGACTGAATCTGTTGACAGCATCAGTAGAGCCATGGCAGCAAACACTGTGATGCAAAGGTTTGCATGGTTGAGGAAGTCTTGATTTCTTGATTTGCACCAGACGTGGAGTCTAGGCTACTCAACATGCCCTTTGACGGCACTCAGCTGTTTGGCAGCAAGGCTGACGAAAGCCTAGAGGAGCTGCAGACCTCAGAGGTGGAAGCCAAATCCCTTGGTGCCACTATCAGACAGCCACAACCATCTCACCCCAGTGAATCATCTTGGAGGGGTAGGTCCTTTTGCTTCTACTCCTCAGAAGTAAGAGCGATAGGACTGACTAGTACAAGGGGACAAAGAGGATTCCCTCGTGGTGGACAAGGGAGGGGTGCCAAGTCCGCCCAAGCAACAGCTACCTTACCATTAGCCACTGCTTCAGCCCCCTCAAAACCTCTGTGAGGCCTTAACCCACAAGACCCCGGTGGGAGGCAGACTCTCACAGCATCTGCAAGAATGGCATGGTATTACTTCAGATGCGCTGGCATTGGAAACAATAGCCCAGGGTTACTGCCTCCCCTTTTTAAAAAGGTCTCAGGATCACCCACCAGGGAGCCACTCATTGAACGTTCCAGATCTGTTCCTTTTGCAGGAAATGTTGAGGCTGCTAGAGAAAGGTGCTATAGAACCAGTACCTGTGACAGAGAGGAACAAAGGGTGGTACTCTGCCTAGTTCCTAATCTCCAAAAAGGATGGAGGATTGAGACCCATCTTGGACTTGAGATGCTTGAACAGGAAGACCAAGTTCAAGATGGTCACTCTTCCTTACATCCTTCAGGCCCTCCAGCTTCAGGATTGGATGGTGTCATTAGACCTTCAAGATGCTTACTTTCATGTGCCTATCCATCAAAAGCACTGAAAGTACCTGAGGTTTGCCATTGCCGGTTCTCACTATCAGTTTTGAGTTCTGCCATTCGGGCTGACCTCCGCCCAAGGGTTTTCACCAAGTTAATGGCGGTGGTGGCAGCAAGTCTCAGGAGAGGTGGGATTCACGTTTACCCCTACCTGGACGAATGGCTGATCAGGGCTCATTCTCCGAACAGGCCCTAGAACATCTCAGCATAACCTGCCACTCTCTCCACAGACTGGGTTGCTCCCTTAATTACAAGAAGTCCGACATGATACCTCCAATTCATCGGAGCAGTCCTTGACGCATCCTTGGGGAAAGCCTCGCCACCCGAGGTGAGGGCTCAGTACATCCTGCAGATGGTCTCCAAATTCCAGAGTGCCCAGCGTCTTCCAGCCTTTTTCTTTTTCTGAGGTTTCTAGGCGGTATTACATCCTGCATTTTCCTGGTGCCAGAGCTCAGATGAGAATGGAATCCTCCAATGGGCCCTCAGGACATAGTGGTCCCAGTTCTCGGGCAAGATGTCAGATCTAATCCAGGTTCTGAGCATAGTCGCACAGGATCTCTTGTGGTGGGCCTGCGAGAACAACATCCTGAAAGGGGTACCCTTTTGGCAACCATAGCCAGAGATAACAGTAGTTACAGATCCCTCACTCACGGAGGTGGGGAGACCATACCAACGATCTGACGGTAAGCAGTTGTTGGTCTCCTTCTGAGTCCAAACTGCACATCAAACCTTTGGAGCTGAGGGCAATCAGACTAGCGCTGAAGGCCTTTCTGCCCTCTGTACGGGGAAAGAATGTCCTGGTAATGGCAGACAACACAGTGGCCATGTACTACCTCAACAAAAGAGGAGGTGTAGGGTCTCTACCACTGTGTATAGAGGCAATGCAGCTCTGGTTCTGGGCAATTCAAGAAGGAATCTCCCTATCAGCAGTTCACTTAGCCAGTGGGAACAACATGGTGGCAGATGCTCCGAGCAGGCAGAGCACTGTCACCCACGAGTGGGAACTAGCTCAGGAAGTCCTTCAAGAGATCTTCACCCTTTGGGGAACTGGTTGAGAAAGTTCGGGAAATCCATGATCCTAATTGCTCCGGATTGAGCCAGGAGGATGTGGTACTCGGACCTTCTGGACATGTCCATCTTCCATCCAATTTGTCTTCCACACAGAGAGGACCCTCTCTCGCGAGAGGAGGGTCAGGTTCTCCATCCAGAGGTGAAGACATTCAACCTTCATGCATGGTTTCTGGGATCTCCCGGATGACGTAATCGAGATTTTGCTTTCGGCTAGAAGGCCATCAACTAAATCTTTGTACTGCTGCCGTTTGGAACAAATTCTGCAGCTGAGTTAAGGAAAAATGATGTGGACAACTTTTCAAAGTAGTACACCTATGGTATTGTCTTTTTTGTTACATTTGGCAAATCTTGGGCTCCAGATCAGGACCATTAAAGGATTCCTGGTGGCGCTTTCAATCTTCAAGCGCACATCGGAAGGAGTGTCATAATTCAAGGTGCCATTAATCATACTATTCCTAAAGGGACTCACTAACGTGTTCCATCCATCGATTTGGGTCCTCAATCATGTACCAAAATTCCTTATTTGCGCTCCTTTCTAGCCACTTCATTTGTATCCTTTAAGACTGTGGACCTTTAAAACCATCATATTAGTTGCATTAACATCGTCTGGCAGGGTGAGCGAACTACAGGCCTTATCTTGTAAGCCTCCATATACTATTTTCTTCAAGGACAAGGACGTTCTTAAAGTCAAACCAACTTTTCTACCGAAAATTATATCAGACTATCATTTGTCCCAGAAAATGTGTGTTACCATCTTTATATCCGTCTCCACATCCTAGTAAGGATGAGGAGAGACTGCATAGGCTTTATCCAAGACACTTAGCTTTTACATTTCTAGGGTGGCTAAGTTACGTCAGGATGACCAACTTTTTGTTGGGTACACGGGTCACAAGTTGGGACCAGTGTTCCCTCTAAGCTGTGCGCATGTGTGCTTGCCCAGCTTCCTTCTGGGTGCCGCCCAGAAGATTTTTAGCAGCGCACACAGACAATTCTCACCTATTCAAAAATATTGAATAAAGCACATGCTACAGCAATTATTTGAAATTTACGTTCTCTTAAATTAAGCAACTAGTCTTGATATTCTGCTAATTTGCATTACACTACTATGCAAGGGTGACCGTACACACCTAAAATCCCTAACAACAAAATACACACATAAGAGGTTAAATACTAATATGAAAAACTGGCTCCATGAACAGAAGAATCTAACCAAGATATACATGCACACATTAACCAAATGATGTTCCCTCCCCACCTGCGACTCCTAAGCTTGAGTCTACCACACTTTGTCCAAATGTCTCTAACTTCTGCCCCAGAACACATTAAGATGGTACCGGACAACCTTGACTCCTCCTCATTTGGCTCTGCGAAAGGTTAACCGACGTGTACCTACATCCACTCCTTTTATGTTTTTTGTAATATGAATGATCTGAATAATATGAATAACGTTCACGTGCCAGAATTTCTGTTACTCATTGTGCCTTACTAAAAGTATCACCCACACGATACAATCGAACTACCAGCTAAAACATTGGATACTGACTGTAAGTAAGCAGGCTATCTGGATGTGTAACCTATCCCATAGGTCTTCTTCTTTGTACATATGTCGAGCAAGTGCTTTGAAGCGGTCCCCTTGCAAGTTAAAACACTATAAAACTCAAATATTAATTTGCCCTGTAAGGATTTTGAGAAGACAAATGTGATCCTACTTTAGCATTACTAACATGACCCTATAAGTAGACAGCAACATTGCAATATCATTTACTTTGCCTACAAGGAATAATGGGTATGGACTATACCTGGGATTACTCGTCCATAGTATCAGGGCACCGGCTATTCAGACAGGAGAATGCTTTTCACACAATCTGCCTAATTTCCAAGTGTTCAAGAGTTCCCTTTGATATAGACCGTCACACATTATATGGTAACCCCCTGCTATGTAAAAACAGTTTCACTGAGCACTGTGTAATCCTACACAATGATAGATGGGTGGGGTACGTTGCATCTTGTATGCACTGCAAAAGAATTGCATACGTGCAGAGTCATGACATTCTTAAAATGCACATCATAGGTTGAGGCATTAAATATGCCTTGCTTGCAATGTATTTTAGGTCTGCAAATATCCCAGTGAGTGTTTACTGCTACAATCCCTCACTTTATACAGTGCTCTATCAACTAGCATTGGAGGCAAACACAGGGGCTGGGGAAGGGTATGGGCGGAAGAGCACAGGTCATCACTCGTTGCGGGTGATGAACAAAGCAGCTCATTTCAAAAACCAATTCAGAAGTTTTGACAGTACACCAAAGGAAATGTGTTGCTTGTTTGCTAAAGTATAGGAAATTCTAGTACCCGTCTAGACAACAGCACCTTCTTTATCTTTCTATGCGCAGCTGCTGAGGTCTTTTCAATATAACCATGTGCTCTGCATAGTCTCTAGCATCTCCCGGCATCTTATTTAATTCCTAACAAAGAATTACAGAAGCGGGATCCATATTTACAGACGAAGGGACTCAATCTGTTCTAGCTCTTGAGATTTGATGCCATTAACTTAAAAGGCATATATGTGATTTTCTTACATAGGGATCCATACTAAACCTCAATGAAGCTCTTGTTTAATGTGTCTAGGCTCTGGTGTGGAAGGGTGGGCAAAACTATAGATTACATGACGTTCCTTGTTATTTCACTTTCTATGTCAGGGTTACAAGCAAGGCTCTAATTAGATTATGCTCCCTACTTGGAGTCAAATGATTTTTCAGGGTGTAAAAAAGTAGTTAACTTTGCTAATAGGGATACTTTCTGCTTATTAAAAGTTGTTCTTCCCCTTAAAATTCCTGTTTAGTTCAGGAATTAATAGTATTAGAGTTCCTTCCTATGCCGCTGCTCTACTGGTCACTAATTTGAAACAATATCAGTGGAGCTTTGTGGGTTGAAGCAACAAAATGTCCATTGTGTCTCGTTTTGTTAGGCACATTTTCATATTTAAGAGTACACATGGATGGTGTTTGTCTCTTAGCTTTAAGGCTGGTGTTACCACTACCCAAAGGTCAACCAAATGTGGATAGTAAGCAGAGGCACAGGAATATTTGATCTTCGTATTCTGAGGTGCAGCTATTCTGATGCAATTATCATCCTTACACAAATTATTAGAAGCATGTTCTCCTGGCCCTTGAATTACTTCATTAAAGTGGAACTTGAACACCTATTGCATGTTTTTTGACACATTGCTTTTAATTGCCATTAATCCATCAGCAAATGTATCATGTCTGAATTTCTTCACAGCAACATCAGTTTATGACGAAAGCTATTTGTGTTTTGTATTACACATGAGTGATTTTCCAGTGGCATGAAACGTTTGCAAGGTACTGTGGCAGATGTTGAAGTCTTGACTGGTTGATGAGTTTTCTGTTTAATCACATATGACATATTCTATTTTAGCCTATGTGTTTGTAAAAGTGTTGTAAGATTTGTGAAGAATTGCAGTGGCAGGGAAGAAGAAATGCCTTTCCAAACTCTCTTCTGTAATGGTAGTTCACTAAATACCACTAAATACGCATGCTCACTAAGTGGCTTACCTCATTAGTCAGTTGCACGCATGGAAAATAATGTGCGCACAACAGAAAACCAGTTCCGCACATTGAGAAAAATAATTATAGGGAACATGGCTCTCTACCTCTCCTGTCCCCTCCCAGGCCCTCTGTACAGCTCTGGCCTCTCACTTCTCCGATAAAACTCAGGACATCCTGTCCTCTATCTACTCTTCCTCTCTCTCTCTCGGCACCCCTTTGGCCATCTCTCCCTCTCCACCTCCTTTCTCCTCTTTCTCTGACAACACCTGACGAGGTTTCTAGACAAGTCCGACATATGAAAGGGTTGTCCAAACAGGTGCTCCCCTGTTTATCCAGAATCATCAAGGACCAAATTGACACCCTCGCTCCAACTTTGGCCGATTTCTGTAATCATTCTTTCGCCACTGGAATGTTCCCCTCTCCCAGTAAGCACTCCAGATGCCGTCTGCCGATCCTTCCGGCCCTGCAAACTATCGCCTAATCTCCATCACCGCTTTCCTGGGCAAACTCTCTTGGAAAAGATGGCCATCTCCCAGCTTACTCTGCACACTAAATTTGTTGGTTGTTTCCATGACCATCAGTCTGGCTTCAGAGCTGCCAGGGGCACGGAAACTGCTCTCCTCAACACCCGTGAAGATCTGCTCTTTAACCTTAATTCCAGCATCCCTTTCTGTCCTCATCCTCCTTGATCTTTCCTCTGCTTTTGACATGGTCAACCACACCATCCTGACCAATCGACTCCGTAAGAACCTGGGCATCACGGATCAGGCCCTGGAGTGGCTGACCTCCTTCCGCTTGAATTGCCACTCCCAGGTCCAACTTGGCTCCTTTCTCTCTGCCACCTCTCTCTCTACCTGTGGTGTTTCCCAGGGCTCTATCCTCTCACCATGGTTTTTCAACCTCTACTTGGCTCCTTTGGCCCAGCTGATCTCTACCTTCTCCTCTAACGTTCAGTTAATGCGGATGACACTCAGGTTTCCTTCAGTCTCCCCTTAGCCTCCTCTCCTCTCATTCATTCTTGAATGACTGTCTATCCGCAATTCAGGACTGGTGCGCCTCCACGATCTCTGCCCTAATACCAATAAGACGGTGTATTGCTCACCCAGCGTGCACGGACAGTCATTAATCACCAGCGCAATTGCAGAGCCAATACTTTGAACGCAGGTAGACGACGCAATGACTTACAACCACACGCACACTTAGAAAATAATGAGCACTTATACAGCTATTTATTCAAAGCTTGGAAGCAACAAGTGATAACACAGAAATAAATCACAGAAAAGACAGAGAATTGAAAAGAAAATACATCACAGTGGGCGTAACTGAATCCCTCATCTCGCCAGAAGCGGACAAAGGCATCCCCCTTCCGACTGAGGTCTTTGTACTTGTCTCGTCTGACCGTTGAGGGGTTCCTCAAATATGCACTCCTCAAAAAGGGGTGGTAATTCCTCGAAACTTCTGGCAATGCACTTGCGCATTGATGGGTAACCGTTGGTTGCCAGCTGGGTCAACCGACAGTAACCTAAAGGAGCAAAGCGCTTCCCTCTCCTAAAAAAAAACGCCTTGGAAAACAGTTCCATAACTCATCTCGAAACCTTGGCGCGGGCATAGCAAACTACAACAAATCTTGTTATCAGGTACTAGCCGGCACCTGCGGATCTTAGCTTTCCCAGCTCCGTGTCCTTGGCTAAGAAGGCCTGCATTCCAGGCCCAGCAGCGAATAACGTTGAAAACATGTTGTTTAGTGTTAGGGAGAATTCTCTGTTAAGGCTCATTTCCCAAACCTATTGAGTCCCCCAGCAGCTTTGCTGGATTTTTGGGGTTTATTTTGCTCTCCTGCTAAGAGTGAGACTCTTTTTCTCCCACTCTTAGACATGATTTGAGATATCCTTTGACTTTGTAATGTGTTTTATGGGCTATGGGGTCTTTTACTGTCTCCCAGGGCATGTAAAGTCACCATTGACTTTACTAGTCTTAAATTGGGAACAGAACCAGTACAAACCATCATATTGTGGAAGTACTGGTAGGGGTAATTAGATTGCCCCAGGGTCTGTTTTTCGAAGGGGCATTGTGCAGTCCCCCCACGTCGGGTTTCTGGCTGGTGGCAGTGGTTACCACGCAAAATATTCCTTAAGAATATTTACTATGGGATTTTCCCATTCATTCTAAACGCAGCACTTTTTGGTGCAATGTTAAAGATACCGCCGGGTTATTTATTTAATATTTATTCCTCGGTTGGCTCTTTTTGCCAGAACTCGGTTTTAAAATGGCGTTTGTGTTCGCCTCTGTAAGTCCAACCCAAGTCGAGCCCTTTGTTCCACTTTTTGGCAGGCTTCTACACAGAAGCCTCCAAAAGTGGTGCCACTCTGTCTGGGTCTACAGGATGTGTGGGAGGGGGGCTTAGGCACCCTGGACTAAGTTGCCTCGCCAACTCAAGTCGCACTCTTTTGTGATTGGCCCAGTGGTGAGCCGCCCGGCTCACCACTTAGCATGTTTGAGTGACAGCTAGGACTGATGAATGGGGGTTTTCAGCATAAAAGCAGGGCTTTGGGGACTGGAACTTCAGAAGTCGCCACAGGACCAAAGAATCTGAAGAGGGAGAAGCTGGGCCGACCTGCAACGACGACACCACCGGTGGAGCCCTGCTGAACCGCCTCACCACTTCTCCCAACGACAGAGGAGATCTTCATCCGAAGTGTCTTCTTCCCTTGACTGGTGGGGATAACCAGTTTGCCCGCCTTTTCGCCTTCCCGGATCATCTTGTGGCCGCCTTGCCTGTGCCAAGCACCCCGGCAACCGGGATACCATGTTTTACCACTACCGCGAATAAAAGGGTAGTACCTTTTAACCGGAGAACTCCGCGGCTGGTTTCTTCCCTGGCAGTGCAACGACCTTCAGCTTTCCTTCACGTCAAGATCTTCTCTTCCTCTGGACGACGCCGCAACTTGCACCCGCTGCCAGGAACAACTGCCCCCGCTGGAGAATTCTCTCCACTTTCAAGGTACTGTGTCCGCCTGGCCTCCCTCGCAACTGTGGGGTGTCTCTTAAATCCTCAACTTACCACTTGGGTTGGCCCTAGGCTGGCTAACTGAACTTTTCTGAGCTGAACTAATTCCTTTTTGAACTCTCTGCAAGACTTTTCAAGCCTTTTAAACTGTGTGATCTTGGGCGCATTGGTGTTCTACTCTCTCTAAGAGGGAGCCGGGCCTCTGAACTTTTTGCTCACAAGTAGACTTTGACTTTCCTGCCTTGCTGGGTGCTTCTAAAGTATTGTGTTGTGTGCTTTTCTAATTTCTGCCTTTTCCCTCCCTTTTTTGATAACTTATTGTAGTGCCATCTTTAGTTAAGCGCTCACCTCTGTCTGAAAATAAGAGGTGTTAACTAAGACTTGTCTAATAAGGAATAAGGGATGTATATATATTAATAGTGACTGTGTTTTGAACTTGCTTACAATAATAGTGCTGGAGTGTTTCTAAGTGTGTCTTTAAATAAATAATTATATACTTTGATGCCAAAGCTCTGGTCAATGTTTGCTTGTGCTACTGTATTTTGGTACCTATCCTGTATACTCTATATGCTGTCTAACTCTTCTTGAGAGAAGTCTGGCTGCTCAGCCACAGCTATCAATTAAATATGGGTGGTAGAGACTGCTACCAATTGGGTTTACTGCCAACACCTGTAGTCTTAAGCCTTTTGCAGTGGTCCCTGAGGGAACTGCACAGGTTTCTGCCTAACGCTGGTGTACAGCGGTGGGATTTGTATTGAGTATACATTTTAGTGTGCTTATAGATACCTTAGTGCAACTAACCACAAAACTTAGCACTAAAAAAAGTTATTTTCTAACCTGTCAACTATGGAAAGTTATAGTCAAGAGTCCCTTGCTACAAAAACTGCTGATTGTTTATGAGTTTTCTGTAAGCATAAGAATCACCTGACAAAAGCAAGAAAATGGAGCTAATAGAAAGATTGTTAGCAAACCAAAGTCTGGATGGTGGTTCAGAGGAACCTCCCACTCCAGCAAATGTAGATAACAGCAATGATATTGATATTGAACCTAGTATTGATAACCTGGAGTCAGAAGCAGAAGAGGAGGGTGAGGATGATGTAGTTGTCCCCCCTAGGCCTCTACCTGCCCTGCCAGCTGTACCTACTGGACCTTTGCCAGGTCCCACACTTAGTCCTCAATATCTGGAACTAGAGAAAATGAAACTTGAATTGGAGCTTAAGAAACTTAATACTCAAGCAGAACAAAGACACCAAGAACTGAATCAAGAACTAAGGCTCAGTGAAATTGAGCTCAAGCATGAGCTAGAGATGAAGAAATGGTCTGTTGATAATGCTTCTCTCTCCGGATCCTCTAGGAGTTCCAGTCCCAAAAGACCCCGGATGCCTAAAGAGCTTGTGGGTATGTATGAGCCTAAGTTGGATGTGTTGGATTGGTTGAGTTTGTTTGAGTAATATCATGGGCTCCAGAACATTACAGGAAATGAGTTGCTTTCCTGGTTGTTCTCTAGGCTCCCCCCTGTTGCAACTGATGTGGTAATGGAGTTGGGGGAGGAGGATAGAAAGGATTATGAATGTGTGAAGCTAGCTTTAATAGCGAGGTTTGGGAAGACCCCTTCCCATTACCCTAAGAGGTTTAGGACCCTCAAAAAGAATGATGGTACCCCTTGGGCTACCTGGGTGAGTGAAAGTTTGAAAAACTTAGAGGGATGGATTAAGGGTTACAAGGTGAACACTTATGAGGGAATGATACATCTTGTAATGTAGGAGTCAATTTATGATGCCTGCTCTCCTGAGCTCAGACAGCACTTGGCTGATTCAAAGGAATTAGATTCCAGGAAGCTAGCTAAGGCTGCTGACTTGTGGGTTGCCAACAGGGCCACTCACAAGGATTCAGGGGTCACTCAGAAAAAGGATGAGGGAAAGCAGCCACTAAAAGGGAACCAAGAGACTTCTAATACCACCCAACCCAAAGAGGGCCCCAAACAACAAAATAACCAGGGTAAGCCCCAAGGTAAACCACAACAGGCTAGTGTACCTTCTGGTCAACAACCAGAAGGAGGTCAGACCAAGCCACCCTTTCAGAGAGCATTTGGAGTATCCTATGTCTGTAAGGCAAGTGACCATATCAAAGGAGATCCAAAATGTAAGGGTAAACCTACAGGGATCAGCACAGTCTCCTTAGCCTTCACTCCTGAGGAGGAAGTCCAAATGGCTAGTGCTCACTTTGAAGTCTTTGCTGAAGAACCTTTGGGTCTTCAAGCAAGTGTAACCGTAGAGTCCATGTGTCTGGTTAGTGATCAGAATAGGAGTGTGTACAACTCCATACCAGAAAACTCTAAAGTTTATTATATGGACAGTGTTCTTGTCAATAGCCAGGATACTCCTGCCAGGCGAGACTCTGGGGCCAGCAGAACAGTAGTGGATTAAATCTTTTTCAGTCCTGAGGATATTGCTAAGGCACCCAAAGGTCCCACTAAGATGTCTGGAGGCCCTGTCCAAATGGTTCCAATTCTACCAGCCCTCATTCAGTGTAATAACATAACAGTAAGGATTCCTGTCAGTGTTCAGACTGAGGTGCCTGGGAGAGTCCTGTTGGGGAATGATCTAAGAACTCTAGGAGTAGTATCCAGTACCCCCAAGCCTCCCAATATGGAGACCCAGAACCAAACCAAATTGTCTAGAAAGGCCACCTTAAGGAACCACTCTAAGCCTGTGGGAACCTCTACTGAGAACCCCACTACAAGCCCTGGTGTTGGTAAGTTGACCTCTGACCCGGGCAAATTTCAGGCTAAAATGTTAGGGAAATGGGAGCCCGAACCAAGCTCCATCATTATTACCCCAGTTATAAAGTCTGTGACTCCCCCTGCTTCTGAGGAAGAGGTGGATAGATCAACTGGACCCCTAACTAGGCCTATGAGAACTGGTAATTGTCAGTGCTGGTGGAAAACCAGAAAAGTCAAGTCTAAGGCCAAAAACCTTCAGACTGTTGGACCTTCTACTGAAGACTCCAACTCAAATCCTAATCTTGGGAGTGAAACTCCTAAAGTAGGTAAGGGTAGATCTAAGAGGAAGGAGAAGCATGTACCTTGCTTATCTCCATCCCCTCCAACCAAGAGGCCTAAAACCCACCCTTTCCCCAACAGAGAAGTGGTGAGGACCTCTGGAGGCCCCTCTAGATCTAAGGGAATCCTTTATAAGGACCCCTTGAAAAAGCCTAACACAGGTTCAGAAGTTGTAACAACTTCTGAAGGACTGGTCAACCAGATCCCCTATAGTTTCAAAAAGACTGATGTTGCTCAAAGGGTTTTTAGGCCATATAGCTTACAAATGAAAACCTTTGATTTGACCATAGAACATAGGTCAGGGTGTCACCACCAAAATGCTGATGGTCTCTCTAGGATATATGTCATCGACTAGAGGTATGAGATTCATCCAGGAGTGGATTTAATCCTCCTGTCCCTTAGTCTGGGGGCGGCGAGTGTTAGGGAGAATTCTCTGTTAAGGCTAATTTCCCAAACCTAGTGAGTCCCCCAGCAGCTTTGCTGGATTTTTGGGGTTTATTTTTTTCTCCTGCTAAGAGTGAGACTCTTTTTCTCCCACTCTTAGACATGATTTGAGATATCCTTTGACTTTGTAATGTGTTTTATGAGCTATGGGGTCTTTTAGTCCTTAGGGTTTCATGTGGTTTTTGCTAAGTGTGTTACACAGCACCCTCAGTGCAGTAACACAGGGGTGTCATAGTGACCCCCAAACATAGACTCCAAACCCTGGGACTGACTACTGTCCCCCAGGGCATGTAAAGTCACCATTGACTTTACTAGTCTTAAATTGGGAACAGAACCAGTACAAACCATCATATTGTGGAACTACTGGTAGGGGTAATTAGATTGCCCCTTTGTCTGTTTTTCGAAGGGGCACTGTGCAGTCCCCCCTCATCGAGTTTCTGGCTAGTGGCAGTGGTTACCACGCGAAATATTCCTTAAGAATATTTACTATGGGATTTTCCCATTCATTTTAAACACACCACTTTTTGGTGCAATGGTAAAGATACCACTGGGTTATTTATTTAATGTTTATTCCCCGGTTGGGTCTTTTTGCCAGAACTCGGTTTTAAAATGGCATTTGTGTTTGCCTCTGTAACTCCAACCCAAGTAGAGCCCTTTGTTCCACTTTTTGGCGGGCTTCTACGCAGAAGCCTCCAAAAGTGGTGACACTCTGTCTGGGTCTTCCAGATGTGTGTGGGGGGGGGGAATAGGCACCCTGGACTGAGTTGCCTCGGCAACTCAAGTCACACTCTTGTGTGATTGGCCCAGTGGTGAGCTGCCCGGCTCACCACTTAGCATGTTTGAGTGACAGCTAGGACTGATGAATGGGGGTTTTCTGCATAAAAGCAGGGCTTTGGGGACTGGAACTTCAGAAGTCGCCACAGGACCAAAGAATCCGAAGAGGGAGAAGCTGAGCCGACCTGCAACGACGACACCACCGGTGGAGCCCTGCTGAACCACCTCACCACTTCTCCCAACGATAGAGGAGATCTTCATCCCGAAGAGTCTTCTTCCTTTGACTGGTGGGGATAACCAGTTTGCCCGCCTTTTTGCCTTCCCGGATCATCTCGTGGCCGCCTTGCCTGTGCCAAGCTCCCCGGCAACCGGGATACCACGTTTTACCACTACCGTGAATAAAAGGGTAGTACCTTTTAACCGGGGAACTCCGCGGCTGGTTTCCTCCCTGGCAGTGCAACAACCTTCAGTTTTCCTCCACGTCGAGATCCTCTCTTCCTCTGGACGACGCCGCGACTTGCACCTGCTGCCAGGAACAACTGCCCCCCCGCTGGAGGATTCTCTCCACTTTCAAGGTAGTGTGTCCGTCTGTCCTCCCTCGCAACGGTCTGTGTGGGGTGTCTCTTAAATCCTCAACTTACCACTTTGGTTGGCCCTAGGCTGGCTAACTGAACTTTTCTGAGCTGAACTAATTCCTTTTTGAACTCTTTGCAAGACTTTTCAAGCCTTTTAAACTGTGTGATCTTGGGCGCATTGGTGTTCTACTCTCTCTAAGAGGGAGCCGGGCCTCTGAACTTTTTACTCACAAGTAGACTTTGACTTTCCTGCCTTGCTGGGTGCTTCTAAAGTATTGTGTTGTGTGCTTTTCTAATTTCTGCCTTTTCCCTCCCTTTTTTGATAACTTATTGGAGTGCCATCTTTAGTTAAGCGCTCACCTCTGTCTGAAAATAAGTGGTGTTAACTAAGACTTGTCTAATAAGGAATAAGGGATGTATATATATTAATAGTGACTGTGTTTTTAACTTGCTTACAATAATAGTGCTGGAGTGTTTCTAAGTGTGTTTTTAAATAAATAATTATATACTTTGATGCCAAAGCTCTGGTCAGTGTTTGCTTGTGCTACTGTATTTTGGTACCTATCTTGTATACTCTTTATACTGTCTAACTCTTCTTGGGAGAAGTCTGGCTTTTCAGCCACAGCTACCAGGTAAATCTGGGTGGTACAGACTGCTACCAATTGGGTTTACTGCCAATACCTGTAGTCTTAAGCCTTTTGCAGTGGTCCCTAAGGGAACTGCACAGGTTTCTGCCTAACATTTCGCAAAGCAAGTGCAGCTTTCCACTGAGGCATGGATAAATATCCATTATGGCTCTGAGTGCCCCCAGAATGCACTGTACACCAGTGCCATATTTTTAGCTCGAGCATCACAATCCACCTTTGGATATTTACCTTCCATAGCCCAGTGGCAGAGGAGCCGGTCTTTGAAACCGACGAAATATTAAAACCAAGTTGGGAATGCATTGAATACAAAAACAACAAGCTATTATGATAACTAATATAATGCAAATACAAGCAAAAGCGTAACGCAGTGTACCCCCAATATCAGGAATCCATGAAAATAACCAATCCCACCAATTCCCAGTATGATCTTGGGACACTTGAGAAATGAGATCCCTCAAACCTCGAATATGACTTTCAATGGATCGTGAATGGTCATTTAGATTGAAACAACACATACCTTCAACTGCGTTACAACCTAAATTATGGTTCAGCAATAGATAATCAACAGCAGCCCTGTTTTGCAAAGTTGCTTTTCTAATAACTTTGCTATCAAGGAATAGCTCTTCTAATGCTTGAGAAGTATCATTGAGTCCTTTGACTACTAAACATGCTAATTTGATCAAAGATTTGTAACCCCCAGCAGCTAAACCCCAAACTCCCACTAATGAAAGGGTTAATGCTAGAACCTCAGCTTCTGATAGCAAATGCACATGTGAATCACAATCGGGGGATAGACCCAGAGACTCAAAAGTTGACCTTTTGCTTCGAGATATTGCTGGGTGTAAAGGGAACATCATTAGTCCTAATCGAGTTAAGGCACATGGGCCTCCGGAAATGTTAGCTGGAATATAAGTGTATGTGATGTTACCACATGAAAAGAGCCGTCCGGTTGGAAGTTTCACATGATTCAGATGACTGGCAGCTATCACTGTATAATTACAAGACATAGGGCCTCATTACACGGATGGCGGTAAGGGTTTACCGGTACCGGTATTTTACCGGTACCGGTAAATCCTTACTGCCTTACTACGAGGTCCCTTCGCGGGTTGGGGAATTTAACGCCTGCTTTTTGCAGGCGTTAAAAAACCAACCCGCAAAGGGACCAGGGAGCTAATTACGGTACCGCAATTTGCGGTAGCGTAATTAGCGCCTTCCCCATTCCCATAGAGCCCTATGGGGCAAAAATGGGAATGGGGAAGGGCAATGGTGGAATGGGGAATTACCGCCCCGCCAACCTTGGAATAGGGCGGCAGTAATTCCCCTTTCCACCAAGGCGGTGCCGCTATTTTTCCGGCATGAACCATCCGTGTAATGAGGCCCATAGCGTTATTCACACTGGTACATCTGCGTGGAACTCGTGAACACAATCGTTTCTCGAACACAGTTTGATTTTGCTGTTTGGTTAAATTGAGCTGTTGGCATTTGCCAATTTCTTTTGCATTGCATGTCATAAGGTAACACATATCGCCTGGAGTTATATTATAGGTTATAATACGTGTCAAGTTTCTCCATTTGCGATCTGTTTCCTGACAAAACCTGCAGTACTCATAGACGGAAAATGATTGCCTGATATCGGAATCTTGAACCAAAGAATCATTGTGCATGACGCCGAAAATATGCTTTAGAACCGGAACTGGCTTCGGCACTGCTACTAAGCACGTAGTCAGTAAAGCTTCAGCATTGGGCACGTCAGTAAGGCAAAAGTGCGTAATGTTGAGCACCTGTTGTGCCAGGTATGTCCACATATTCTCCGTTTGGGTGATCGTTGGAGAATATTTTTGCCGTCCTGAAGACGCCTCTCGCATAACTGGCATCAATGTTGTTTTCACTTGCGCCTGACGTGTTTGCCGCATTCCACAAATCCATGTCTTCGGTCTGGCTGGCTTTTCGGCATCAGCATAGGGCTGCTTTTGAACATCATTACTCATCATTATCAGTTTCTCCTTGATCGCTGGCACAGATGTGACATTTTTCATTGGTAGCAGCATGCCGTTTGACTCTCCCGAACTGAGTCCATTTAGTTCCACAATTACACCAGCCAGACACAGGATCTACAAGGCAAACCCAGAAAAGAGATATCAGTGTTGTAAATCACTCTCTTAGGTAACATTTGTCTGCGGGCACATATTGCCATTTCTTTCTACCGGACTCCATCACTAAAACTACTTGGTCTTTGCCTGATGCAATGACATCTGCGGGCACTGGTGGGCCACTTGGGCTTTCCACCCACACCTTCGCACCCGGTACCATACTGTCTGAAGAGCCAAAACCACGATCCCCACGGGTAGTTAACACTGTAGGAGGCTCCCCCTTCTTAATCATGGACAACTTTACGGGGATTATAATTAGTTGTGCCACCCGATCGCCCTTGTGGATCGGTAACAATTGGTCCCCACTATTCATCAGGATGACTTTGATCTCTCCTTGGTAATCGGCATCAATGACCCCTCCCAACACTTGAACTCCCTTCAATGCTAGGCCAGATCTAGGGCCAATCCATCCCATATGCTCTGGGGGAATTTGTACTCCAATCTTTGTTTCAATTACAACAATCCCTCTTGGGTCTAATCTGATTTCCTCATGGGAATGCAAGTCTACCCCTGCTGACTTTGGAGTCGCCCGATAGGGAGCTAAAGAATCCGGGGTAATTTCCCAGTACAATAGGGTTTCTCTGACTGAGTTGGGTTGAATCTGTAAAGCAGGAGTCATTTGCCGCATCAAAGGAGTTTCATGCTCACTCACAGGCCTATTGTTTAGCACTTGCACCGCATCAAACACACGATTACGCCAGCCTGCCAAATTGCCATCTCCAGATTTGCGCAGCTGTTCTTTCAACAAACCATTCATCCGTTCAATCAGTCCTGAAGCGGCAGGGTAATAAGGCACATGGTAGAGCCATTCAATGCTCTTTTCCTGACAATATTCCTGAATCAATTTGCCTTTGAAGTGTGACCCATTGTCACTTTGAATCTGCAAAGGCACTCTGTAATGCAATATGATCTGATCTAACAACTTAATGGTGTTCAGGTGTGTGGCACGCTTACACAGCAAAACCATCATGTATCCTGAGTATGTATCCACAATAGTGCATGCATACTGACAACCTTTACTGATTGGCAGGGGACCAATATAATCAATCTGCCAAATTTGACCTGGTAATTTTCCTCTTCGCAATGTACCCCGAACAATCTGAGGGATAGGCCTATGCTGTTGGTGTTGGCACACTGGACATTGCAAAATAATCGTTTTCACTACCTCTAAAGGAATACTGATTCCTCAAGCTTTTGCTCACCTGATATTAGCCTTTACTCCAAGGTGCCCACATTTCTGGTGAGCCCACTTGGCCAAACCCTCCAAATCGTCTTCCTGAGCCTCGGCATCCACAGATGAAATCTTGGTGTGTTCATCTGCAACAGAATTAAACCAACGTTCTTATGAGTCTGTAGCACAATGCGCATCCACATGATACACAGTGACTTCACTTTGTGATAACATTTCTGTAATATCTTGCCACAGTTCTTTTCCCCACAACTCTTTTGAATGAATCTTCCACCCATTCTTTTGCCAGGTTGGCAGCCACACCGCCAACCCATTTGCCACTGACCATGAATCCGTGTACAAATGACATCAACCAGGGGCCTCTTGTTTCAATGCCTGATAAACTGCGTAAAGCTCTGCAAACTGACTGCTCTTGCCTTTCCCTGACGTTGTCAAAATCTTTTTTGTCTTGGGATTATACAACACCGCTTTCCAGTATCGCTCTGTTCCCACATATCGGGCCGAGCCATACGTGAACCAGGCATGCTCTGTCTGCTCCACGGTCAAATCACCATAAGGTACTCCCCATTTCACGGGAGACTCGCGTTTTTCAGGCACTTCCGGTGGTATGTAATCTGAGGACGGTATGTTGGCTACTTGCTCATGTAATTGTGCAACTCCACCCTTCCCTGATTTGGATCTGTCTTGAATGTACCATTTCCATTTGATTATGCTGGCTTCTTGAGCATGTCCTATTCTATGTGTTTTAGGCGAGCTCAGTACCCATTGCATAATCAGTATTTCTGGCCTTATCAATACATCATGGCCCACCGTCATTTGCTCGGTATCAACAAGGGCCCAGTAACATGCCAGCAACTGCTTCTCAAACGGAGTGTATGAGTTACCAGCATCGGGTAACTTACAACCCCAGAACCCCAATGGCACACGTTTCCTGTCCTGTTTCTGCCACACACTCCAGTTAGCATAATTGTCTTGTACAGACACATTCAATTCCACTTCGCCTTTCTTCAATGGCCATAGATCAAGCACCTGCTGCACGGTGTCTTTCGCCAAATCAAATGCTTTCTGCTGCTCTTCCCCCCACTGAAACTCATATTTCGTTCGTGTCACTTTGTAGAGGGGGGCCAGTATCTGCCCTAAATGGGGAATGTGCTGTCTCCAAAACCCAAACAGCCCTATGAACTGCTGAGCTTGCTTTTTGTTCATTGGAGTGGTGAACTCAAGTATTTTCTGTCGGGCCTTCGGCACCATTTCTCGATGCCCATTATGCCACTGAATCCCTAGGAATATCTCTGTTTCAGCTGGGCCTTGAATTTTATTCAGGTTAATCTCCCACCCTTCCGTCTTCAATCCTTCTATAATGACTTCTAACTGGTTTTGCACACTGCGCTCATCCTTGCCCTGAATCAAAATATCATCAATGTAGTGAGAGATTTGTATGTCAGGTTTGCACAGTATCTTGTCTAAGTGCTCTGCCACCAGCTGGTGACAGATAGTCGGGCTATGTATGTACCCCATAGGTACCTTGTAAAGGTGTACTGACGCCCGCTCCAAGAAAATGCAAACTGCTCTTGGCACTCTTCAGCAATTGGCACAGAGAAAAATGCATTGGCTAAATCTACCACTGCATACCAAGTCCCCTCAAACTTTTGGACATTCTCAATCAAGGTAATGGCATCTGGGACCGCGGGCACTAAGGGAGGAGTGTGTTTATTCAACTCACGGTAATCCACTGTCATCCTCCAAGACCCATCCCCTTTTTTTGACAGGCCAGAGAGGATTGTTCCATGTGGTAGTCATAGGGCATAACACACCCGCCTCCACATACCCTTTGATGGTGTCTGAAATTTCCTTGTGCCCCCCAGGAATGCGGTATTGCTTCATTGCTACCCGTTTGGTTGCCACAGGCACTTACACTGGGGGAATCTTCAATTTGCCTATGGTAATGGGTGTGCAGGTCAATACACTCACCCCAAACTGGTACGTTTTACCTCCAAGTCTCAAAGTCAACCCTTCCAGAATGTCAAAGCCAATTATATACTCGGGTATCGGGACAATCAACACTTGGTATTTCTGCCTATTCAAATTGCCTATTTTCATCTCCACTTCAGTTTGTACTGCGGGGGTCTCCTTTCCTCCGAGACCTGTAATAGTAAATCGTCTGCCTTTGAATCATGCTGGATTGCCATGAATCAGAGAGGCCTCCGCCCCGGTGTCTATCAATGCTCGCACCCCTTGCGTATTTCCTGGCCCCCAAAAAATCTTAACATTAACATGGGGCCGCCTATCAACTTTTATGCGAGCAGACGCTGCCGGAGCTTGGCCGTAACCCTAGTCAAATTTTGAATGAGTGTGACCTGACTCTGCCTCTAGCATTGCACTCACCACCTTCCTCAAATCAGCATATGTTGGCTGGTACGGGGAAGGTGTCCCCATAGACCCTTCTTCTTGTTCTTCCTCAGGAGGAGCGGAAGGTGAGGTGTCCCCCTGTGGCTTGGTTACTACCTGTTTCTTAACCTGTCTATAGCGCTCTTTGGCTGCAAGCCCTCTCTTTTTGTATAATTCATACATTACCCTAGTTTCAATGCTATCAATTTCTTCTCGTGGCACACCATCTTTTAACAAAGCCAAAAACATGTCTTTCCTGGACACTCGGGAGTCTCTACTATCTTGCCTCCTGCCTTCAGTTCTTCTCTCACTATGCCCCTCTCTCTCCCGTGGCTTGTCATCACTCTTGTCCCACTCCCCTAAATCTGCCAGTTGCCGAATGGCACCACTACCTCATCAGTGGGTTTGCCCGTCATACCTACGAGCAAAGTCATAATGACACTTTTGTATGCGGGCGGTGCAGTTCTGATCATTCTGATCTCCATATTTCTAGTTGAAACTGAGAGCGGCACGGCCCCCATGTGTCCTGGAGCATCTACGTGAATTGCCTCTTTCATAGCATGCTCTCTGACCTTTTCAATTGCCTCTTTCCTCGCTAGGCCAATCTGTGGTAATGGGGTATTTACGGTTACATGCTTGGGCTGCTCGGTGCAACAAAGACACCTGTGAATCCTGACCATTCTCATCAGGGGGCGGCCCTGCCCTTAAGACCTCCTGTACATTGGTGTCAGTTGACAAAGGTAGAAAACGCGGTGAGTCCGTGGAATCTACCAACAACCCCGCAGAGCCCCATCTAGCAATCTCACCATCCATGTCAATAAAGGTTCCCCTGATTTTTGCCTCAAATGAGTAATCATTTCCCCAACCTCCTGCTGGGTGTAGTCCTCCAGGGTGGTGAAAACAACCCCGCCCGCAGAATTCTGCGGGTAGGGCCTGGCTCGCTGTCTTCTAACAGGCTTAGCCACCACTGTCTTCTGATTAAATTCCGTTTTGGGATCTGACTCATTTGCCGAGCTGCTCTCTGGACTGGTTGAGTCAAAAATGTCTCCATCCCAATTATCCGGATCCCAGTCCACACCGGCGGTAGCGATTACAGCTGCCACCTTTCTTTGGTTGACCCCTCCCCGTCTTTTCCTATACTTATACCGGGATACTCTGACTGCTGCCCCCTCGGCCACGGCCTGATATGTGTCAGCTTTATCTTTGAAAAGTTTCATTTGAATCTGCTGCATTAACGCAATCTGCTTTTCTGCAGCCAACTCTCTTTCCAATCGCAAAATATCATTTTTCATTTCCAGATTTCTTTGATGCATTTTCCTATAGGCATGCAGGAGGACCCAACCCCGCCTACCCAGCGCGGTGCATTCCTTTCCCCTTTCCACTGAAACTTGTTGTAAGCACAACATTACATCAGACGGATCAGCATCTCCCAATCCCTGATCCCATGTTTCACTTAGTCCCGCGCCGCATGCCCACACCTGGGCCAATTTATCATATGGGCTCTTAGCCCAGCCTGGAATGATAACATCAGAACATTCACCGCCAGCGGGAATGCTCTTTTTCCTGAACAAACTATTCATCATTGCAATAATGTACAAAACCTCTATATATATATATATATATTTCCCTTTCCACACTGCAGTCACTCGCACAGGCATGCACACACCAAAAAAAAACAGATTAACACAGTCCAATACTCACTGCCAAATTACTTTCGCTTGCAATGTAAACAAAGCCGATCTGCGTTCAAACAGATTCTTTAATATTTGGAGCAATTCATCACAAATATCCCATCCTCGTCGCCAAAAATGTATTGCTCGCCCAGAGTGCACGGACAGTCATTAATCACCAGCGCAATTGCAGAGCCAATACTTTGAACGCAGGTAGACGACACAATGACTTACAACCACACGCACGCTTAGAAAATAATGAGCACTTATATGGCTATTTATTCAAAGCTTGGAAGCAACAAGTGATAACACAGAAATAAATCACAGAAAAGACAGAGAATTGAAAAGAAAATACATCACAGTGGGCGTAACTGAATCACTCATATCGCCAGAAGCGGCTGGAAGACCCCGGTAACAGCCAGGCTGAGAGCACAACAGCCCACAGGTATGCCGGACAAAGGCGTCCCCCTTCCGACTGAGGTCTTTGTACTTGTCTCGTCTGACCATTGAGGGGTTCCGCATATATGCACTCCTCAAAAAGGGGTGGTAATTTCTCGAACCTTCTGGCAATGCACTTGCGCATTGATGGGTAACCGTTGGTTGCCAGCTGGGTCAACCGACAGTAACCTCAAGGAGCAAAGCGCTTCCCTCTCCTAAAAAAAAACGCCTTGGAAAACAGTTCCATAACCCATCTCGAATCCTTGGCGCGGGCATAGCAAACTACAACAAATCTTGTTATCAGGTACCAGCCGGAACCTCCGGATCTTAGCTTTCCCAGTGCCGTGTCCTTGGCTAAGAAGGCCTGCATTCCAGGCCCAGCAGCAAATAATGTTGAAAACATGTTGTTTCGCAAAGCAAGTGCAGCTTTCCACTGAGGCATGGATATCCATTATGGCTCTAAGTGCCCCCAGAATGCACTGCACACCAGCACCATGTTTTTAGCTCGAGCATCACAGATGGAGATCCTTCTCATTGGGACTCCTGCCCCTGCTTTCCCTCTCTCACTCTGGCTGCCCATCTTGGGCCCTCTTCCTTCGCCTTTCTGTGAGGCAAAAAACTTTGGTGTCATCTTTGACTCCACTCTCTCTTTCTCTCCTCACATCTCAGACGTCGCCAAGAAGTCCCACTACCAGCTGCGCCTCCTCAAAGGGACTCTTCCCTTTCTCACTTTCCCCCAGAAGCTCACTGTCTCAAGAGCGCTGGTTCTCTCTAGGCTGGACTAGTGCAGCAGCCTCTTTCTCGATCTGCCTTCCTCTACTCTACACCCTCTGCAACTAATCCAGAACAGGACTGCAAGACTTATCCTTGGCCTCAAGCCCAGGGACCGTATCTATCCAGCCCGGAAATCTCTCCACTGCCTCCTGGTGGTTGCAGGTATCAAGTTCAAGACCCTTTGCATTGTCCACAAGGATTTCTGGGGCCGGGTCCCGCACTACATCCAACTCTTTCTTCCAAAATACCTCCCTTCTCAAGCCCTTTGCTCAGATACCTCCAACTCTCTAAGCGTTAGGTGCCTCCCCAGGCAGAGAGTCGGGGGTAGATCTCTCTCCTCTGCCGGTGTATTCCTCTGGAATGGCCTCCCCGTCCCTGCCAAAATTGAGCCGGACCACCTGAAGTTCTGGAAGCAGCTCTAACTTTCTTCTTCTCCTCTCTCTCTCTCTCTCTCTCTCTCTCCCTCACCTGCTGACCTACCTGACCTGCCTGTCTGCTGTACCGACTGGTTACTTGGCTACCCTCAGAGTTTCACTGGGTACCAGGCTCTTTATTGATCAGTCACCCTTGCACTGCCCCCCGGACTACCACGCACTTAGGGACTGTAACTGTAACCCTACAGTCCCTTTTTCTCCTTGTACTACCCAGAGCCGCGCTGCCCTGGCTGCACTTACTCAGAGCATTGCTGCCCTGTGTTCCCCTCCCCTCTCTCTTGCACTCCCCCCCTTCCGTTCCCTTTGCACTTTTCGTTCTCGCACTTGCACAATCTGAATGACACAAGGCTAGGTAAGATTGTCCTCCCTCCTTGCTGCGCCTAGAAACACTGGTGTACAGGCACATTATGAATGACTTCTATCATATCATAAAGGCAAGATGTAGCTTGGTCGGGGGATGGAAGAGGGCAAGAAGGGGTGTTTGAGGGTGCCCCTGCAAATGTTTAGTGTATTAATATGTTTTAAGAAACTTCAAAGGATTGTTTGGGAACATGCAACTCTTTTTTCCCTGTGGTGTGATTTTATAACAACCCACTACCTGGCAGCATATGAACTAAGTCTGAGAAACTATCTTTCCGACAATTGAAGAAGGAAAGGAAATAAAAGGTAGGGAGATTACTTGGCAGTGATAAGGGGCGAGGTTTAAGTTGGTTAAAAAAAGTGTGAAAAGTGAAATCAATATTTGTTTTGAAAAATTATGTTTTTGTTATTTAATACAAAATGTAATTTTGAAGTGTTATAATGACCTGTAACTGAAAATGTAATGCTGAGCTCCGTCTTTGGGGACATAGGCTCCCGTTCCTGTGAGGAACTCCCTAGACCACCTACTACAGCCACATACATGGGACTGCCTCCTATAAAGATAGTGTAGCATTGTTACATTTGGCTGAAGGCAATGCAAAAAGAGAGGAATATGTCTCTAATGAGAGATGTATATTTAACTGGGACGAGTCAGAGTAGAGGAGGAGAGTGTTGTGCGCAGGGGAAGCCCCCTGAGCTCATCACGCCTTGTAGCGGTGGAGCGGAGACAAGTCGCAGAGCCTGTGACCTTCAACGAGAAGCAGAACACAAGTGCGAGACACCGGAGCACTGGCATGTGCAACCGCAAATAGAGCGTTATGTTGAAAGCCTGAATAGCTTCCGATCGCCAGTGCCCGTGCATGGCAGTAACCCGACGAGGAACCGAGAACGGAGAGCCAACGAGCGGAAGCAGCGAGAAACAACACCCGAACGAGAGCCGAGATCTGTAACGTTCCGCTGCATACAGAGAGAAACCAGTTCTAAGGGTAAGAAATGAAATGTAAGACGGTGTAATCAGAATTCCGTTGCCGGAAACTGTATTACCGGCATTACTTTGCCAGTATTAATGGACGATGGTCATTGACCCTGCCAATAAAACCGCCAGCCGGTATTACAGTTTCCATCGGAGTGGGTGTGCACGCACCTGATGGCTCGTAACACAGCGGTAATTCCGATGGTGACAGTAACACTGCCGGACCGGTGTTAATGCCGTTTTACTGGCAAACTCATAATGAGCCCCAAAGATTGGTTACTTTAAAAAAAAAACTTTATTTAAAATTTTCAAAACAAACACATCCACAGTCAGGAATACACCATGAACTAGTTCCACATCACATATACCAAATTTCCAAAACAAAGATTAGCAATACTAAAAAAAAAAAAAAGAAAAGTTACACATTTAGCAATATAACCTTAAAGGTTCACCCAAGCATCAATCAAATTTAAACACAGAAAGCTAGACAGAGACACACACTCATACAGACTCACATAAACATACCTATGCACACATACATACACACAAAGCATAACTCACCTTCCTCTCTTTCATACAACAAGGTAGGCCTTCATCACAAAAATGTATCATATAACTTGTTAAAAGACGTTCACAATTCTAAATTGTCATCCTCTCTACCCATTTTGAGAACACTACTCTATCAAAACTAGATAACATCTGCAGCTCAGATACTATTTTTCCTTGCTTTCCGAACTTTCAGTATCTGCTTTACTTCAACCACTAATGATCAGTCCACCGAGTATGACTGGGAGCAACCTTAGACCTGTTCTGTCTTGACAACAGACTAACCTGCATAGGTGATCTAGGAAAGGATACACTTATTATCATATCCAGTCTGTCTAACACATCCTTCCAGAAATTCCGGACTCTAGTACAATCCCACAATGCATGCATTAGCGTACCCCTCTCTTTACCACATCCCCAACACAGATCATTATCTAGCAATGAAGATTACCCCGGCTTACAGCACAGGGAGTCTTGATTCTAATGAAGACACGGGGGCAAGCACTAAGCTTCGACTTCTTTAATTTACTCTTCAGCAGTTTCAGCACTTAATAAACTGGGAATGAACAAAAATGTACTTTTCTTTCTTCCAAAAACTACATTTCCCTCTTTCCTGAACCATTTATGTAGTCCATCACACTTCCTGTCCTTGCAGCCCTCTAGCTACCTCCTGCCTATGGCTCCTCCTCTTCTTTGAATGCTCCTAAAAGATTACAGATTCTTAAGTATTGCAACTGCACCAATGCAACTCGAAAGTCAACGGTGTTAAAACAGTTAGGGCGGGAGAACGCACTGCCATGTTCACCATTAGGGAAAAACAGCGTTAGTAACACATTATCAAACATTACATGCGCCGGGCGGGCAAGTAATGCTGCCTCTGTGTCTTTAATAGAATCAAGACTCCCTGTGCTGTAAGTCGGAGTAATCTTCATTCTATGTCAAGATCTGTGGCAAGCATTATGCTTGTTCAAAGCTCTGCACCACCGCCTCTGCTATGGATGAGACTGGTTTGAAATAAAATGTCTTAAAAGAACTGTTGGTAGACCTATCTGCCAATCGCAAGATATCTACGAGCACTGCTGCAGCTGTGAATGCTTTGGACGTCATAGCGCCTCTTACTGACTGTGCACCAAACTGCGCTTAGTCGGTACCTGCTTGCTGCATGATCTTGCGGACCCACCTCAGAATAGTGGCAGCTGCCACTGCTTTGAAGGGATTCCTGTGAGCGATCAGCAGCTGTGTCACTCCTGCAGGACGCAATTCTGTTGTTCTGCCATCATACTCGCAGATACAGGCTGCTAAACACAAGTTTGGCTAAACCGGCAGATAAGGGTACGAAATGGATGAGGAGTTAGTCTTGGTCCTTCTCGCTAAAGTGAAAGTGACACTTTCCGGGCCAGAGATCTTCCTAGCTACCTCTAGTGCTCTAACATCAGATACCCTCCTACATGATACTAGACACAATGGAATCGCTAGCTTCTCCGACAGCTTTGTCAGTGATAGGTACCTGTTTGCCA
Source organism: Ambystoma mexicanum (assembly GCF_040938575.1). Classification (NCBI taxonomy): domain Eukaryota; kingdom Metazoa; phylum Chordata; class Amphibia; order Caudata; family Ambystomatidae; genus Ambystoma; species Ambystoma mexicanum. The sequence continues at coordinate 129,566,168 of NC_090938.1, forward strand.
GCCAGCCCGGAAGGAACTGCAGCACCATGTACACGTCCCAAAGGCGTACGTAGTGCACCAGTTTTGCCAGAATCTCAATGTCCTCCCCCTACCGGGGGATATACTACACGCATGTTGTCACATGTGTTAGCTCCTTGAGCTCTTCCAACTCCTCTGCGACCACTGAGGTTCCCACCCCTGGAAGAGAAAAAGGAATCATGTTGCCTTGATTCCCAGTAGTAGGCTCTGACGCCCTCAGGTCTACGGGATGAAGCGACTGGCCGATCGACCCCGATAGTGGCCGTTCCTGTTAAAAACCCTGTTTGGGAATATTTTCTTGATGACGGCTTGTGCCTTCTCCAGGGAGGTATATGTGCCAAAGAACCACCCCATCTCCTTGCCAAACACTTCTCCAAAAAGGAGCCCCTGTGTTGCTCAATTTGGTGTTGATTTTTTGAAGGAGCCCTCGCCGTCTCTCTGAGGATATGGCGCAGTTGGCGTTGCCGGGAAAGCATACCAACTAGCTAGTCTCTTGACGTCCACTTCCTCACTGGTTCCCTGGCACGCTCGGCCAGGTCCATAATCTTAGTTATGAGTCCGGTGAGGTCCAGCAACTTCTCCTGGCAACTCCTCCAGTACTTATCCATCCCCTTCCTCAGATCTTTTGACGTTTTCTTAACGAAAGGGATCCTTTTGTAGTATAGCTCTGGGGCTTCAGTAACTTTCCCCGCCAAGTCTGGATGGGGGCATTCTGCCCTCATGCGCAACCTGGTGTCTTTATCTAAAGGCTTCCTGATCCTCTGCGCCATGTATTTCGCTACTCTAAGCGAGGGTTGCCAATCCAAGGATTTCTGGTTCCTGCTCTCCTCAGGATCGAACATGTCCAACATCTCCGTGTCTAGGACCTCTATGTTCTTTTCCTTTCTGGCTCTCGTACCGCCATGGGGGTCGGTCTCTCCTCCTTCTGCATACTGTCCTCCTCTTGCAAGGAAGCAGTAGTGTCTTCATCCGTGTCGCTCATATTATCTTCCCCTGGGATGGGGGTCAGGAGTCATGGCACGGCTGACCTCTGAAGGAAGGCTTCTTTCAGCTTTCCAAAGGCGTCAGCCACCTCTGGGGCTTGATGTTCGACCCCATAACTTGGACCCTGGGGCGTTAAAGAGATTTTCCTCTTCCATATCAAGTTACTCCCCTGAAGGCTCTTCTCACGAACATCAGCCTTTGCGGACATGCTCTGAACGCATTCCTGGATACATTTACCTTTCTTTTCTAGTATGGATTCTAGGGTGGACAGTCTCTCCTGTATTGGTATGACCCCTTCTGCCACTGCTTCCAACAAGGAATTCCCAAGCACCTGCTTGAAACTGAGCACAAAGTCGCTCTATGCATACTCCTCCCCGCTCCACTCATATTCTGACATGGTGACTGAAGAGGTTCCTTATGGGTGCTGCGTGCCAACGCCTGAACTGGGGCAGGCTGAGGTGCACATCCGCTGGAATATGCTGGTGTATTATTAGTGGCTCTAGGTGCACCTGCAGTAGGTATACTTCTTTTCACTGCCCAATCAGCTTATCTGTATTTGTACTCGTAGGAGATCTCCCTGATTAACTTCCTTATGCTTGGGCTCTTGAACGCTTGCTGTTGTAAATACCATGCACTTTACAGTGTGCGGCCAATCAGGAGCTGGTAATAATTTGCTCCGGACTCTTCGCTGTAATGAGAGCGTTTTCCTTTGTGTTTCCATGATCGAAACGTGGGATACCAGCGTTCCACTGAGCTCTGCTGCAAGCTCTTGTCGGGCAAGCTTTTCGTTTGCACGCTGTGTTGCATATGCAGTGTGGCAACTATGCCCTCCCTGAGGGTGGGGGCCCAAGAACCGACTGTTGCGCCTTCTGCCCTCCTCGTGTAACCGAGTGCGACCCTGATCATGCTTAAAGTGATGCACAGGTCCCGTTCGTTGTCTTTGGGGCAGCAGGCTTCAGTCTGCTAAACTCTGCTGAAAGCGGGCACTGTTCGGTTGTGCGATGCTCACGCCAAACTCACGTGGTCGATCTGGATATAATAACCCTCTGCTTTCAGTAGAAACATCCCAAAGCACCCAATCATCCATGCGTTGATCTGCTACTACATGCTCACGTGTACCTCACTAAATGTTATACCACACATACAATTATTTCCAATACAAATGGAATAAAATATGCGCTCTGCAGTAAAGATAATACTCATCTTGCTGAAAAGCAGCTAAAGAAGAGGAGGAGCCATAGGCAGGAGGTAGCTAGAGAGCTACAAGGACATGAAGTGTGATGGACTACACAAAAAAGTTTTTAAAAAACATACATTTCCAGTTTATTAAGTGTTAAAACTGCTGAAGAGTAAATGATAGAAGTTGAAGCATAATGCTTGCCTCTGGTCTTGACACAGAATCCAAACTCGTCCATGTGCACAGGCATCCAATATAAGCATCCATTATCTTCTGTTGAAACAGTCTGAAATCCAGATCAAATTTTGCTCTATAGCCTGCCTTCATCATATAATCCCTATGTCCTACTGAGATATTACAATTTAATTCCATTGACCAGACTTGTCTTAAGCTAGCCCATCACCCAATGTACTTCGGTTTCACAGGTATCAAACAAAGAAATGTCAAGACCATTTGCAGTGGTGAATCCAAAATCATACACATATCTGGTTTGTCTGCAAGTGGAGTACTTAGCAAATCTATCCTGTGAAGTAATAAGCTCTTACGTGTCCTATATCATTCCAACTCACGTCTCTCTAGTTTAAATGTGCGATGCAACACAACAAAGCTCATCATAGGTTCATTCTGCAAAACGTCCCCTATCTTCAACACCCCTTTCAAAATCCAACTCCGCCAGCACAAGGACCTATTATCAATCTGAAGCGCTGGGTTATACCACAGCAAAGCCTCATAGTTCAAGCACCAATTCTGATCATTATCACCTGACCACGAAACAAGAGCAGTCCGGGTAGCCTGTATCGTGGATAACTCGTTACTCATGTTTGGAAGCTTCTCCAAGGAATATAAATTATTCGTAGAGTAGGGTGCCAATACTTCTCCAGCATGGGGTCTGGCATGGATTCACATGCTCATGAATATTCCCCGTCGTCAGGCTGGGAATCCTCGGTAAAGAAAAATCACTGATCTCTTGGTCATACTGCCCCCAGCCAATGACTGCCCTCTCCCTAAGCCCCGCCTCTGGCAGCCATCCTCAGATTTTTACCGCACGCTCAAGTGTTGGGAGTCCTCGTGCTTTAGCACTCTAGTTTTTGCTGCGTTTTCATGCTTTTTCAGGAGATTTTTTCGGTTTAATCGAGCCTCAAGCTCCACCGTTTCTACTTCCGATAACGGGGACCCGTTTCGGAGTTCTTCTACGCCCCACAAGGGTGAAGTTTTCATCGAGTTTACGCTTCTTGGAGGATTCCGGAAGATCTGCGGCCTACCTCAATGGACATGGCCCAGGACAAGGGAAGCTCGACGCCCGGATCCAAGCTGTTCAGGTGCTGCCCTGGATGCGGATTACAAAATGTTTTCAAGGAGGACGAGCATTCACAATGTCTCTACTGCCTTCATGAGGACAAGACGCACGTGGAGAAGGACTGTGCGTTCTGCAAGAACCTTTCGGAACGGACCAAACAAGATCGTCGTTCCCGCCTCGCCGCCTGGCTGGACAAGGGCACAGCAGGTGAGAAGGCGAAGAAAAAGTCTGAGCGAGCTTCTAAGTCCTGTGAGGGCGCCCTGGTGACGGGGGCCCAACAGAAGGCCAAGCACCGGGAACGCCAAAAGGTCAGGCTCTTCGGCTGCCAGGCAGGGCGCGACTTCCCCGGCACGTTCAACCACGAGCCAGCGCTCTGGTTCGGGGAAGAGGAAGTCCGAGAACTCGGGTAAGCTGCTGGAGCGGCCCCGGTTGATCTCGAAGGGACCCAAGGGGGAGCGAGGCGCTGACCCTCCCCCCAAGGCGAAGGCCCAGGACGCACCTAAGGTGGTGAGGGCTTTGATCCAGCCGGCAAAGGCCTCTATCGAAGTGGTTGCTGTGACCCTGACGAAGCCGGCTGAGGCTACGGCAGTGGAAACAGCCTCTGGGCCCAGAGTATCCCTGCCACCGCGGAGGGAATCCTCTTTCCAGCCCAACGTTAATACCCCCGTGAATACCCCGGTGGAAAAAGAGGGGGGGCGGTGGCCATTACAGACTCGGAATCAGCCTCTGAGGAGGATCTGGTGGAAACCGGGAAGGGCCTCAACGAGAGGTTCATAGGCCTCAACGAGAAGTTCGAGAAGGTTCAATCCAAGGGGACGGTTCCCGCTGATGTGATCGAAGATAGCGATGATGGCGACGAAGAGGGCCCAGTGGAGAAGCTATCCCGTCCGTCGCAGCCATTACCCGAGCCCCAGGATAGCTCGGCGGCCATTTTGTTGGCGATCCAATCCTTATGTACTGATATAAGGACGAGGTTACCACAGACCCCGACGGAGGATCCAGAACCAGGCCCGTCGGGAAGCCCTCCGAACAAGCGGAGGAGAGTCCACCCTGCTCCTCCCTTCGTTCCCGCGAGGCCTGTGGACCCCTCATCCCCCTCGCCGGATCGTAGAGAGGATACGGCGACGGATACAGCGACGGGGACGGACGGGGACGGACGACGACGGCGGCGATGACACAACGGACATCCCGTCATCACCCCCCCTCGAGCTTCTCCACCCGACGAAATTGGCTCCTTTCACGATATGATAACCAGGGCATCCGAGCTCTTCCAACTCTGCCCTGAGGAACAGAAAAAGGAAGGGTTTCTTTACCAACGACGAGAGGCCAAGAGGAAGACGGTCCTCGCGGTGCCGTTGCTGGACGACATCTGGGACGAGGGGCTGGCTCTCCTCAAGAACCCTTCCACGACACCGCCAAGAGGGACAGGTACGAGAAGAAGTACCGAGTCCCCGATGCCACCCCCTTGTGCCTCAGGGCCCAGCCCACTCCGGACTCTGTCATCTCGGCAGCGGCCAAGAAGAAAGCAGTGCGTGCGGCGGCTTCAACTTCCACTTCCCCGCCGGACAGCGAGGGCAAGAAGTTGGATGCCATGGGACGACGAGTCATCTCGTCGGTGGCGACGACGATTAAGGCAGCCAATGCCTTAGCGATCGTGGCCCGCTATGACAGGGAGCTTTGTTTCAAGATAGCTCACCTGCTAGACTTCCTACCGGGCAACAAGAGGGTGGAGGCCCTACAAATTCTGCAGGAAGGAGACGTGGCATCGGATCACGCCATAATGGTGGCAACGGACATTGCCGATACCGGATTTCACCAACTGGGCCACGGGGTTTGCCTCCGACGACGAGGATGGCTCAAGGCGACGGACTTTCGCCAGGACGTCCAGACCAGAGTGTTGGATATGCCGTTCGAAGGCAACAACCTTTTTGGGAAGACGGTGGACGAGTCGCTCCAGGCCATCAAGACAGACTCGGAGACAGCCCAGGCCCTAGGTGTACTCAACAACGACGGCCCTTTCGGAGCTCTGGAGGCAGACAGGGTGCCTCCTAGGGATCCAGAGATGGCTCTTCTACATACCGCCAGGCGGCCCGCTCCTCGTCCCAGGAGGCCTACAGAGGTTGCGGCAAGCAAGGGGGTTCCTGCCGTCGTTGTCAAGGAGGCCAAGGCGGCAAAGCCTCCTCCAAGCAAGACTAAACCGGCCGTGGCGTCGGGCCCCCACCGAAGCACCCCGGTGGGAGGCCGGCTGACGAAGTTCGTCAGTGTGTGGGAGTCCATCTCCACCGACCGTTGGGTGCTGGACGGGCACTCGCTGGAATTCCAAAAGAAGTGTCCTTGCATTCCTCCCGTGGCCAGGAAGGAGAATCACGTCCCTCAACTGCTGTTGGAGATAAGGGCGATGCTCAAGAAAGGTGCCATCGAGCTCGTCCCCTGGAGGCTCCGGGGCTCCGGAGTGTACTCAAGGTACTTCCTCGTCAGAAAGAAGACAGGCGGTTGGCGCCCCATCTGGACCTGCGTTGGTTAAACAAGTACATCAAGGCGCAGAAATTCAGGATGGTCACCCTCCAGCACGTGCTGGGACAGCTGGAGGAGGGCAACTTCCTATCGTCGTTGGACCTGGAGGATGCTTACTTCCACATCCCCATTCTAAAAGGACACAGAAAGTTTCTCAGGTTCGTGGTTCAGGGACGCCACTACCAATTCAGAGCCGTGCCGTTCGGATTAAAGTCGGCACCCAGGGTATTCACCAAGTGCCTGGCACCAGTGGCGGCGCAGCTGCGCGTGCAGGGGCTCCACATCTACCCCTACCTGGACGACTGGCTAATCCGGGCAAGGACAAGAGAACTCGCCGTCAAACACACAGCGAGGACCGTCCGGCTGCTCACGGAACTGGGATTCGCCATCAACTACCCCAAATCCCACCTGGTTCCGTCGCAAGTTGCACTGTTTCTGGGAGCGAAGCTCGATACAGTGGGGCAATTGGCCTTCCCGTCGGAGGAGAGGACGAAGGCCATTCTGGGCAAGGTGCGGCGCCTGCTAGCCACGGACGTGGCCAGGGTGAGGTCCATCAAGTCCCTCCTCGGGATGATGTCCTCATGCATCTACCTTGTACCCCTTTGCAGACTTCGGATGTGTCCGCTACAGGAGTTCCTCGACGCCCGCTGGTTTCAGGCGACGGGCTGCTTCGAAGACAGGATCCCTCTCGACGAGGAGTTCCGTCGGGCGATCCTGTGGTGGGGCACCCGTGCGCACCTCACTACAGGCACGTACTTTCAGACCCTGGCGTTTCAGGAGACGGTGACGACAGACGCCTCGCTGGAGGGTTGGGGGGCCCACACTGGAGATCTCCACGCAAGAGGCCTTTGGCTCCCGGAGGAGAGGTCTCTCCACATCAACATTCTGGTGCTCCGAGCAGTGTTCTGGGCACTCAAGTCGCTCCTTCCGTCCCTCAAGGACAAAGTGGTGGGGATCTTCACCAACAACAGCACCACGATGTTCTACATATGGAAGTAGGGAGGCACCAGATCCCCAGCCCTATCCAAGGAGGCCAAGGATCTGTGGCACTGGGCCGTCGCCCTGGGGATGTTTCTGGTTCCCTTCCACTTGGCAGGAATAAAAAACAGCATTGCTGACTCACTCAGCAGGGAGCTGCGCTCGTGGCACGAGTGGGAACTACGTCAGGACCAGGTGGATCGGCTCTTTCGACGATGGGGCAAACCCCGGATCGACCTTTTCGCGACGGCGACGAACTCCAAATGCCAGAGGTTCGCCAGCAGGTTCCCGCAGCCGAGGAGCATGGGCGATGCTTTCCCGTTCCCTTGGGACGGCCTGTTTCTATATGCATTCCCTCCGTTGCCGTTGCTGCTCCGTCTCATCAACCAGCTCAAGAAGTCCAGGTGCAGAATGATCCTCGTCACACCGGCGTGGCCGAGGCAGATCTGGTTCCCGGACCTTCTGGACTTGTCAACGTCTCCACCAGTCAAGCTGCCGGCGGACGCAGATCTTCTCTCCAGAGAAGGAGGTGCCATTCTTCATCACGACCCTGAGTCGCTGAACTTGCAGGCCTGGCTCCTGCAGCACTAGAGTTTGGAGGGTACGATATCCCGGCTGACTGCAGAGAGGTTCTTGTAAAAGCCAGGGCGTCCTCAACTCTCAAGTGTTATGGTCATAAGTGGAAGAGGTTCTCTGTCTGGTGCCGTGCACAGAAGATTAACCCTCTGCGGATTGCGGCCCCTTAAGTACTGCTGTACTTACTGTTGCTGGCCAAAGCTGGACTGGCTCACACCTCCATCAAAATAAATCTGGCTGCCATCTCCCGATATACCAGGACTACGGGACGGGCGTCCTTGTGGTCTCAACGCCTGGTGAAGGAATTTATGAAGGGACTATTCCAATCGTTCCCGCCGGTGAAGGCTCCTGCCCCGGCGTGGGAGCTTAATGTGGTGCTGACCAGGCTCTTGGGGGCCCCATTCGAGCCTATGCATTCGGCGCCTTTGAAGTTCCTGTCATGGAAGACAGCATTCTTTGTGGCCATCACCTCCGCACGATGAGTGGGAGAGATCCAGGCCCTATCTTGCAAGCCTCCATACTTGACTTTTCATGACACGAGGGTGGTGCTGAGGACGCACCCCTCCTTCATGCCCAAGATGCCGTCGGACTTCCACCTCAACGAGCCCTTGGTGTTACCAGTTTTCTTCCCGTCGCCTTCGACGCCGGCCGAGAGGACTTTGCACTCGCTGGAGGTAGCTAGAGCGCTGAAGTTCTATGTGGACCGCACAAAGAGTTTTCGGAAGACGTCACAGCTGTTTGTGAACTTTGGGTCTGTGAATTAAGGGAAGGCTCTCTCGAAGACTTCCATTTCCAGATGGCTCTCCGGCTGCATCATGCACTATCGCCGGTTGGCAAACCGACCGCTGCCCGGCCGTCCGAGAGCCCATTCGACGAGAGCGATCGCTGCTACCACGGCGTTCCTGTCTGGTGTGCCCCTGCTGGACATCTGCAGGGCTGCTACGTGGAGGTCGACGCACATATTCACAAGATTCTAAGGCGTCGATCGGGACTCCAGGGAGGAGTCCAGGGTCGGCCAAGCAGTGCTGCGCAACCTGTTCGCCTAAGGTGAGTCTGGTGAGGAGGTAAGAATTGCTTAATGTTGAGTTTTGGATGTAATGCTTAATGTTGAGCCTTTGCCGCCTCCCGTGGTTGTGCATGTGTGTACTGCTATGTATTCTTTTATTCATGAGCATGTGAATCCATGCCAAACCCCATGCTGGAGAAGGAACAAGTTACTTACTTGTAACTGTTGTTCTCCAGCAATGGCTCTGGCATGGATTCACATGCAAACTCTCCCGCCTACCCCTCTGCGGCTCTTCACTTGGTCAAACTGCCACTTTGCGTGCTACCAAATCTGAGGAAGGCTGCCAGAAGCGGGGCTTAGGGAGAGGGCAGTCATTGGCTGGGGGCAGTATGACCCAGAGATCAGTGATTAGTTACTACTAAGAAAGACAGATCAGAAACGGAACTGATACTGATTTTTTCTTTACCGAGGATTCCCAGCCTGACGACGGGGAATATTCCTCAGCATGTGAATCCATGCCAGACCCATGCTGGAGAACAACAGTTACAGGTAAGTAACTTGTTCCTTCCTTTTCCATGTCCGTCCAAACCAGAGGTTAGCCCTCATCCAATTTAAAATAATGTGCAGCCTTTTTACGCAAAAACCCCTTGTGGTAATTGTCAAGATCTGGATATCCAAATCCGCCCTCCATCGCTACGTACCAACATGAACCTCGGAATCTTTCGGTAACATATTTATTTGCCACAGAGTAAACAAGCCAGGGAGCCAGTGTGAAACCTGAGGCTTACTGAGGTAACATTGTCTGAACACCATTCTAATATTAAGAACATAGTTTGTAGTGTTACATTGTATAACATTGAGTAAACCTGAGCAGCTGTATTGAAATATCTGCATGGTCCTTACACTTAATAGAGGCTGTAAAACCCACTTTTAGACCCGCTGTGTGGAAAATACAAAATGGACCCTGCTTTTCAACTGTGTGTTGTTAAATCTTTTCCCTTAGTATGTATCCAAAAGAACATTGATAATTGTAGCAGATTGCTGGGGCCCAATTTAAGACTGTTTGTGTCTAACTTTGAGAACATATTACATTCAAAAGTTAGTGTGAATGCGGTTTGTGTTTTGTGGTGATCGACTCACACAAATATCATATCACTGAATCCCTGCGGGGGCGAAGGGAGTCGATTGGCTGTTCAAGCCTGCAAAATACAGCGAGGCACGCTACCAGCATCGATAGAGGAAAATCATGCATCCACTACAAGGAAAAGCTTCAGCTTCCCCCCACAACTGAATAGCAGCACAGCTGAAATAGCACAGTGGTAGAACTGGGACCTCTCACATAGAACCCCCAGGTTCAATTCCCTACTAAGGACTGTGGGTAAACTGAATCAAAATTAATGAAATAGAAAAGAACTTCTTTCATAAAGCAAGAGGAACACAGAGCCATACCTACCATCTACCCAGGGGGAGCAAACCAAATAAATAGGAGCAGAGCTTTTATATAGGAGAGTTAAGTGAGATTCCTAATTGATTCAACTGTTATTCGGACTGACCAAAAGGGAATAACCTACCCAGGAACGCTATGATGTAAGCACTACTTCCACCAATGGCGAAGCTGGACAGTTCAGCCAATCAGTAGGCTAGGGAGAAAGGGCTGAAAAAAGGTGAGCCAGTTCAGCTGCAAGTTGTCTTGGCTGGGACGGGCCCCCTGTTTCACTGGTTAAGGGAAAGCAGTGGAGCAGAAGACTGAAGGAGGGCTGCCTTGTGCCTGATAGCTACTGTGCTATGCTGGAGAGGGAAACCTGAGAGACCCTAGCTGAGCCCAGAGGTGGGGGTGGGGGAGAAGAGGCCTGCACCTCTCTAATCCCAGGTCTGGAAGAAACGCAGCCTGTGGAAGGGGCTAGGCAACCTAAAGTTCCCCAATGAAGAGAGAACTGTGGGCAGCCTGACTACTCCTGGATGGCGAGACGGGGTGAGCCCAGTGCGAAAGAGTCACTTAAGAGACTCACCTCCTTACTCTGAGTGAAGATACCCTAAGATAGGGGAACGAGAGTCAAGAGAAGGAGTGGGAGTGTTGCTACCCCAAGAGAGTGGAACATGAATCAAGAGACACCAGAAGAGGGGGCGAGAGTGAAGGCACCATGGATGAGGGATGAAAGCGAGGAATACCCCGAGTGGAGTGAGAGAGTGTGTGAAACCCTGAAAGGGAACATAAACACTCTGGAATGGGGTAAACAAGTGAAAAAGAACCCCGAGGTGTCAGGAGTTGGAGTGACTGAAATACATCAAGTAAGATTTTATTTGGAACACTTAGCCATTACAGTGACACCTGAAGAACTTTATATCCAGGGGAGAAAACATGGAACAGAAGCAGCAGTCAAGCATCTTTTTGGTTGTTAATCCCTTCAGATGTATGTGTTTTAGTTTTCTTATAAATGTGGTAGGCTAGTATTGTTACCTTAAGAGCATAAAGTCGAAATCGACTTTCAGAAAAGTAAAGAAAGTCTCACCTTGGCAGTCTGGAGATCAAGGAACCACCAATGCAGAATGTGAGAACTACCCCGCCTACCGCAGCACCTGCTTCCCGGTATTAGAACCCCGAGAGAAAGTGTGCGGCCGGCAGGGAAACCCTCTGGGGAAGAAAACCCTGACAATTCAGACTTCGGAGTATTGATCACGGAGTGAAGAGGGCGAAGTCAATGACGCTGCGGGAAGGCTTCTTCTGATGGCAATAAACAACAAGGTAAGATGATAGCAGGAGAGGAGAGCGGTAAGTAAATAAGAATACAGAGAAATCCCTGACCTCTTATATGGCCAATCCTCGAATACCTGAAGCGATCCCTGAGAGCGGGGGGTTCGAAGAGAGCTGCAGGGCTTGAGACCTATGAAGTAATCAAGAGGTGAAAATGTACACAATGGAGCGGGAATAGTAGACGGAAGGGCGAACACTGTTCATTACATCGGTAAATAATTACCCAGAAAGAACCCCTGAGAATGAAATAGAGCTGAACTTCAGAACGGGAGGGAGGAAAGGGTCCCGAATTAGACCTGACCGAGGTGGTTGGGGAGAAATTCTGAAATAGAGCCAAGGTAGTATTAGTACACAGGATGTAGGAAAGAGGAGGTAGAAATCAATGAGAAATCCTAGGAGCGAACTCACGGAGCGTCTGCCAAGACAGTAGCGACGCGAAGTGCAATCAAACTTCGTGCCGCATTTTGGGTCACGTGAGTGACTCGCCGTGTTCCCAGCGAACGTGAAGAGACTGTAACGTTGTGTACAATGCGGACTGTTCTGTGGTCCGCCATCTTGGAAGTCCCGAACCGGGTTACCCCGCACAATCGGTTACGGGACCATAGTGATCAGCGTGATGCGTGTGTAACAGTATGCCCCCTTTTTCTGGGTGGCGATCCCGGCTTCCCCGTATGTAACGGAAAAAAACGTTGAACCAGGCGAGGTGCGTGTACACCCGAGGCTGGCTCCCAGGTTCTTTCTGCCGGAGAGTAACCCTTCCAGTCCACCAAGAACTGTAATTTGCCCCTGCGATAACGGGAGTCACAAATACCAGCGACTTCAAATTCAGGGCCGGTATCAGTAGACACCGGAGGTGGAGGGGTCTTGTTTATTCGATTGAACCGGTCTGGAATCGCTAGCTTGATCTGAGATAAATGAAAAACCGGATGTATCCGAGACTACGACACAGGTAGGACTAATTTCACAGCCACTCTCCCTACCAAGGAGTCAATCTTGAAGGGCCCAAAGAATTTTGGAGAAAGCTTGGAAGGAACCAAATGCCGGGGAAGAAAGCGGGATGACAACCAAACCGAGTCACCCGGCTTCAACAAAGGAGAGTCCTGACGATGATGATCAGCAATCCTCTTGGTCCGATCTTGTGCGGCTTTTAGCGATATCTTGGCAAGTCTATGTCCGTCCTGGATACCAGATATTAGATTATCCACACCAGGACAACATGAGGAGGGTAAAGCGATTGTTGGTATAAAGGAAGGATGGAAGCCATAGGAACAGTGGAATGGACAAGTGCGAATGGCAGTGTCTAGCGTTCTTATATGCAAATTCCGCAAAAGGCAGTAATTCTACCCAATTGTCCTGAGCAGCAGACACAAAACACCTCAAGTACCCCTCCAAAGTCTGATTAAGACGTTCAGTCTGTCCGTTTGTCTGGGGATGGTAAACGGAACTAAGAGCCCTTTTGATTCCCAGAGACTGACAGACCTTCTCCCAAAAAACAGAAATGTATTGAGGACCTCGGTCAGAGACCACTGCATCAGGCAGGCCGTGTCGAGAAAATATTTCTGAGAGAAAGATCCTAGCCATTCCTTCTGCTCCTGGTAACTTGGATAAGGGTATAAAGTGAGCCAATTTTGTTAGTAAGCTATAGTTAGCATTATAGTGGTCTTATTATGAGAATTAGGAAGGTCCATAATAAAGTCCGTAGAGATTACCTGCCATGGTTTGTCAGGAATAGGCATCCGGGATAGCAATCCCATAGGAGGTACTCTTGGGGTCTTGGATTGAGAGCAAACGGTACATGCTGCTACATAATCTTGCACATCAGTACGAACTCCTGGCCACCAGAAATGATGTTGCACTAATTCCAGGGTTCCTTGAAAACCACGGTGTCCAGCTGCTCGGGAGTCATGGCACATCTGTAATACTTCCTGTTGCAGAATAGCCGTAGGCACTAAAACGTGTGTGTCGTGAAAATAATATGGCTTTGCCTCGGTGAGATGGTGAGTGGAGGCAATGCTCTCACAAAGGGTTTGATTGTGAGAAGATTCAGATCTCAATTCCTGTCAAAAATCTGAGACAACAGCGATAAACTTCGCTTTAGGGAATAATGGTTCGGGAAGAAATTGAGAGATGGGAGAGTCTTTTCGGGAGAGGGCATCCGCTCTTAAGTTCTGTTTTCCTGGAAGAAATGTAAATTCAATCCGATAGGGGAGAAAAAAATAGGCCCAGCGTGCTTGCCGACTGTTGGTCGTTTGAGCATTCTGCAAGACTTTGAGGTTCTGATGGTCTGTGCGCACTTCTACGGGAAAGGGTGAACCCAGTAATAAGTGTCTCCATTCCTCAAAGGCCTTCTTGATCGCCAGCAATTCCTTTTCAAGCACTGAGTAGTTTTGTTCAGAAAGGTTAAAAGTTTTAGAAAGATATGCCACAGGTCTCTCATCCCCTTGGTCGGTGCGTTGCAGCAGGACCGCCCCTAACGCATGATTGGATGCATCAGTTTCTATAAAGAATTGTTTACTTTGGTCCGGAGTGACCAGAACAGAAGCAGAGGTAAATAAAGAGTCTGGAAGGCCCGATTAGATGACTCGTCCCAGAGGTATTGGGTCTCTTTCTTCAAAAGACGGGTGATCGGTTGGACAATTTCAGAAAAACAAGGGATGAATTTTCTATAAAAATTGGCGAATCCCAAAAATCTCTGTATCTCTTTGACATTAGAGGGAATGGGCCATTCGACGATGGCGGAGATTTTTCTTGGATCCATAGAAATGCCTTGTGCTGACATGACGAATCCTAAGTAAGTAACTTGATTACAATGGAATTCACATTTAGAAGCTTTACAGTATAGATGGTTGTACTGTAGACGTTCTAGTACTAGATTTACGTGTTTAACGTGTTCTTCTTGATTGGATGAGTAAACAAGGATATCATCCAAGTAGATGATTACAAAATGGAACAAAACGTCTGCAAAAAGATGATCCATAAAACGTTGAAACACTGCAGGTGCATTTACCAACCCAAATGGCATTACATGGTATTCATAATGCCCGAATGGAAAGCTGTTTTCCATTCATCTCCGGGGGCTATAGGGATAAGATGATACGCCCCACGGAGTTCCAATTTCGTGTAGAACGAAGCCCCACGGACGGCTTCGAGGATGTCAGGAATAAGCGGCATTGGATACTTGTTTGCCACAGTGATCTTATTTATCCCTCGATAATCAATGCATGGTCTAAGTTCATTTGAGTCTTTTTTTGGGATGAAGAAGAGAGAAGCCCCAGCCGGGGAAGTAGATTCCTTAATTAGCCCATTTCGTAGATTTGCCTGAAGGTACTCTTGGAGGACTTTTTTCTCCTTCTGGGAAAGAACATACATTCTCCCAAAGGGGATGGGTTGGTCAGGAAGTAGGTCAATATGACAGTCATCTCTTCTATGAGGTGGTAGTGTAGAGAACTCGGGATTGGAAAAGACAGATTGATACTTCCTATGGCAATCTGGAATAACCACTAAATGACTGATGGAGGACACCGGAAGCGGTTCAGAACTAGTAGTCGGGATATGAATCCCTAGAGATTCCTCAGATAAACAATGACGTACACAGTATTCCGAGCCAAGAAAAAGGGTGCCGGCTGTCCAGTTTATATAAGGGTTTTGCTCTCTTAGCCAGGGGAGACCTAGTATGATTGGGTAGTGAGCCGCTTTGATAATGTCAAACGTCAGGCATTCTTTGTGGGAGGCAATCTGGCAAATCACGGGTTCGGTTTGTTCCCGGATAGGTCCTGAGCTTAATGGATTTCCATCAACCCCATGGATCGGGGTAATAAGAGCCTTGGGTCTGCAAGTAATTCCACGTTCTGTGGCCCATTGTTTGTCTATGAAATTACCTGCGGCCCCGCAATCTATTAAGGCTGGTATACCTTTTAGGGTCTGTTTAGGAAAGGTTATGGTTAAAGCCACCACTACCATGTTTTGAGAAGTTTCTGTAGTATCACCGTTCAAAACAAGCCTCTTTGGGGAATCAGTATTAAGAACCTCTACTGTTGTTCCCCCCGCAGTAGGGTTTTGGAGTTTCCCGATTTCTCAACTGGAGTACGGCGAGGAGGAACTAGGAGGCAATCCCGTAATATATGAGAAGAAGCTTCGCAGTACATACATAACCCTAAACTTTTTCTTCTTTCGTTCTCAGTATTAGATAATGGTCCTCTAACGGATCCAATTTGCATGGGCTCGTCTGCAGGGACAGATTTACTGACAGTGCCATGGACTTCAGTAAGAGAACAAATTCCTTTTACCTTTCTTCTTTCATTAGATCTTTCGTGTAATCGGTAATCGATCTGCATGGTGAAAGTAATCATATCAGCTAAATTGGCAGGACGAGGAACCTTAGCTATCTCGTCTTTCAGGTCATCTGATAGACCCCACCTAAATAGTGTGAGTAATCTGTCATCTGACCACCCAGTTTCAGAGGATAACTGTTTAAATTGCGTGATGTAGGTTAACAAGTCCCTACTACCTTGTTTGAGATCTAATAGCTTCTCTTGCGTGGAGACAGAAATGTCTTGTCGGCTAAACATTGTTTTCAGACTATTTGTAAAGGCAGCGTAGGAGTCTAGGATTACATTATTCGATGTGACCAAGGGAGTTGCCCAGGCCAAAGCAGGCCCAAAAAGATGGGAAATCAAATACCCAACCTTATCCTTCTCTGCTGGGAAAAAGCGGGATTTAAAAGTGAATTGTACTGTGCAGCTATCCAGGAATTCTTTGAGCTTATGTGGATCCCCATCAAATTTACCCGTATTCAAGGTTGATGGACGTGAATCCGAAAATGCTCGGGGAACCTGTTGTCTCAACTGTGCATTATCTTGTTTGAGGGATTGCATTATTAATGACATCGCCTTCATGGCGGCCATTAGCTGTTGCATCTGCTGGTCCATTGATACCTATCTGCCAGATCCTTTCTTAGCAACTCGATTCTTTTACGGGCGTCGCTATCTGTTACCTTAAGAGCATAAAGTGGAAATCGACTTTCAGAAAAGTAAAGAAAGTCTCACCTTGGCAGTCTGGAGATCAAGGAACCACCAATGCAGAATGTGAGAATTACCCCGCCTACCGCAGCACCTGCTTCCCGGTATTAGAACCCCGAGAGAAAGTGTGCGACCGGCAGGAAAACCCTCTGCGGAAGAAAACCCTGACGATTCAGACTTCGGAGTATTGATCACGGAGTGAAGAGGGCATAGTCAATGACGATGCGGGAAGGCTTCTTCTGATGGCAATAAACAACAAGGTAAGATGATAGCAGGAGAGGAGAGCGGTAAGTAAATAAGAATACAGAGAAATCCCTGACCTCTTAGATGGCCAATCCTCGAATACCTGAAGCGATCCCTGAGAGCGGGGGGTTCGAAGAGAGCTGCAGGGCTTGAGACCTATGAAGTAATCAAGAGGTGAAAATGTGCACAATGGAGCGGGAATAGTAGACGGAAAGGCGAACACCGTTCATTACATCGGTAAATAATTACCCGGAAAGAACCCCTGAGAATGAAATAGAGCTGAACTTCAGAACGGGAGGGAGGAAAGGGTCCCGAATTAGACCAGACCGAGGTGGCTGGGGAGAAATTCTGAAATAGAGCCAAGGTAGTATTAGTACACAGGATGTAGGAAAGAGGAGGTAGAAATCAATGAGAAATCCTAGGAGTGAACTCACGGAGCGTCTGCCAAGACAGTAGCGACGCGAAGTGCAGTCAAACTTCGTGCCGTATATGGGGTCACGTGAGTAACTCGCCGCGTTCCCAGCGAACGTGAAGAGGCTGTAACGTTGTGTACAACGTGGACTGTTCTGTGGTCCGCCATCTTGGAAGTCCCGAACCAGGTAACCCCGCACAATCGGTTACGGGACCATAGTGACCAGCGTGATGCGTGTGTAACAAGTATAGGATTTGGGCTAGGGACTTTGTTTTCATTCATCCTGACAAAAATACCCTTTCCTTGAACATTTGAGTTTTGGAATAGGGATCTTAGCACTTTGTGTTAAAATTAATTATTTTAGTTTATTTTCTTTGAGGCTGGCCAAGAGGTCATACTAATTGTAAAAGAATATAATAAAAATCCATGCACAATATGTCCCAGAGTCTGAGTCCTACTTCTGGCCTGCCACATTTTTTAAAATGCAACTCTCAGCCTAGCTATTAATGTCAGCTGTTTTTAGTGAAAACTCTTATCTGTGTTCACTGCTTTCAGTTTTATAGTCCTTAAGATAAGGCCGCTATCCAAGTCCCCCATTCTAAGCATACTATTCATTGACCCAAAGAAGTTTGAAATGCAAATACTCTTCCTTTTTTGCTATGAAAATGAACGGTCCAGTTTGTGCTTCTTTGCTACTCATTTCACTCTTCACAATCTGATGAAGACATCTATGGGACATAGAAAGCTAATGAGCTGTTTTATCTCTGCATAATAGTTCCAGTTAATTCAATAAAAAGGTAATAGTATGTACAACAAAGTTAACATTGTGGCGGTATCCTGCATACTAGAAGAATGTGACAGTGAGATCCCCATCATTGTGCTTGGTGATTTCAACGCTATATTCGAACTGAGCAAATCATGGCAGCATGAGAAAAATACATCGGGACCATCCAGTGTTGCAGCGTCTAATAGGCAATGGGAAAGGCTGGGCCAAACTGTTTCAGGCAAAAAACATGAGTATGTTGAATGGTAACTGTGAAAGTGACGCAAATAGGGTAGTCACTCGAGTCAGCGGCAAAAGTATGTCCACCATTGATTATATAGTAGTAAACGAGAGGGCATGTGAACTGATCTTGGGTATGATGATTGGGACACGTGAGTAAAGTGACCATCTTCCCCTCTATGTGTTATTATCTAAGAAGGAAAATAAGAGTCTTTATGAATTGAATTGTAACATCTACATTGGTAATATTATGAATCGGAGCAGATGGAATCCTAGTAAATTGGAGAAAGGCAAGGCAATCAATAGCGGAACAGGAGTTGCCTCATTTCGTACAAAACATGCGAGAGTTAAGATATAGATGAGCCTCTAGCACTACAAGATTTTGAGCATGATTTTATAGCCATCAAAGCTGCCACCTCCAATAAAAGATCGTACACGAGTGTGAGTGAAAGATGGAACAAAGTGCACAATAATGGTCCTCAATATGACAGAACCATTAATGAAGCAAAGAAAAAACTGAGAGCCACCATTGGGTTCGTAATACAAAGTGAACAAGCGGTAAGTATAGAGCTAACATATCTTCTCCAGCATTGGATCTTTCATGGATTCACATGCTGTGAATATTCCCTGTCGTCAGGTTGGAATCCCTGGTTACTTTGACTTCGTTATTTTCCTATGGAAAAACTTGACACCTTCAGTGTCCCATCAACGTCGTGGGTGCTCTTGGTCCCCACCAATGGGACATCGAGTGTGTAGCTCCGCCCCAGCAGCTTCCCCTCAGATTCCAACCCTCTTCCGAGCTGTTGGGATTCCTCGTGTTTCTTTCCTGAGAGAAAATTACATTTGTCAGAAAATTAACATTTCTTCAAATTCCTCCATCCCGAGCAGCCGACATATATACACACGGTTCCAATTACGAATATGGAATCTTCAGGGCTAAAAAAGTCCTTATTTAGGCCGTGTGACAGTTGCAGCCTGAAAAATGTATATGACGGTGACAGACATACGGAATGTCTTTACTGTCTTTACCCCACCCATTCCTCAGACAGATGTGATATCTGCCAGGGTTTCTCACAAAAACCACTTAAGGGCAGGAACAGTCACCTAATCTGTTGGCTCAATGAAGGTGCCTATCTAGCATCGGAAGTAGGGTCATCACAGAGTGGGAGATCAACCACTCCCTCTGACAAGATGTCACCATCACAACAGAGGTCCGGGTCAGAGGAGCCTGTGGCAAAAAAACAAAAGACAGGTGAGGCAAAATCGTCCTTGGGTCACAATAAGGCCAACCATTCTTTCCCTGTCAAAGAACCACCAGCTAGTGGTGAAAGGTCCAAACCTGGGTCTAAACACTCATCCAAGGACCAGTTGATGAAGGCACCATCTGAAAAACCAAAAGGGAAAGGCTCATTCCCGTTGTCAAAGCCCTCCTCCGTCGACGGACTAACACAGATCCAAACTGGCTACGTGTCATGATCTCTGCTTCCAAAAGGTCAGGGTTTTCCCAACTCCCTTGGAAGCAGATCCATAACCCAGGTTCCGAGTGCCAACCAGTCCCAATTGGGACCTTTTGGACCCAGTCCTGGCGCCAGTGGCACCAGGCTCATAAATATGCCCAGTCCCAGCGCTGGAAGCGCCGGGCTCATAATGCTTGGGTGGACTTACCTTCAGCAGACCATGCTGCTTACTTGCCTGCCAGTTGAGCCTCTGATCCTCTTCTGTTTGGAACTACTTTTCCTGTTGGGTGGGGCTGGAGCCACTCCCTAGATTCAGAACACTGGAACTCTTCTGGAAGGCAGGAACTCTTTTCTTACCAGGAACTCTTTTCTTACTTAGGCGTGGCTGTGGAAGGAGACACCTAAGCACTACAGGAGGCTATTTAAACCACACCCGGTGGATGAATCTTGCTTTGCGTTATTCTGCAACCTCTGCAGCAGAACGCTCATCGTGTCTTCTGCATCCGGTCCTGGGCCTAAGGAAAAAGGCTTACCATCCTGAATCCAGTCTTCAGCAACACCTATAAAGACAAGAAAGAACAGGTTAGCATTCCGGCATCTGAAAGGCAAAGGCTTACCATCCTGAATCCAGTCTTCAGCAACACCTATAAAGACAAGAAAGAACAGGTTAGCATTCCGGCATCTGAAAGGCAAAGGCTTACCTACTCTTCATGCGCTCCGGAGGTCTTCACACTGCATTCCGGCATCTGAAAGACAAATGTTTACCAACTCTTCGCACGCTCCGGAGGCCTTCGGCGCTGCATCCCGCATCTGAAAGACAAAACAAGGTGCGTTTAAAGACATTGGGGAACTTTAATACTCATGTGCCATTACTCCTTTCCACATCTAATCCAGTGGGTATTCCGGCACCCTGCAGCCGCTCCGAACTCGTACCTGCAAAATAAAAAGACAGTTAGAGCGCATAGTGAAGCAGGCAACAAGCGCTTACTTACGTGCTTCCAGGCGCTTCTATTCATCACACGGGCTCCATCTTCAACTCACTTCAGCCCGTCATCCGCCATCGCCGGAACCCTGCAAAACAAGAGACATCATTACTAAAGACTTTAAAGACATTTGAATGACTCGAAACTTACCGTTCGTGCAGTAAACGACGGACAGCAGTCCCCTGAAGTCAAGAGGCCTGCGCTACCTATCCAGTGAAGAAACTGGTTACAGCACCCTGCCCCGAGGCAGATGGAGAGCTCGGCATTCACTTACCTAAGGTGAGAGCGTTAACCTTTGGGGGTCTACAGGAGAAGAGAAGAGGAAAGAGATAGGGACACCCCAATAACCCCAGTTCATTAACCCCATATTTTCTATCTGCAGACATCTTACTCTACACGTCAGGCATACAGTGCACAGAGGTCCAGCCCAAAGAGCCAACCGGGTGCTACACATCACCTTTGAAGATACGGTAGTCGCCCAGTCAAGACCGGCGCCTCTGCGAGAATCAGGTGAGCGTTACAGAACGCAAAGCCTACCGCAAAACTCTCGCCCAGGCGCTATGGAAACCTCGGATACTGACCCCCTAGCCCGGTTACTTGGGGAACTAAGGGCAGAAGTGCATGCAGCTCGTCAGGAAACGAATGCTCTAAGAAGGGAACTAATTATTTCCAAGGAGAGAACAGACAATCTTGCTAGACAAGTGCTACAGTCACAAGCCGGACAGACCCCGTTACCCGCATCAGGGGCAAATCTTCCTTCAACATCCTCTATGAATCCAGTGCAGATCAACCTACCTGGGAATGTACCTCTGGCTCCGCCCGAACGATTTTCTGGTGAGCCAAAGAGGTTTGCAGTATTTATCAATCAATGCCGGTTGCACTTCTTATGCCGGCCAGCAGCCTTTCCAACTGATCAAGCAAAAGTAGCTTTTGTACTTTCGTACCTTAGTGGCAATGCGGCAGACTGGTCGATCCCTCTAGTTAATCAAGATGATCCGGTTCTCCATGATTTTCAAGCCTTTCAGCTTAGTATGGAAAAACTGTTCGCAAGACATTCACAGGGGCAGGCCTTGGACAATGAGCTTCTTTCGTTGCGACAGGGTAATCAAGACCTTTTGGCTTATATTGCATCTTTCAATAGACTAATAGTGGAAACTCAATGGCCTGAGGACAAAAGGATTACGCTGTTTTATAGAGGTCTACGTGGAGAGCTCAAAGACGTTTTAGCCCAAGTAGTGAATCCCCCACAAGACTGTTTGGATTATATAGACTTGGTTGTTCAAATAGATCACAGGCTGCAGAACAGGAAGGCTGATCGTTCCAAGTTTGATGCTCGAGTATTTTCCAAACCGCCAACTCCTTCCAAAGGAGTAGACTCCGGGGAACCCATGCAAATAGGGGGTCTGAAAGGTCCTCTAACACAAAGGGAGCGGGAAAGGAGGAAACAGTTGCAATTATGCCTATATTGCGGAAACTCAGGGCACTTTCTTCGAGACTGTCCGGTGAAACCTGCCAAGAAGGCAGTAGGAGCTGCAGTTACCAAAGTTACAAACTCTGAGCAGGGAAACAACCTCGCCCGACAAGAATAGAGGTCCTCTTGCCGAGCGTGAAAACCAGTTCCGTGACCTCGCATTTCGTGATACCTATGGTCCTCATTAGCCCTGATAATCCGGATCGATTACATGCAATTGAAGCTTACGTCGACAGCGGTGCCATCGGCAATTATGTGGATCATGAAATGGTTTTGAGGATGAATCTAACTCTTTGTCCCAAGGCTGTAAAGGACGTCATTACTACGGTGGATGGTACGGAGATAGCCTCCGGGCCAGTAACGCATACCACTCAAGAGGTGACGCTAGTAAGTCAAGATGGACACCATGAGAAGATCGTGTTCGATGTGATCAAGGCCCCTCAGTTTCAGATTATTCTAGGAATACCTTGGTTAGAGAAACACAATCCTCTGATCGATTGGCGAGCAAGAACGGTCCAGTTTCCAGAATGTGTCTCTACTTGTCACCCTCCACCTGGTGTTGCACTGGCCGCAATTTCTTCAGAGACTCCCCAGTTACCTCCCGAATACCTAGAATACCAAGATGTTTTCCGGAAGGATCAGGCTAACTCTCTACCTCCTCATAGGTCTTATGACTGCCAGATAGACCTGATACCTGGATCTACTCCTCCTTGTAGTAGAATTTACGCCCTCACCGAGCCTGAGAACCTTCACCTTCGACAATACCTGGATCAATACCTGGCAAATGGGTTTATTCGTCCTTCCAAGTCCCCTGCTTCTTCAGCTTTGTTCTTCGTTCCAAAAAAGGAAGGAGACCTTAGAACTTGTATCGATTATCGCTCCCTGAACCAGATCACCGTTAAGAATAGATATCCGTTACCTTTGATCCCTGAACTCCTGGACCAAGTCAGAAAAGCATGCATATATACAAAGCTGGATCTTAGAGGAGCTTACCACTTGGTACGAGTAAAAGAGGGCGATGAATGGAAGACGGCCTTCCGCACCAAGTATGGGCTATTTGAATATCAGGTCATGCCCTTCGGACTTTGCAATGCCCCGGCCGCCTTTCAATATTTTATGAACGATGTCCTCAGAGAGCTCATAGATGTATGTGTTGTTGTTTACATTGACGACATCCTCGTTTATTCTTCATCGGAATCTGAACATCGGAAACACGTGAAAATGGTCCTCGAAAGATTGCGTCAACACAAACTTTTCGCTAAGTTGGAAAAATGTGTTTTCAACGTGACTGAAGTTGAATTCTTGGGATTCATATTATCACCTGGCGGAGTGCGTATGGATTCAAAGAAGGTCGATGCAGTTCTCAAATGGCCATCACCATCCTCCGTAAAAGGTGTGCAAAGCATGTTAGGCTTCGCTAACTTTTACCGCAGGTTTATCCCCGAATTCTCTCAAATAGTCCAGCCCATCACTGCCTTGTTAAAGAAAAACAAACGTTTTGAATGGTCTACCGAGGCGGAACAAGCTTTCCAGGATTTGAAGACTAAATTTATCTCTGCACCAATCTTAAAACACCCTCGCCCCGAACTCCCCTACATCGTGGAAACTGATGCTTCAAGCCTTGCCATGGGGGCAGTTCTATCACAAAAGGACCCGGTAACCAATCAGTTGCATCCTGTGGCATTTTGGTCCCGCAAATTCTCGCCTCCTGAAATCAATTACACGATTACTGACAAGGAACTTCTGGCTATCAAGTCTGCCTTTAAGGCTTGGCGGCATTATCTGCTGGGGGCCCGACACACCGTTACTGTGATTACGGATCACCGAAACCTGCAATATTTGAAGACCGCAAAAGCCCAATCCTCTAGACAACTCCGTTGGGCATTATTCTTTGCCGAGTTTCATAATTACCTATCGACCTGGTACAAAGAACGGTAAAGCCGATGCCCTTTCTCGGATGGGAGTGGAAGAACACTTGGTCAACCCTAAACCTGTACCAATCATTCCCGAACAAAGAATTCTGGGTGTAATCGCCACAGAATCCATAGAGGAAGTTAAGGATAAAGCCAGGCAACTTGTAACTCCAGCAGACATACAGAATTGGCATCTGCAGGGAAAGGACTTTGCAGTAAAGGACAACTTATTGTATTTCCAAGAACGATTATACCTACCCAGCACAGATTTACAGAAAAAAGTAATCTCTTGTTATCACGACTCTTTAATGGAAGGTCATCCCGGTATAGCCAAGACCTCAGAAAAGATCAAGCGCTACTTCTGGTGGCCGTCTTGGAAAAAAGATATCAGAGACTTTATAATGTCCTGTGGAGTATGCGCCCAAAACAAGAGTCAAAAGGAAAGACCAGCAGGCCTCTTACGCCCTATTGACATCCCACCTCGCCCTTGGCATACGCTTTCTATGGACTTCATCACCGATCTACCTCCATGCTCCGGATACAGTACGATTCTAGTAATCGTGGACTTATTCTCCAAGATGGCGCATTTCATTCCGCTCAAAGGCTTGCCAACAGCAGCAACTCTGGCCCGAGAATTTCTCGAAAACATCGTCCGACTGCACGGTTTTCCTTCGGTTCTAATTTCGGATCGAGGTAGTCAATTTATTTCTCATTTTTGGCGAAGTTGCTGTCGGTCGGCTCAAATTGATGTGAGACTATCGACCAGTCACCACCCTCAGACCGACGGACAAACCGAGAGGACCAATCAAACTCTGGAACAGTATTTACGCTGCATGCTGCAACAAACTGAAAAAACTTGGAAAGATATCCTTTGGATAGCCGAGTATGCCTACAATAACTCTGTCCATTCGGGAACTGGGAAAACCCCGTTTTTTCTTTTGTACGGCAGTCACCCTCGAACCTCGGAGTTGGATCCCCTCCAAGATCTTGAAACACCAGCAGTAGACTACCTGCATTCTACAATCACCCAAGCCTTTAAGGAAGCTGTTTCTCACCTTCAAAGGGCTAAAGAACAATACAAGAAAGGAGCAGATCAACATCGGAAGGAAGCCCCTCACTATCAAGTAGGGGATCAAGTCTGGTTATCCACCAAATATCTATCTCTAAAAGGGCCACGCACATTCAACCCAAGATACCTTGGTCCCTATTCCATCACTACCATAGTAAACCCAGTAGCGGTCAAGTTGGACTTGCCCCCGCACATGAAGATACATCCGGTCTTCCACGTCTCTCTATTAAAACCCGTGCAACCTCAAACCCGACTAACCAAATCTCCAAAACCTATCCTAGTTGATGGAGAACTCGAGTTTGAAGTCAAAAGCATTCTGGACTCCAAGATCTCCAAATCTAAACTATTCTACCTAATTGACTGGAAAGGCTACGGCCCCCAAGAGAGATCCTGGGAACCTGCTGAATATGTCCACGCTCCTCGCCTAATCAAAAGATTTCACCGAACATTTCCTGACAAGCCAAAACCCCCGGAGAAGCCCGGTTTGGGAGGGGCCTTGAGGGGGGGTACTGTCATGATCTCTGCTTCCAAAAGGTCAGGGTTTTCCCAACTCCCTTGGAAGCAGATCCATAACCCAGGTTCCGAGTGCCAACCAGTCCCAATTGGGACCTTTTGGACCCAGTCCTGGCGCCAGTGGCACCAGGCTCATAAATATGCCCAGTCCCAGCGCTGGAAGCGCCGGGCTCATAATGCTTGGGTGGACTTACCTTCAGCAGACCATGCTGCTTACTTGCCTGCCAGTTGAGCCTCTGATCCTCTTCTGTTTGGAACTACTTTTCCTGTTGGGTGGGGCTGGAGCCACTCCCTAGATTCAGAACACTGGAACTCTTCTGGAAGGCAGGAACTCTTTTCTTACCAGGAACTCTTTTCTTACTTAGGCGTGGCTGTGGAAGGAGACACCTAAGCACTACAGGAGGCTATTTAAACCACACCCGGTGGATGAATCTTGCTTTGCGTTATTCTGCAACCTCTGCAGCAGAACGCTCATCGTGTCTTCTGCATCCGGTCCTGGGCCTAAGGAAAAAGGCTTACCATCCTGAATCCAGTCTTCAGCAACACCTATAAAGACAAGAAAGAACAGGTTAGCATTCCGGCATCTGAAAGGCAAAGGCTTACCATCCTGAATCCAGTCTTCAGCAACACCTATAAAGACAAGAAAGAACAGGTTAGCATTCCGGCATCTGAAAGGCAAAGGCTTACCTACTCTTCGTGCGCTCCGGAGGTCTTCACACTGCATTCCGGCATCTGAAAGACAAAAGTTTACCAACTCTTCGCACGCTCCGGAGGCCTTCGGCGCTGCATCCCGCATCTGAAAGACAAAACAAGGTGCGTTTAAAGACATTGGGGAACTTTAATACTCATGTGCCATTACTCCTTTCCACATCTAATCCAGTGGGTATTCCGGCACCCTGCAGCCGCTCCGAACTCGTACCTGCAAAATAAAAAGACAGTTAGAGCGCATAGTGAAGCAGGCAACAAGCGCTTACTTACGTGCTTCCAGGCGCTTCTATTCATCACACGGGCTCCATCTTCAACTCACTTCAGCCCGTCATCCGCCATCGCCGGAACCCTGCAAAACAAGAGACATCATTACTAAAGACTTTAAAGACATTTGAATGACTCG
The DNA here is from genome assembly GCF_040938575.1 of Ambystoma mexicanum. NCBI lineage: Eukaryota > Metazoa > Chordata > Amphibia > Caudata > Ambystomatidae > Ambystoma > Ambystoma mexicanum. The sequence continues at coordinate 129,592,663 of NC_090938.1, forward strand.
AAACTTACCGTTCGTGCAGTAAACGACGGACAGCAGTCCCCTGAAGTCAAGAGGCCTGCGCTACCTATCCAGTGAAGAAACTGGTTACAGCACCCTGCCCCGAGGCAGATGGAGAGCTCGGCATTCACTTACCTAAGGTGAGAGCGTTAACCTTTGGGGGTCTACAGGAGAGGAGAAGAGGAAAGAGATAGGGACACCCCAATAACCCCAGTTCATTAACCCCATATTTTCTATCTGCAGACATCTTACTCTACACGTCAGGCATACAGTGCACAGAGGTCCAGCCCAAAGAGCCAACCGGGTGCTACACATCACCTTTGAAGATACGGTAGTCGCCCAGTCAAGACCGGCGCCTCTGCGAGAATCAGGTGAGCGTTACACTACGAGGACCTCCTCTTCATTTTCGATGACAAAGAAACACTACTCGTCATCAGAATCTCGACGATCTTCCTCCGGCCATGAATCGACATCGAGACACCTGTCGACAAACAAATCCCTGTTGGAGTCCACTCCGACGATGGAGTCATCGACGACAGTTTTTTCAGGGTCAACGGCTCATCCCTCGTCGTCGAGTACCTCGATGACGACTACTTCGCTGACGACCATCTCATCGACAACCAAAAAGCAAAAATCGTCTGGAGAAAAGCCTACGCACTTGTCGACCATCACTAAGACGGACAACCTCGGAAGTACCTATGCAGGACAGTATATTGCCCCCTAAGGTATTTTGAAAACCCCAACGGGGGGGGGGGGGCGCGGTTGACCATGACTGGGCTCACCTAGGAATGTCTCCCATAGATTACACAGATATCATACCAGAAGACATTCTGCAGCATGAAATTACATCAGATTTTGAGCCTCCGCCAGAGGAATGTCCCAGTGTCATTGATTCCGATCCTGAAGAAGGAACTTCCAATCCTCCTATCCAAGGACTATCTAGAGAGGAAGACACATCTCTAAGGTTTCAGACACCTGCTCTACAATCAATACCTGCTGGAATAGGCGGTATACATCCACGATACCCCCTTATAAACCCACAATCCTTGCTTTCTCTGCAAGTGCTTACAACACTACAGTAACTTTTGGGGCAGCTTGATGCCAGGCTTCTGCTCCCCCAGGCCCAGACAATTTGACCATACAGAGAAGATCAACTTACTCCACAACATCAAAGTGACCACCAAACCAACCTTGTAGAGACCAGGGTATAATCCCTAGGATCCAAACATCTCGTAAACCTCTACCTCCATGAGGATTTAGTCCACATAGAAAAGAACAAGAGGAGGGGAATTGGTCGCCACAGACCAGGACACAGGTCAGAGGCATACAAGCTTCACCACCTCCTCGTCTCCACGCAGAGCCGACACGTGGGATATAGAATCCTGACCAAGACGCGGGGGGTAGCCCGACTCAACCTTCGCCTGCAGATGACATTGGGGCCTTTCACTCCATGATGTCTAAAGCATGCCATGAGTTTGGTTTGATTCCAGAAGAGGAGAAGAAGGACTTTTTCCTCTTCAACCATATGGGTAAACGCAGGAAGGCAGTGTTTTCCATACCCATTCAGGATCACGTTTGGCAGGAGGGTCTCCGTACTCTGAAGCATCCTTTTACAGAGCCGGCAGTTAAAGGTAGGCTGGATAAGAAGTTTAAGGCTCTAGACACAACACCAAAATGCCTCACCTCGCATCCCGCTCTAGAGTCAGTCGTATCAGCGGCAGCAAGCCTCAAGGCTCGAACCACAACATAAGTGCCCAACTCCTCCAGACAGTGAAAACAGTAAAATGTATGCTTTCAGAAAAAAGGTTCTCACGATTGGGGCAACAACTGGCAAAGCAGCAAATGCCCTGTCAATAGTTGTTCGACATGATCGAGAGATGTGGCACCATCTGGCTTATACAGTGGAACACTTGGCGGAACAACAGAGGAAAGAAGCCATGATGCTGGTGAGTGAAGGGGAGAAAGCCTTGAATCACAGCATCAATATCGCTATAGACCTTGCTGAAACGGGGTTCAAACAGATTGGCAACAGGGTAGTCCTCAGATGGCAAGCATGGTTGCATTTCACCGATTTTTGTCAGGTAGTACAACACAAAGTCATCGATATGCCATGTGTAGAGGGGAAAATCTGTTTGGGGACAAGATTGATGAGGCCCTTAAAGGCATGAAGGCAGATTCGGACACTGCTAGGTCTCTTACAGCCCTGCAGGGCAGGCGGTCCTTTCGCTCCTTTCGCGGTGCCTTGGGTAATTCAAAGTTCTCAACCTCTAGAGACAATAAGAACTATAGTAGACCCGGATACTATTCTCAGGGCTACAAGAGGAATTACCAATCCTCCCAGCTCAACAGAGAATACCATCAAGGGCAACAAAAGCAAAGATCTGACACCTCCAACGGAGGTAGGCAAAATAAGGCAAAACAATGACTGCCTCAGGGGCAGACAGGAGGGGGGAAATGTGGCATTCTACCTCGACGAGTGGCAAACAATAACAAAGGACAAGTGGGTTCTAGATGCAATCCAGTGCAGCCTATAGTTGGAGTTCAAACGCCCACAAATCCTCATACCTCCCATAAAGGTATCTTACCCGCACCTCCAGATTTTACAGCAGGTGATATGTCAAATGCTAAGAAAACGAGCCATCAAAAGAGTTCCTCATTCAGCAAGAGAAAAGGGAGTATACTCCAGGTACTTTGGCGTCAAAAAACCAGACGGGAAGTGGCACCCTATCCTGGATTTACAAGGGCTAAACAAGAACATCAAAAAGCAGTTCAAGATCGTAACACTCCAGGAGGTCATAAAAGCCATTCAGCCCCACGAATACCTTGCAGCGTTAGATCTCAATGATGCATACTTCCACGTGCCAATACACCCAAGGCACAGAAAGTACCTCAGATTCGTGGTCGGCGAGAGCCATTATCAGTTTCGGGTACTGCCATTCGGCATGAAATTGGCACCAAGGACATTCACGAAGTGCCTGGCACCGGTAGCAGCCATCCTCCAAAAACAGGGCCACCATGTCTATCCGTACTTGGACGACTGGCTGGTTCAAGGTTCAACATATCAACAAGCCTGGTCTTCCCTCAAACACACAGAAACGCTGCTCCAACAATTGGGCTTTACAATAAATTATAAAAAATCCTGCACTGTTCCCTCAAGGAATTTGGTTTTCCTGGGCACTCAATTCCTTACGGAATTCCAGACACTCATCAGACAGAATCAAGAAATTAATAATACTAGCAAACCCGTACACGCCAAACAAGCTAGTCACGGTCCGTACATGCATGGCTCTCCTGGGGATCATGTCCTCCTGTGTTCCTCTAATTCCCCACTGCAGGCTGCACAGGAGGCCGGCGCAAACATTTCTGGCTACCAGATGGTCCCAAATCTGGGGTTCCTGGTCAAACAAAGTTACCATCACTCTGACTCTATCAAACACACTGAAATGGTGGACATACCCCTGCAACATCACAAACGGAATGCCCCTGGTAGAACCAAATTACCATCTAACGATTGTGACCGATGCCTCCAGGTGGGATGGGGGCTCATTTGGACAAGCACCAAGTCAAAGATCTCTGGACCCCTGAGGAAGCCGTCCTCCACATAAATGTGCTGGAACTACGGGTTGTGCATTGGGCTTTAAAATCCTTCCTCCCACTAATCAAGGTTTTGGTGGTTCGAGTTCTCACAGACAACACAACCACAATGTTTTACCTGCGGAAACAAGGCGGATCGCGGTCAAGCACCCTTTCCCAGGAAGCGCAGACCATCTGGCATTGGGCCATCTAACACAACATTCTACTTCAGATCTTCCACCTGCCGGGGATACAGAACAAGCAAGCAGACACCCTCAGCAGGGATTCCTCGCAGTCACACAAATAGCAACTGCACAACATCCAGATATCCAAGATTTTCTCAATTTGGAGTCACCCCCCTCTAGACCTTTTCGCCACTCCCGACAACAAACAATGCAAGAAATTTGCAAGCAGGATTCCTTATTCCGACTCTCAAGGGGACGCATTCTCGTTCCCATGGAACGGAGTGTTCGCTTAAGCGTTCCCTCCATTTCCTCTCATCAGGAAAACGTACAGATGATATGCAAAGGCTGCTGCAGAATAATATTGGTAGCTCTGTACTTGCCCAGGCAGACCTGGTTCTCTGACCTCCTACAGCTGGCAGTGGACAATCCAATCCATCTAGGATCTCATGCCAATCTTCTATCCAGGAACAATGGGATGATACTTCATCACGATCCGGGCTCCCTCAAGTTAACAGCGTGGCTCCTTACCACGCCGAATTCGGTCATTTGAACATCCCTCAAGACAGCTGGCAAATTCTAGCAGCTGCTAGAGCCCCTTCTACCAGCATTTCCTATAGCTGAAAATAGAAGAGATTCTGTGCAGGGTGTGCACAACAGCCCAACCTGCAGTCACTGTCTATAACACCTCATCAGATCCTTCCTTACTTGCTAAAGTTTGCTAAAGAAGGTCTAGCGATCTCGTCCATTAAAGTGCGCTTATCTACAATTTCTAGATTTACACGGAAAAGAAGATCTTCCCCTCTCTGCAATGACAGGCTAATCAAGCACTTCTTAAAAGGGATTTTTCGTACCTTTCTGCCAAAGAAAAGGATTCCACCTGTATGGAGCTTGAACCTGATCCTGGCAGGATTTATAAAGCCTTCGCTCTAACCTTTGTCTTCAACACACATCTAATTTCTCACGTGGAAGGTAGCTTTCTTGGTCGCCATTAAGAACTCCAGACATGTTTCAGAGCTGCAAGCTTTGGTTGTAGGCTCTCCGTATCTATCATTCATGAAAGACAGGGTGGTACTTTATACTAATCCTCATTTCATCCGAAAGGTTCCATCAGAGTTTCATAAAAATGCGACCATAACTCTACCCACATTCTTTCAAAATGCCACTTCACCAGCGGAGAGAGCCCTGCACTCTCTGGACATGAAAAGGGCATTGAACTATTATCTAGACCGCACAAAGTCTTTCAGATCGACCAAGCAGCTGTTTGTCACCTTTGGTCCATCCAACAAGGGAAATCCCTATCAAAACAGGGCATCTCAGGATGGGTTTCATCTACAATCTCCTCCCACTCAACGGCCAATAGGCCATTGCAAACGGCTCCCAGAGCGCATTCCACAAGAGCCACAGCTGCCTCTGCGGCTCTCTTGTCTGGAGTACCCATCAGAGACATTTGCCAGGTCGCAACATGGGCAGTGCCTGTTAAGAAAGATTCCCATTTATGTGAGGTTTTCCCTCCAGTTGTATACCCTGACTTTGCCAGTGGAGCACAACCCCCAGCTGTACTCCACTGGCTCAATTTATTATGAGGAAACTGACATGCCCTCAAAGACAGTCAGTACTGGGAGACATTGTTTCCCTTAGTCCTCTCCACTGTTGCAACTTTTCTGCAACATGTTACAAGTGTACAATGTGCCTTTATAGTACAGTGCGGTTGGGTCTTCCTTTCATTATTTAAGACCCAAAACTCCCTGAAAGGATTTTTCAGGAGAAGTGCAGAGGTGCCTTGCCCAGCTGGTGGCAGCTTATCTATTCGCATTATTTTAACCCTTTCTTGCCATGCGAACCGCGTTTACCGCGGTTGGCACAGGAAGGTGGCCTGGCTCCAAAATGGCCATGCCACAAGGTTCATTGTCCTGTCCCTTGGCCATCTTGCCCCTTTGCCTTCCCCAGGTCGAGCCGACCCAGGGCAAGTCCTTATTTGGGCATGCATTCTCCCGCGAAACGCCAAGCTTTTGTGGGCTTCTGCATGCCTTATATGTGTGCTTCCAGGATGTGAGCTGGACTGTCTGGTTCCAGTACACATCCTGGGTGCCAGAGAGTCTGGTCTGCTGTGAATGACTGGGACCACCGTGGTCTGTGATTGGTCCACCTCTGTTGTGCCTGTATGTGAGCAGATCTCCCATTGGGTCCTCTTCATTTTGGCACGAAGGAGATTCTGAATAAGAGAAGGCCCCAAACACCCATACCAGGTCGATCTCCTGAGTTTTCACTGAAACTAGGATAGGATCCAAGTATCCTGAAACTACGAAGCCGAGGCGAGCAACCACTGGTGACCCGCTGGAAGGTTTGGCACCCTGAGCCCACTGTCGTCTCGCTGGACCCCTCTCCATCTGATCGAAAGACGCTTCGACCCATTAGAATAGTGGGACCAACTATTCTCGGCACCTTTATCAAACCCTGAAAGTAAGCCTTCTCCGAAGTGTCCCTGGGCCAACCAGTGGGCCAACCTGTGGGCTGACCAGCTTGCGAAGGTCCTTTGCTGTGACACCGCCACCGTTTTGAGGAGACCCTTGAAACGGGGTACATCGCAAGCTCTGTCCTTGAAACGGGGTACATCGCAAGCTCTGTGTACATGGCACTCTCACACTGCATTTCGTACACTTGGCATTCCCAGGTCTGAAGTAAAGAGAGAGCGCCCTAACCGGTGTACCCGCGGTTACTGTGTCGCCCAGCCATGGTGACGAACTTTGCAGGTGTCTTGCTGCTGTGTCCCCCTGTGCCCTGAAGCCTGCTGGAGTGAAACTGGCCTGATCCATCCACCAGGAGCGGAGAAATCGCCACTGTCCTGTTTGGGAATCATCACTGTAACTTCGCCGATGAAAGCCACAGAGCTGCACAACTGCCGCATTTGAACCTCCTGAGACCTAGTCTTGACCGCCGCCAATGCTAACTTGATTGGTCTGGCTTGTCCAGAAGGTTACCATGTACCATAAAACCAGGCTGGCCTTCTGAACCTCTTCCCACCAGGACAGAGTTCAGAAATTCATCTTAACAGTGCCCCACACATTTACCAGACACTACTGCTTGCATAAGCAGCACGCTGAAGACCTGCAAATGGGACGGGCAGTCCTTCTGCGGCTGTTCCAATAAGGTAAGCCCTGCAGCTTCCGGGGTTGTTTCCTTTCTCTAATTGCGTATGTATTCTTCTCACATTAACACATATAATTGGAAACTGTCTAATCTGTGTTTGCCTGGTTTATCGGTTTTGTACGATCGGACCGAAAAAAAGGTCTGACTGTACAAAACGACCAAAAAATGCTACCACTGAACTGTAGAGGTGTCAAACAAGGCTGCATACTGGAATCCACTCTTTGTAACTTGTACTTGGCAGATTTGGCAGCAGCATTGAATACCACCTTAACGTGTTATGTCAAAATGGGCCCTCTGAAAATCGTCTGGCTAGGCTATGCAAACGATTTGTTGTTATTGGATTATACACCCAAGGGATTACAGGATAAATTGGCAGTGCTAGAGAAGTTTGCAAATGAGAATGGTTTGAGAATGAATCTAGAGCAACCAAAATAATGGCCTTTACGGGGAAAACAACATGTAGCTCTTCGAATAATATGAGATGGGGCATTGCTGATCAGAAAGTGGAACAGGTAGATTGCTACAAATATCTTGGAGTTGTTATATACCAGAAACTGAGTTGGAAAGCGCAGTGGCTAGAAAACAAATGCAAATGTATGAAAATCACCATGGCGTTAAGCCACTTTATTGGAAAGCAAGGTGGGTATTTGCTAAGTACTATCCTGCTGCTATACTCAGCGAAAGTTTTACCCTGCCTTCTATACAAGGTTGAAGTATAGGGTAAAAAACAAAAAAAGGAATTGAACCTGTCTGAAGCTAAAATCCTAAGAATTTTGTTCAAGATGCCAAAAACCCTCCTGATCGAATACATCTTCTTGGAATGCAACATGATGTGAATAGGCAACATTATGGAATACAAAGTGTCTATGCTGTATGTAAAGTTATGTAACCTAAAGAACGACACCACAATTGTAGAGGTAGTGAAAGCTTTTAGGTGCATTGACAACAGTGAATCTTTGGAGTGTTTGGACATTGCATGTTCACTTATAAAAAATTGTATAATGATAGAGAAAATGATTGGACAGGTTACACGCAAGCAACAAATAAGCATAACCTGAAATATGTGATACACAATGCTGGAACAGAAAGAGGTATGGTGTGCTTGGCAACAAATGTAAACAGCGACATGTTCTTTCAGCAGTGGCTAGAGCGTTCTGAAACCCCCGAATACTTGAGAGCTTTTCCTAATAGCAAAATAGTTAGGAAATGCTTACTGTTTAAATTCAAATGTGTCAGATACGCTTGAAATTGTTGGTGCCAAACCTGGTACTGAAAGAACTTGTCGATGGTGTAGATTATGTGGAGTCTTGTTAATTGAAACAGCTGAAAGCATCATATGCCATTGTAAGAGCCTCACAACACTAAAACTGAAACACCCCTGAAGTCCTAGAGCAATTCACTTGTTCCTAGAGGGCAATGATGTAAATTTGATCTACCATTTGATGACATTTTATGAGACATGTTTGAATGTACTTAGACAACTTTCTCATGGCATATTTTAATGTTGGTCCTTTTTATCTGTTGTGTAGTACTATGTAAGACCAGTTTTAACGTACTCTTTTAGACCATGATGGCTTCTAATTTATATGTAAAGCCAGTTGTTGGCTGAATACATATTATTATTAAATTTAAATTAAATTAAATGAAAAGGTATCAAAACCTTAATTTGTTGTGCCATTTTGTAAAAGATGTAATGTCTCCTGCAAATAATTGTTTACAGAAAGCATCTACAATACATTCGTAAGGAATCTGCTTGGTTTAACAGGTGTTAAATACAGGTGTCTTCCATAGGAATCCATTCATTGTACTCCTCCAAGAAAAGCTTACATCAAAGAGGTTTTGTAGCAGAGCAGGGAAGAACAATGAGCAAGCAGATTTCTGATCCTGTCTTCAAACACTATTAAAATGCCCTAGAGCGGTGAAACAAGTGTAAAGACTGGCGTAAGCCTTTTATGCCTCATCTTTATGCTTATTTTTACTGCACTGCACATTTTAAGATAGCTGATTTCATTCCCCAGATGCACATTGCCTTAGCATTTATTCTGCAGCAATATGTGACGCAGGCACGTGGTCACTCTTTGTAGCCAAACTTGTCACCTCTCCTCATGGGACAGGATGATAGTTGCACGCTAAAACTCCTTTCCTGGAACGTCCAGGGTCCCAATTACCCTGGGAAGCGCAGATCTGTGGAGCACAGGCTCGACCTGCTATTGCGGGATATAGTACTCCTCCAGGAGACTCATTTATTCCAAGCAGACAAAAAGCGCATCTGATTTAAGATATTCAAAAAGGCATTCTTCGCCACCTCTGGTTCAAAGAAAAGGGGTGTAGCTATCCTATTGAGTAAAAGGGTCCCCTATCCAGAATTACGGTTAAAAGGGACCCCAACGGGAGATATCTTCTGGTGAAGGGACTTTTGGTGGAACGCCCTATTACCATAGCCGCTATCTACTGTCCAAACTCTGGCCAGGATAAATTAAATTCCGACCTAATCCCGACTATTCTCACATTCGCGGAGGGGGTTCCCATTCTAGGTGGGGATTTTAATCTGGTCCCGGATCCTCTAATGGACAAAGCTCTCCCCCCAACTAAACCAGATTACACCCAAACTCTGTCTTTCGCGAGGCTTCTCAGAGAAACGGAAACGTGGATGCATGGAGATTGTTTAACGCCAGTGCACGAGATTACACTCATTAGTCACACGCACACAGGGGTTTCTCACATATAGACCTTCTACTTATCTCAAGTGATATCTACCTATGTCTGCACAAGGTGGAGATTCTCACCCGAACGCTCTTGGATCATGCCCCTGTATCTGCAGCCCTTACCATAACGGGCCACACTCAACCCCCCCAACGGTTTTGGAAACTCTATGACCCCCATCCTTTTGGATGATGTCGTCAGAAGAGAAATTGGCGAGGTGCTTACTATTTCGCTGAAAACACTGCTTCTGACATGGGGGGTAGCTACCATTTGGGACGCAATGAAGGCGGTAGTAAGAGGTGCACTCATCAGTACAGGGCGGAACGGAGTCGGATGTCGCAAATAGAGGCAGCAAAATTAGAGAAAGAAGTGGCAGCCTTGGAAAAGGAGTTACAATCCTCTAGGACACGAAAAATACAGAGGGCCTTAGTGAAAGCCAACACTGCACTTGAAATGCACTGGGCTGATCGTTCCGCCAGGACTCTAGCTTTCACAAAACAATTCTACTATAGTAAAGGCAATAAAGCGAATCGAATACTTGCTTATAAGCTTAAAAAGATACACTGCAGAAATAACATCTCCCGCCTCATTGTTGCTGACGGTAGAGCTCGATACTCGGAGGTGGATAAGCTGGGAGAGCTGGTGGATCACCACGAAGCTGTAATGGTTGGACCGCCCCCAGCCCACGAGAAACTGGCCTCATTCTTATTATCCCTCGACCCCCGCCCTGAGTCCCGTTTATCATCCCTCGAAGATCCAATAACAGCACAGGAAATAATCGAGGCCATTAAATCCTTAAAAAGCACTACCCTGGGGCCTGACGGGCTCACCGCTAAATTCTATAAAACCGATGTGCAAACCTTGGCCCCACAACTTTCTAACCTGTTTAATTCCTTTCTCTCAACAGGCTCAGTCACCAAGTCTATGGCGAAATCACTAACGATTCTTGTCCGCAAACCGGGGAAGGATCCAGAGCAGGCTTCCTCCTACAGGCCAATTACCATCATGAACAACAATGGGAAAATATTTTCGAAAGTCTTATCCACTCGACTGAAAGCTCACCTTCCGAACATTATTTCCTGCGACCAGACAGGGTTCATCCCAGGTAGGGGAACACAAGATAATATCAGACGAACCATTGATATTATAGAAAGCGTCCAGAGGATGGAGGAGGGCGTGGTGTTTCTGTCCTTGGACACCCACAAAGCCTTTGACTTGGTGGACTGGGGTTATATCAATTTGGTGCTCTCACACTTGGGGTTCGGCCCAAACTTTATTAAGTGGACCATGGCTAACTACCAGCACCCCTCTACCCAGCTACGGGTGAACAGTGCCAGGTCCGAGGCAATCAGGATTACTAGGGGAACGAGGCTGGGCCTCACCAATGGTCTTTGCGTTATCAATGGAGCCCTTTGCGAATCGAATCTGGCGCAACCCGAAAATTAGGGGACTCACGGTGGGGAAACACGAATATAAGATTGCGTTATACGCTGATGATGTGTTATTAACCCTAACCTCTCCAAGTGCATCTCTGGGTCCCCATTGGGAGGAGATTGAGGAATTTGGGCAGGCCTCCGGGTTTCAGGTTAAACCAGGCAAATCATCAACGCTGGCGATTAATCTTATCGAAATGCAAAAGACAGAGCTTGGTCCTTATTTGCCAGTTCCCTGGGCAGACTCTGCGTTCGAATACCTTGGGGTGCAGATCCCCAGCGACATCTCCCGTCTGTACCGATGCAACTTCCCTCAGCTATGGGACGATTTCCGGAGAGACCTAATGCATTGGGAAAACCAGGAGATCTCCTGGTTCAGGCAAATTGCTTCCGTGAAAATGAACTTGCTCCCCAGATTGGTATACCAATGCCTGGCACTTCCGGTGAACATCCCATCGAGCGAACTATGCGTTTTACAGAGAAATATACTAAAATTCGTTTGGGGTGAAAAGAAGCCCAGAATATCAAAGAAAATTATGCTTCGAGGAAGGTTCATGGGAGGGCTGGGTGTTCCAGATGTAGCTAGATATGCGCTCGCAGCACAATTGTCTCATGCGTACACCTGGACTCAATCCACCAATCAACCACTATGGAGGCAGCTGGAAGAGGCCTGGTGCCCTTCGAGGCTTCCCCACCTGCCCACTATCAGAGCCCAAACCAACTTGGGTCCAATCGCAGCTAGAAATGTCACTGTGAGCTGCTGGAAAGCTGCAGTGAGGAAATGGGGCATTAGAGGTTGAAGAGGCCCGCTCACGCCCATCTGGTATAATCTTGACTTTACCCTAGGGAATCCCCCACACAGCTTCTTGCCATGGAAGGAAGGTGGGCTGGAAAAGCTGTCAGACTTCCTAGACGGGGGCTCCCCATCACATTCGAGGGTTGCAAGGAGAGATTTGGGGTGGGGGAGGTAGAGCAGGTGAAACCCAACACTAGGTTTCCCATAAATTGGTTAGGGAGAGCGGGGCCAGAGGCCTAACTGCATTGGAACTCTCGTTAAACTCAGCAGCACCCAAGGGCAGGATCTCGACTCTCTACCGTCTCCTAGATAGATCTGACCCTGGGAAAAAAGGTAAGTACATGCTTGATTGGGAGAGGGACCTGGGACGGGAAATAGAGGTGGCGGACTGGGGAAAGATGTGGGAAAGGCTACACAAGAGCACGCAATGTATTACAAATAGGGAAGGAGGATATAAGCTATGTTACAGGTACTATATCACCCCAGCCCAACTGAATAAATCTAACCCTGAAGTCTCCCCGGGGTGCTGGCGAGGGTGTTCATCCAAGGCACTCTATTCCACTTGTTGTGGACCTGTCCCAAAGCAGAGTCTTACTGGCGGGAAGTGACGAACCACATGAAGGCAATCACTGGACTCGCATTCCCGTGGGGTCCCGGAATCATACTCTTTGGGGAAACAGGGGGAGGGGAATTGCCGCTTTTGGGACGAGCTTCTCGTCTTCGCACACACCTCCTGCTAGCGGCGAAGGTTGCAATGGCTCAACTGTGGAAGCACTCGGACGGCCCCTCGGTCCCAATGTGTTGCTCTAAATGCTGGGAAATTACAGTAGCTGAAAAAGTCACAGCCATTCGCACAGGAAACCTGAACCACTTCCTGAATACCTGGGCCCCCTTTATGGACTATTCTGAACAATACTCTTACGTCCCGTCCCCTTTCGTCCATACTGTATGGGCGTCCTTTCCAAGGGACAGGAGAAAGAACCTTTTTCACCTTGTTCACCAGAAAAAACCTTCCCCTTTAAATTTAGAGGCGCGCGGGGCGCGGCGCAGGGAGCATGCGCTGCCCTGACTCCGCCCACCGGCGCCACACCCCATTCCCCTTTTCCACATCAACGGGAACAGGCCGAATTCACCAGCGCTCCTGGGTTTGGCTTCGGCCATGTAATTCCATGCGCGGATACTTCCCCTCTTTGTCTTTTTTGTCTTTTCTATCATTCAGGTACTCGGTCCTCAGGCGTCATGCTCCTCCCCGGCGCATGTCGACTTCTACAGGATTCAGCAGGTGTCCATCCTGCAATGGGTTCTTCCCAACTTCAGACCCCCATGCCCTCTGCCTACGTTGCCTTGGCCCAGACCACGGTTGGCATTCATGTTCGGTGTGTGACTCGCTGTCCTCGAAGGCGCTGAAGAACAGACTAGCCAGGTGGAGGGAGCTCTTCCAGAGGTCGCCTCCAGAGGATCTGAAGAACTTCGTGAAGCATCGAACCAGGCCCAAGGTAGGGCCGATATTTTCCAGCGCACCCCGCAACAGAGACTCCTTCACAGGGACTCAGGTCCTTCTACTGGCATGCAAACTGAGGCTACTACAGCTACCGGCCTTCGGGTGGAGGGATCCTCGGATCCTCCCGGGCGCAGTGTTGAGGGACTGGAAGGTTCTTGTACCGGGTCCAAACCCGAGGGACTATGCCCTTTTTCCGGCACAATGGCCGAGGGGCTATGCCCTAACACTGGCAATACATCTGAAGCGCTACATCCTAATACCGGCAATACGTCCGAGGGGGTGCCTAAACGTAGCTGTACCGACCCCTGGGTCGAGGGTGTCACACCTACCGGGCCGAGGCCCGAGGAGCATGGTAGGCCTCTTGATCCACACGCAAGAGTCTTAGACGAGGCCGGGCCCAGCGGGCCGAGCATCACGTGGCAGGCAGCTTGACAAAATGGCTGCTTCGCCAGAAAGGGGCACCCGTCTGATGCCGTTCCAAAAATTCGGCGAAGAACGAATGTCAAGGTGGGAGTGGTCTCAACCAGGTACGTGGCCTACAGTCTACCCTTCATTTGCGCAGGGCAACTTTCCTTTGCGTTCATATGGACAGGGTACGCAGCGGCTCCAGCAGCCCCCCGCTACCGTGTTGGTACCCCCTGCCACCTCTTTGGCCAGTGAGGAGGTGCTCTTCGAGAAATTCCTTGGCCTCATGAGGTCTCCTCAGATGGGGGTTATCATCAAAGTGCAGTCGGGGATGTCCTCCCCGCCATGCTAACGGCACCACAGACGCCTCCCTCGGGCCCCCCGGCCCCAGTGCAGCCACCTCCTCCGGTTCCACAGCCAACTCCCCAACCTCCGCCACCTCTGGTCCCTGTACCCCAGCCTCAGGCGCCATCTACTCCTCCTCCTCCACAAGATCCTCCAGATACGCAGGATACGGACGAGGAGTAGGATCCAGACACGCCATCCTCAGTCAGGACCTTCCATGAACGTCTTGCTGGCCTGGCGGAGTACCTGGGCCTCCCTCAACCCGAGGTAGAAAAGTCCTCAGAAGACGCCCCTCTGCCAACACAGGGATTCCACTGCAAACCGATGTAGTCTCCCTGGCCAAGAAGCATTGGCTCAAGCTCCACTCGGTCCAGCCGGTCAACCGACGTCTGGACGCCAAGTACAGGCAGATGGAGGGGGATACACTCTTGCTCTCGACCCATCCTCAGCCACACTTCTCGGTGATCGCTGCAGCATCACTATACTCCAAGCCTCAGTCGTCCTCAGCCTCCTCCTCTGCGGTGGTGCTAGGCAAGGAGGAGAAGATCTTGGAGGCGTATGGCAAGAAGATCTACTCCAACGCCTCCTTGCACCTGCATCAGGCCAACGCAGATGCCATGCTAGCTGCCTCCAACCAACGGTTATAGCGGGAAATTGGGGACTTCCTCCCGGAACTCCCCACCCAATGCCAATCACGCCTTAAGGCGGGGCTAGCGGAAGTCAAGCTCGTGGCGCATGACCTCATGGAATCCACAGTGGCTCATATTGATACCTCGGGCTGTGCCATCTGCATTGCCACGGACATGAGGACAGCCTGGCTCCGGGCAACGAAATTCAACCCGGATGTCCTGGAGCGTCTTCTAGATCTACTGTTTGGGGGGGGGGGGGCGCCTCTTCCACTCCTCTATGGACGAAGAGCTGGACAAGAAGAAGAACAGCTCACAAACCGCAAAGTCTTTATCCATTCTTACAAAGATCACGCTAAATCGCACACCCAATCTCAGCAGTGCTTGGAAAGGGGTCGTACATATGCAGGGTTCCGTGGCTTCCAGGAGCGCAGATCCAGGCAGCCGGACTGTTCGCCGTCTCAGAACCTGCGCAAACAACAAAAAGGGGGGTGGAGTAAGGTCTTTTTCCAGTCCCCCTGCTCAGCGTCATCCTCTGAGGGAAAGAAGGCATGACATGGCCCTTCGGGTCCACCTGTCTCCGGTGGGGGGCAGGCTTTCTCTCCATGCACAATTCTGGTGCCAGAATTTCGCGGACCCCTGGATCCTCTCCGTAGTATCCATGGGGTACCGCCTTCCTATTCAAGCCTCTCCTCCCTCCTCCCCTCCCACAGGTTGGGACAGCAACTCTTTTGGCGGAGATCCGGTCGCTCGCAGAGAGCTAGGCAGTTGAGGAAGTCCCAGCCTCCCAGCGAGGCTTTGGCTTCTACTCCAGGATTTTCGCCATTCAGAAGAAGAACCAGGCGGGCCTGAGAGTTGTGCTGGACATTTCCACCCTCAACCTCTTCCTACCCCTGCAAAAATTCAAGATGGTTATGCCATCTTTTATAACGGAGACATTGGACAAGGGAGACTGGATGTGCTCCCTGGACCTGAAGGACGCGTACCTACATGCCCCGATTTGGCAGCCCCATCATTCTTTCCTACGGTTCAAGATCATGGGCTATCATTTCCAATACAAAGTCCTTCCATTTGGCCTCAATTCGGCCCCCAGGATCTTTACCAGACTCATGAACGCCGTGGCGGCCCTCCTCAGGCAGCAAGGCCTCCACTTCTACCCATACCTCGACGACTGACTCATCAGGGCTACATCTCCGGAAGCAGTTTGCCACTCTTCCCATAACCTTATGAACACACTGCATGACCGGGGCTTCTCGCTCAACCTCAAGAAGTCACAGCTGCACCCTATGCAGACTGACATTCCTGGGACTCATTTGAGACTCGGGCTCCGAGAGGGTTTTCCCATCGGAAGACAAAATCTCGGCCATCAAGAAGGCCACCGCCCACTTCCTCAGCAGAGAAGAGACCTCAGCATGGTGGTACCAACATCTCCTGGGTCTACTGGCGGCGGTCCTGTTAGCCGTGTCGCACACAAGACTAAGTATGAGAAGGATTCAGCTGCACTTCGCGGCCTCATGGAATCAGGAGCGGGGCTTGCAATCCGAGATGATCAACGTTCCTCCATCTCTCGACCCGGACCTAACTTGGTGGTCGATGGACTTCAACCTACAGACGGACAAGCCCTTTCAGCCGCCCTCTCCGCAGGCCACCATCACGCAGACTGCTTGCTCGAGGGCTGGGGAGCCACCCTGGACGATCTCTTGTTCCACAGCACCTGAACTCGAAAGGAGCAGGAATACCACATCAATTGATTGGAGCTGAACGCCATCTGGCTACCGCTCAGAGCATTCCTACCACTTCTCAAGAGAAAGGTTGTCCTCATCCAGACAGACAACTCGACCAGCATGTACTACCTCAACAAGCAGGGAGCCACCAGATCCCCTCCTCTGTGCAGGCTGGCGATCAGCATGTGGGGAATGGGCCCTGAAAAACGACATTTACATCTCAGCAGTCCACCTCCCGGGGGAATCCAACCTGGAGGTGGACAGGCTCAGCAGGCTAGGAGCGGACAATTACAAGTGGCAGCTAAACAACCTCGTTATTCAGGAGATTTTCAACAAGTGGGGTCATCCCCAAGTGGATCTCTTTGCCACCTGGCACAACAAGAAGTGTCCCCAGTTCGCATCCTGCCAGGGTCAGAGCCCCGGCTCCCTGGGCGATGCATTTCACATCTAGTGGACTGGGATGAAGGCCTACACCTTTCCTCCTACTCCCCTGATCTACAGGGTAATTTGCAAGATCAAGGAGTCTCACCGACTCCTCATCATTCTGATCGCTCCATGGTGGGCGGCCAGGCCATGGTTTTCAGAGCTACTCAGCCTTTCGGAGGTGCCCCCGATACACCTTCCAACAGGCCCAGCACATCTTCTGGCACAGCAGGGGGGCAGAATCATCCACCCCGCATCAGGGAAACTAACCCTCACAGTGTGGTACCTGAGCAGGTAACGCTTTGGCACCTTAGCCTCTCACAGGCCAATCTGGAGGTCATACAGGGCGCCACGAGCAAAGCCACCAGGGCCCAGTACAAAAGCAAATGGACCAGATTCTGCCACTGGGCAGACTCCAAGGGAATTGACCCCTTGGACTGCAATTTGGACGACATGCTCTCTTTTTCTGCGCACCTCGCTCATTCAGGCATACACCTGTCGTACATACCTTGCAGCCATTGGGGCTTACAGGAACTCGGAGGAAGGCATTTTTTCCTCCTCCAACCCTATCGTCAAGAAACATCTGACTGGTCTCGCTAGGCACTACCCACCCATCAAGAGGCCGCACCCTGTGTCGGACCTTAACATAGTCTTGGGCGCCCTGGCGCACAAACCATTCGAGCCAATGGCGTACACGGACATTAGGCTGGTCACCATTAAGACGGCCTTAGTTGTCGGTCTTACTTCGGCTCGCCGAGTCAGCGAGATCCAGGCATTGGTCGCCTCTGAACCATATACCACCTTTCACAAGGACAAGGTAGACATGCGGACGCACCCAGCATTTCTGCCCAAGGTTCCATCTGCATCTCATTTGAACGAAGAAATAGTCCTTCCTATGTTCTTTCCCGATCCCAAGGACGAAGTACAGAGAATGCTGCACAGCCTGGATGTCAGGCGTGCCCTAAAATTCTACTTGGACAGGACCAAGGTCTTCCGCAAGTCGGACGCTCTGTTTGTCACTTTCGGAGGCTCGAGGCCAAGCTATCAGGCCTCTAAGGCCTTCATATCCCGCTGGATGGTCTCTGCCATCAAGGAAGCATACGAGGGCCAGCACAGTCCGCTCCCGGCCAACATGCATGCCCATGCAGTCAGACCCAAGGCAACGGCCATCGCATTCCTAAGCCATGCCCCTTGGCAAGTCAGAAGCAGGGCGGCCACTTGGGCCTGTCCCTTGGCTTTCTGCAAGCATTACTGTTTGCATGCCGGCTCTAGATCTGATGCGGCTTTCGGAGAGGCGGTTCTCAGGAACCTATTATGCTTAAGGAGGGTCTCCTCTCCACCCTGGAGCTACAGTCAGTTGTAATCGCCCATACAGTATGGAGGAAAGCACACGGGATGTAAGAGTAATTATAAGTTACTCACCGTAGTGACTAACATACTCTTAGTCCATAGGCCCCTTTCCTCCATATGTCCCACCAACCTCCCCCTAATAAGAATGGTGTCATTAGGCAATGTTAAATCTTATTGTCGACACGTCAATGGAGACTGAGGTGTGGCGCCACAGGGAGGAGTCAGGGCAGCGCATAGTCCCTAGGCCGCACCTCGCGCACCTTTAAATATAAAGGGGAAGAAGGTTTTTTCTGGTGAAAAAGGTTCTGTCTCCCGTCCCTTGGAAGGGACACCCATACAGTATGGAGGAAAGGGGACTATGGACTAAGAGTACGTTAGTCACTACGGTGAGTAACTTATAGTTTCTCAGGCCTCACCAGAAGGCCCCTATTAACCCGTTGGCTACAAGGCTGATCTATGCGAAAAGTTGAGGGGAGGGAGGAGGGTGTATCGACCAACACCATATGCTTCTGCCTCTGCCTGAGTTTCTGTATTATTTATGCTTCACAATGCTATGCTATTGTAAGTGTGTATCTGTTACTAAATGCTTTAATAAAATGTTGAATTGAAAAAGAAATTGATTATTTCTTTCTTTGTCATGTTATGTTCCTATGTAATATGACACTGCATGCCTTAGCGCCTTCATACAGTTATGTGATGTGCCTGAACCTTTACTCTTCATGCTTTGCTTACAAATGCTGTCTTGTATGTGGGACAGTGGTACAATGTCTGTCTTATGTTTTATCAGTAATGCATTGAAATGCTGTGTCTTGTTCCAGGATGCTCTTGATATCTGTGCTATGCTGTTCTTTGACTTTGCAATGTGAAATGACATATTATTCAATGGGATCAGGTATGGTCCAGTTCACAATGCAAGGACTCTGACACAGTTCACTTTGCAGTAATATTTAGACTGGAGATTGTGCTCTAGTGTTTTCATGTGTCATGAGATTCAGTTCTGACATACTTGTGTGTCAGTTGTCACTCAGTGTTTGCCTCTAAAGTTGCATATCTTATATTTTGCACTTATATATTGCTCTCTTAATCTTTATCTTCTTTTTTTAGGTCATCATTTTTGCTGCGGTTTCCAACAACCTTCCCGCTATGTCTAAACTGCACAGGAAAGGTTTTTTGCCTATGACATATGGGTGAGTAGTCCCAATTAAAAAAGTGCCTATTCCCTAGGTTTTCACCTAGGTTCATATCTAAGTTCCATGTCAGCCAGTCCATTGAACTACCAGCTTTCTTTCAAACCCCTTCAAGCTCAGCTGAGAAAAACTCCATATACTAGATGTAAGGTGGGTAGTAATTTACTGTGTAAACAAGACAAGACCGCTACAAAAACAGACCAACTGTTTGTCTCCATGGCACCTGTCTGGGAAGGCAATCACGTTTCAAAAAACGCCATCTGCAGATGGATAGTGAAATGCATACAACTCTGCTACTCTCTATCAAACAAAACTCTGCCTTTCACACCAAGAGCTCATTCTACCAGAGGTAGAGAAGCTACTTTGGCCTTTATTGCAAACGTCCCTCTGGACGCCATTTGCAAAGCAGCTACACAGAGCTCTATTCAAACCTTTACTCAGCACTACTGCATTGACAGACATTCTAAAGCAGATTCACAGGTGGGACAAGCAGTACTAAAATATCTATTTGCCACTGTACCTTCTCAGAACCCACCACCTTCTCCAGACACTGCGGCTCATCTATGCATAGCATGCGATCTAAGCAGATACACAAGCCTCAGAAGGGATACATTACTCACCGTAATCGTATTTCTGATGCTTGTATCTGCTTAGATCCCTGTGGAGTAGAAGGTGCATAGATGTTTTCTGGCTTGATCTATTGTTATCTGCTTTATTACATCTGTACTCACGCTACACTTCATGCTACCTCATATCAGAAACAAAACAATCTGAGGGACCTCTACGCGTGAAGGACTATGGGTATAGTGGACATCACACTAGGGATAGTATTATTGGCACGCCCTGTTGACATCTCTTTTTCGAGTTCCGACAACAAAAAATGTAATACTCTGGGGCTACCACTAGTTGCCGGCCTATGTATAGCAATTGAATCTAGGCAGATACAAACGTTAGAAATACGATTACGGTGAGTAATGTATCCCATATATGTATTTAAATCACAGAAAAACCTTAGTTAAGGTGCAGCTAAATTGTGCAGATTTAACGCAACTAAACCCTTGAAATTCAGCAGCCGTTTTACGTCATGACCAGCTTAACTCCGCGCATTCCCATTAATGTCCCCCATAAAGCAATTTTTTATGTCATTGTTTTTTTTTTTTTGAAAATCTTTATTGGTTTTTCGATAACATGTAACAAACTGCGCATAGGCAAAGCATTGTAGTATGTATGATAACAGAACATTAACTTTAACATACCCTCAACAACCACCCCCCCCCCTCCCCCGAGACCGCAATAAAAACCTAGTCTTCCATGTGCTCACGTGCCGGGCTGGGGCTGGCAGGACTGTTCGGTGTGCTGTCAGGTGTCGCTGGACGGAGAAGTGGCTCCGTCAGCTCTATCCAGCGAAGAAGATCTGCACTGGAGTCTAGTTTTTGTACTTGGATTGCCATTTCCCAAGCCGCCGTTTCCGCAGCAATCCACCTCTTGAGATCGTACCACCAAAGGGCCTCGCTAGGACCCCGTGCGCTCTTCCAGCCCATGGCTATGCGCCTTTTAGCTGTTATGTAAATCAAGTCTATGAGTCTATTTAGGGGTTTGTTCTTGCTGCTTCGCGTGTATGTCCCCAATATGCAAGCTGTAGGAGTATGAGTTTCCACTTCGATCCCGGCCGACGCCACCCTTTCTTTCACCCGGGCCCAAAACTTCAGGACCTCTGGACAGCTCCAGAACATATGGGTCATTCCTGCCCGCGGCGCGTGGCACTTGGGACAGGTCTGTGGCGAGGCCCCTTTGAACTTTGATATGGCATCAGGCGTAAGGTAGGCTCTGTTCGTAATATACAGCTGTATTAATTGGAGGCGAGCATTCCTGGAGGTCTTTTTATGGTAGAGGGTTATTTTCTCCCATGTGTTGTCCTCAAATACAAGGCCCAATTCGCACTCCCATCTCTTTTTGCATTTTAGTTCGTTCTTTGTCGAGGCCAGCAATAGGGCTTCGTAAATTCTGGAGGTTTCGTGGCCTCCCTCGGCAGTGTCTAGTAGGGTTTCGATGGTTTCGTTCTCGGTGAATCGATTGTCTGTATCAGGCCACCTATTTTTTAAGGCCAATGTTACTGCCTGTGGAGTAGAAACTGCCCGGCAGGCAGGCCCGTCAATTCGCAGAGGTCGGGGAATGCCAAAAGTTCATGTTCATGCATGAGGTCGCCCAGTACTGCCACTCCGTAAGGCTCCCACACCGAGCGTGTTTCAGTGTTCCCCCAGGATGGTTTCGCCATGACTGCGGCGATGGAGATCTGTGGGGAGTATGGGTCTTTCAACCCCACAGCTTTGCAGGCCCGCTTCCAGAGCTGAATTCCTAGTTTAGCCAGGTATGGGTGACCCTGTGGAGCCCCATTCTTGACCCACAACAAGTCTCGAAGTAGCAGTCGCGGCAGAGCCGGTTGGAGAAGTCTGGTGTCTGTGGTGGTTTCATCTGCCATCCAGTGCGTTACGTGCTTCAGTTGGCTGGCCAGGTAATATAGTTCGAAATTGGGGACTTTCAGTCCGCCCTTCTCGTAGGGCCCCTGAAGGATGTCAAGCGCCACTCTGTGCCTGCCTCCCTGCCACAGAAATCCTCTGCAGAGTTTGTTTAGGTCTCTGAAAAAGGCTGGGGGGATGTTGTAGGGGACATTGGTAAAGCAGTGCAGTAGGCGTGGGAGCGCTACCATTTTGAGGAGTCCCGCCCTTCCTGCCACAGAGAGAGGGAGTTTCCCCCAGAAAGCCATAGAGTTAGTGAGTGCGTCCTTTGTTCTGACTGTGTTGAGAATATGTTCAGTAGCCGGGCTACGGTGTATGGTGATACCCAAGTATTTGAAGGAAGTCACCTGCCACTGAAGGGCCAGTGGGGGCAGGGATCCACACTCATTGCTATATAGTGCTGCGAGGGGGAAGAGACACGACTTGTCTTTGTTTATCTGGATGCCTGTATGTTTTTGGAAGCAGTCCAGTGTCTCCAAGATGTAGGGGAGGAGGTGCTCAGGGTTATGTAGGTAGAGAAGAGTGTCATCTGCGTACATGGAGATGAGGTGTGTCACTCCATCTAGTATGATGCCTCCCCCACCGTATTCCTGCCGTATATACGCGGCCACTGGCTCTACAGAAATGATGTATAGCATGGGGGATAAGGGACATCCCTGTCGTGTGCCTCTGTGGAGGGGCCATTTGTCAGAGAACGTCTTGTTGGTGCCCACTCTAGCAACAGGGTGGGTGTAAAGCAATTGGGTCCATTTAAGAAAAGTGGGTCCAATGCCCATTCTAATCATGGTGGCGTATAACCATTCCCAGTTAACCGAGTCAAAAGCCTTGGTGGCGTCGAGTGATGCCACTGCGTATTTCTGGGTATCTCGCTCGGTGCAGTATATGACGTGGTGCAACCTGCGTAAATTTTCGGTGATAGAGCGCCCGGGTACATAACCTGTTTGGTCATGGTGGATTAGCAGGGGGATCACTCTGCGTAATCTGTTGGCGAGGAGTGCCGACAGTATTTTGCAGTCGACATTGAGCATGGAGAGTGGTCTATATGAACCGCAATCTGTCCCATCTTTGCCGGGCTTCAGTAAGGGGATGATTATTGCTTCCCTCATGGAGTCAGGGAGTGTGCCACGTTCGAAGGACTCGTTGTATACCTGTGCCAGCAGTGGGGCAAGGGTCTCCTCATATGTCTTATAGAATTCCCCAGGGAGACCATCCATGCCTGGCGCCTTCCCAGAGGTTAATGATCTAATGATTGCCTTGACTTCGTCTGGGGTAATCGGGTCTTCCAAGGCTACGGCCAACTGTGGGTCCAGTTTGGGCAACTCTATGCAGTCTAGGGCGTCCTCGATCCCGGTGTTCAGCGAGGGCGGGGTTTTGGAGTATAGGTCCTGGTAGTACTCAGAGAAGGTTGTGTTGATTTCTGCCTGGGTGTGCACTGTAGTGCCATCCGATCTACGAATGTGGCAAATAGGGGTCCTAGGGGTTTCCCGCTTGTACAGCCAGGCCAAGAGTTTACCAGGCTTGTCTCCCAGGGCATGTGTCCTTTTGGTGTGTTTGGCGTAGCTTAGTTTCCCCAGGGACTCCCAATGCGACAGACAGGCCTGTCTCTGCGTTATTATTTCCCGTACATGCTCTGGGGTCGGGTCTGCCTTGTTCTCTAGCACCCCTAACTTTCTTTCTGCTTCCGCCAGAGCATTCATAGTGACCCTTTGTGCCCCTCCCACTGCAGCCAACATGTCCCCCCTCATAACCACCTTATACGCCTCCCATGCGGTGCTGATGCACTCTACACTGCCTAGGTTATTGAGCCAGTATTCATCTGTGCTGTCTTGTACGTGGTCCCTGAGGGCCACATCCAGAAGTGCCTCTGCCCGCAGTCTCCACGTGGGAACCGGGGGTCTGGGCGGGTACACCTCCCAGGTGACCAACAAGGGCGAGTGGTCTGATAATACTCTGGGTAAGTACTGTGCCTCACTGAAAGTGGCTTGTTGCTCCTGGCTTACCAGCATGTAATCTAACCTTGTGTGGACGCCATGCGGCGGGGAGAAGAAGGAGTACTCTCGTCTCTCCGGACCTAGTTCCCTCCACAGATCGCAAAGTGACAACTGAGAAATCAGTTTGGATAATATCTTGGCTGGGGGGGACGGGCGGGAGTGTTTGGTGTCAGACCTATCTTTGAGAGGATCTAAGGTGCAGTTGTGGTCTCCACCCCATATCAAGCTGCTATTTACGTAGGGGCCTAATCTAGAGTACAGGGAGTGGAAGAAAGTCGTAGCGTCATGGTTAGGTGCGTAAGTGCTAATCAGGCATAGGTCTTTTCCCTCCAGGGTACCCCGCACCAGTGCCATCCTGCCCTCATTGTCTGTCTTGGTGTCCGTAACTATAAAGGGGACTGTCGGGTTAATCCATACAAGGACCCCTCTAGCGTATGAGGAGTAGGAGGATCCCACCAAGGTCCCCCGGCAACTTTTAGCTAGCGCCGTCAGTTTCTCCCCAGATAGGTGTGTCTCCTGGAGCATGGCGATCCCTACCTTGCAGCGTCTCATGTATGCTTGGATCCTTCGCTGTTTGACATAGCTGTTCATGCCTCTGACGTTCCACGTCATCACTTTTATTCTCTCAGCCATAGTCGTGGTGGTGTTCTCTCTCCTGCCCCGGACCTAGTCGAGGTCTCGTTAGAGGTGCTGTAGTAATAGGGTAGTCCTGCGGTCTCGGTACTTTAACTTTAGGGTTCCCAACTAGGGAGCGGGTTTCTGGCTCCCCCTTCCTTAAGAAAAAACTTCCCCATCAAACAACTGGTCTGACAAGGTACTCCTCGTCGTGACTGTCCCGTTTCCACTCCTTAGGACCAGGCATGGTCTTCGGGTGCCCTACGGGCGGGTAAACGTACCCTGTAAAACAGAAAAAAAAAACAAGCTCCAGGGGGGTCGAGGGAGTTGGAACTTCGGTGTTCCGCGAGAAAGGATAATTTCAGCTGCTCTTGGGGTTAAGTTATTAAGCAAATTCGTTACAGCAGTCTCCGGTAGGTGTGTCAGCGCGGCTTGCGCCTCTTGCCTTCGATGTCAGGTAATTGCTGCTCATCCATCCAGTCCCGGACCTGTTCCGGAGTGTCGAATAGATGGGCTCTGTTCTTGTGTATTACTTTTAGCCTTGCAGGATATAGGAGAATGTACTTCAAGCCTGCGGCCTTCAGCCTGGCTTTGGAGTGAATGAACTGAGCTCTGTTCATCTGCACTTGGAAGGTGTAGTCGGGGTAAATAGCGATCTTGGCCGAATTCCTTAGTATCTGGCCCCATGATCGAGAGTACGCCAGGACGACTTCACGGTCTCTGTAGTTTAATACTTTTGCTATCATGGGCCTGGGCGGGCCTCCTCGCGGGGGTCTCCTGGCAAGCGACCTGTGAGCCCTTTCGATGGAGAACCCCTGCGATAGTTTCTCCGCGCCGATCTCCTGCAGCAGGAGGTTTTCCACGTAGTTGGTGGGGTCCGAGCCTTCGATGCCCTCCGGTAATCCGAGCAGCCGGATGTTGTTCCGGCGGGCCCTTCCTTCGGCCTCCTCCACTCTGTCCTCCAGGTTCTTGACCGTTTGCTGGAGGCCCTCAATGTCATGCAGAAGCTGGGTATTCGCTTCAGTGTTCTTGCGTGCTTGGGTCTCGAGGGCTTCAGTTCTACCAGCCAAGGAGCGGACGTCCTGGCGAAGGAGTCCCAGATCTATGGCCACAGCGTCGATTTTATTCACCATAGTTGTTTGGATTAACGTGATGGCCTCCAAAAGTTGGGAGTTGGTGGGTTCGGACGTTTCTGGCGAGGGGCTTATGTCTTTACTGGCAGTTGCCATGGTTGGACACTCAGGGCTGGGGGGCTCGGCGGCTGTGTAAGCATCTAGGGTGGTCTGCCGCTGCTTTGACCTGGCCCCCCTTCCCGTAGACTTATCTAAGCTGGACATCCTCTCAGCTCAGCGGGTATCAAGTGCTGCAATCGGGTGCTCCGGCCAGGGTACTTTAGAAAATTGCCAACTCACGGTTCAACCGGTAACCAGTCCGCGCTCTGGGCCCTCCGGCGGGGTGTGAAACGCTCTGGCGCCGGTCCCCCAGGTTCTCCAGGCCCCACGAGGTGCAGTAGGTCAGCGTTTTGCTTCGTCAGGCAGAGTACAGTAGAGAGGTACGACCCGGTGGGTGTAGGTTGGTAGGCTCCCCGTGGTGGCTCCAGGAAGTCCCCCACCAGGGCCGCACGATCGTGCGGTGTAACTAGGCCCCCGCACGCTCTGCCAGGCAGGGGCCGTTCTCCGGCCTGTAGTTGTGGCCAGGGAGCCGGGGTCGCGATGTAATTCAGGAGGACGGATGGTGTGCGCGGCTCCCGTAGTAGCGCAAACCGGGGGTGGCGCGAGGCGGCCAGCGTCCGCGCTCGATATAGTGCGCGATCTCTAGGCCCCGCTTCCGGTACTCTCTTCGCCTCCGGCCGGTCCTCGATTACCTTCGATCCCCGCAGCAGGGCTGGCAGGCACCCTCGGCTGCTTCGGTCGCCCTTTTCGCCCTCGGGCCTGGAGCACACCCAGGCCTATCGTAGTGGTCGCTTCTGAGGGGCCAGCAAGGGTGCCACCCGCACCAGCTCCGCCCAGCAGCGTGGGGCGGCCTTCTCCCAAAATGCTAGGCAGACGCCGGGCTCTCCGGGCTCAGCAAGTGGAGGCCGCCATTTTGGCTGCCCGCTCCGTCAGGCGCAGGGACCCCACAACGCGGCTCCCGGGCATCTAATCTCGAATGTGGGGAGACCAGGAGGTTCCCGCCGCTGCCAGCAGCTCTTGGGGTAGTTTGCAGGCACTAAAGACGACTTAAATGTTAGATAACAGCTTATCAGTAGCTCATTGTGCGGAGCTTGCCGAAGTCGCGTCCGCTCTACATGGCGGTTGGCCACGCCCCCCTTTATGTCATTGTTAATCTCTTCTCTTATAATATGTATGCGCTCATGGGCTTTGCAACGGGAACGTGCAGAGTTAAGCCGGTCATGATTTCCCACAGCCACTGAATTTCAAGGGTTTTGTTGCATGAAATCTGCACAACTTGATTCCAAGATGGCCGCGCACCTGTGAGCACCGCTGCTCCGAGCTCCCGGCCCACGAAAAAGCTTAAACACTATAAACAGCTATTCAAGCCCTCCCCAAATCCCATAAAGAACAGCTTGTGCCACCGGAACAAAGAAGCTATCCGAGGCTCACAACGGCGAGTGCCCGAGGACCCAGATTGCACGGGTCGCAGGGCGGGTGGAGCTGAGCGTCACCCTGCTTACTGACACGAAGAGGCCAGAAAGGCAGGCACGACTGCCGAGCCGCGGATCAGCGCTGGGTGGCCCGACAGCGAGTGACAACCCCCCCTCGCCTGCCTGCGGTGAGGGGCGTACCAGGGAGGAGAGGGCAAACCAGGAGTCAGCCGCCCCTCTGCAAAGACAGCAGTCCCTCTCCCACCCAGCACCGGGAGGGACCACCGGAACCATCCTCAGTGACCACAGCCAGATGGCCCTAGCACTCACCCTCCACTGACATTGGAGACCCGGAGGGAGGGTGACGCTGCCGCCCTTTTGGTTCCAAGTAGCAGCGGGGACCAGGGAGCGTGCACCCCTCCGGATACTCAAGCCAACGGTCGGGCGGTCCGGGAAGACCAGGAGCCCCTGTCGGAAGGCTCCCAACGAACAGCAGGCCAGACCGCAGGGCCCATTACCCCACAGTGGCAACAGGTCCCGGGCCCTCACCCAACACCCGGCTCTCCAGTGGGCACCCGGTCCAGCGTGCAGGTTGCACACCAGTCGCCCCGATACAAGCCATACCATGCAAGTCAGGGAGGAGCTACCCCCAATCCCAGGCGGGGGTATAGCGGCTCTGTGTCCACGGACCTCCGCTTCGTCTCCCAGCCTGATGGGAGGGTGGGAGACAACAATGGAGCTAGAGCAGCTCAACGAAGTAAGCAAGTCAAGCAACATTTCCCGGAGAAAAGAATACCCACAAGACATCCCAGACTGTGCCAATCAACACCGGAGGTTCAACTACTCCGGAATAATATCCACAAGGTGAGCCGGCACGGCGGGGAAGAACCGAGTACCGCGGCCCACAATACCAAGCCCAAAAAACTCCCGGTGGAGATGGGAACACAGGAAGGGGGAGTGCAGAACAAGCCCACCAGCAGTACTGTAAAGTGCATAAAGGAAACCAGAGGGACACTTAAGACCCCAGAGGCCGCACATAACTGTAAGCCTGGAACACATCCACAGTCACCGGACTAGGGCAGACCCCTAGGATCAAAGCGGCATCCTCAAGGCACGTCCACTTGAACACCGGCGAACCCCCTCCCCACGTAAGGGAGCACAGAGGACCAGGCACTACCCAGCGATACAAAATCATCTGTAGAAAGCATCCCAAAAGGAAGGGGCACCACGAAGCCGCAGCATGGGACTCTGGGACCGGGAAGACCCAAAGCAAGCACTTGCGCCAGGTGCACCCAGGGGGGACGGTGGAGAACACCAAGCTCAGAGAGACGGTCATCCACAAAGGAACCTGCAGCGGGGGAGACAACAGTAGGCACAAGGAGTGGCCTGCACTCAATCCCTACTTCCAGATCAGACAGACCGCACACCGCAACAACTGACCCTGGCACAAACCCAGGATTACGGGCCCGGCATTGACCATCTCCGGCCGACAATGTCGGGAAACAGGTAAAAAAGACCCCGGCGGCAGTAAAAAACACTAAAAAGGCTCAGGAAGGACCCCTAGAGAAGATATGGACCAAGGGAACAGACTAAGCAGGGGGTCACGCCTCAAGTGGCTGGATGGCAGACCAAGACATAGGGCCTCATTACGAGTAGGGCGGTAAGGGATACCGGGCACCGTTAAGGAGACCGGTGCTGGTAATCCCTTACTGCCCTACTACGAGTTCCCTTAGCGTGTCCCTCCTTCAATGCATGGTTTTACCAGGCGTTATGGACGGGACCCGCTAAGGGACTTCAGAGCTAATAACGGTACCGCAAATTGCGGTACCATTATTAGCTACTTCCCCATTCCCATTGAGCCCTATGGGGGCTCAAATGGGAATGGGGAATGTTTTTTTCAATGGGGATTTACCGGTCCCGCAAAGGTCGGACTACACTGGTAAGTCCCCATTGAACGAGACTAGTGCCGGTACCGTTGTTGGAGGCAGTCATGGCGCAAATAGCGCCATGACTACCTCCATTCTCGGAATGAGACCCATAGACCCCACACATGAGGAACAGGACATACTGGTAACTCATGCCTCACTTAAGCATTTCCTAGACAAAATCACTGCGGCCGGCCAGTAACAAATGGACACGTTGAGGGAAGACCTGGCTGACGGAATACAGGAAATAAGAAGAGACATTAACAAAATAGAGGAAAGAGTGGACACAAACGAGCGGGCCATACAGGAACTTTCAGAAGATGCGAGGAAAGTCGACACTCTCCTGGAAACATTGGCAGTGGCAACCCACAACCTCGAACTGCAGGCAGAGGACCTGAAGAACAGATCCAGCAGAGCCAACATACGGGTCAAATGCCTGCCAGAGTTGGAGGAGGAGACGCAGGATGAGGACTTATCCCAGGTCTTCAAGAGCATCTTCAGCGACCTGTTGGACTCGGATACAGGAGCAGAGATCCAATTCGACAGGCTCTGCAGGGTGGGGCCACAGCAGCTCGAACCAGGGGCGAGACTGAGAGACATCCTGGGGGCCTCCCACAGTTA
Organism: Ambystoma mexicanum; assembly: GCF_040938575.1. NCBI lineage: Eukaryota > Metazoa > Chordata > Amphibia > Caudata > Ambystomatidae > Ambystoma > Ambystoma mexicanum. The sequence continues at coordinate 129,622,310 of NC_090938.1, forward strand.
TGCGGTCAAAGAACAAATCCTATCCAAGGCCAGAAAAGCAGGGCGGATCACCTACAATGGGGTGGAAATCTTCTTGTACCAAGACCTAGCGCAAATAACCCTGCTCAAAAGGAGGCGGATTGGGTCCAGTCCTAATATTTCTGAAATCACAACAAATCAAATACAGATGGACACATCCTTTCGGTCTGAGCTTCAATTGGCAGGGGAAGCAACACAAAATCATGACTTATGAGCCAGGAACAAGCCTTCTGGGAATAGAAGAAGACGCGCAACTAACTCCCCAACAGCCAAGCAGCCATCTTACCGCCGTAGGCCATGGGAATGGTCCACAGTGAAATCCAAACGATCAAAGAAGACGGGAAACCAACTCCTCCCAGACAACCATCGGGCAGTCATGAGACGGCCATCGTTTCAAGCCCTGCTTAGGGCACAAAATGAAGGTCGAAGCCGGAGATGCGAGAATGCAAAGACCGCTCGCCTGGGGAGGGAGTACGCTAAGCTAAATGCAGTGCTTAACCATTAAAAAGATGCTGATACAACTGACCTAGCGGGGAGGGAGGGAGGGAGGAGGGGATTTTGGAATGGGATGGGAGAATCCCACGTGGGGCACTACTGGGGGTGCCTTAGGGTTCAACCCTCGATACCACAATTCGAGGGTGGCCAAGTGCCTGTTGAGCCCACCTAGGATTGGGGAGCTAGAGGCGGGAGAAGGGAGTTAGAGAAAGGAAGGGAGGATCCGGGGACAACCCACACCAGGGAGGGGAGAACCCAGCAGGGGGAGGAAACAATCCAAAGGGACAACTTAGGGACAACCGGAGAGACCTGGCAAGCGGCACAAACTTGAGGGAACAAGAATGGATAGTATCGGGAAATTGAAAATCCTTTCACTAAACGTAAATGGGTTAAACTCACCAATTAAAAGAAAGACGGTGGAAAGATTTCTCAGCAAGGAACACCTGCACATAGTTACTCTGCAAGAAACCCATATCCACACCCGGGACACTCATAGAAAAACATTCTGGGGATACACGAGAATAATTCAGGCAACCCAATCCGACAACAAAGGGAGAGTATTCTTAGCATTAAAGGACGGGCTTGACCTATGCATCCTTAGAAAGGAAACAGATGACCACGGAAGATACTTGGCGGTAGCTATTGAGGGAAGGGGGAGGCCTACACGGTGGCTACTCTATACGCACCCAACGCGGGCCAAGACGTCTTCATCCAAAGAGCCCTCACGCACCTGGAAAAGTTTGCAAAATCATATATTATACTAACAGGGGACTTTAACATGGCTTGGGACCCCCACAACGGACAGGAGGAAGCTCCTCCAACGACCAGAGGAGCGGCCCTCGGGGGACCTCCAGAGGAAACTACAGGACCTGGCGTTAGTCGACACATGGATGGAAATGTAGGGTGACAGGGAGGGCTATACCTTTTACTCACACGCACACCAATCACACTTCAGGATTGACTACACCTGGCTCTCCAGAGCCCTGCTCGGGAGATCGATTGACGTTTCTCTAGGAGCAATCATACTTTCTTATAATGCCCCAATATCCCTAGCCTTACAAAGAAACAGTAGCCCAACAGGCCTGTGGAGGTGGCGATACCTGACCCCGCTCTTTAAAGATGCAATTCTAGCCCAAGAAGTAGCAGTAGAAGCGGATGCATTCACAGAGAATAATAAAGTAGAGGATGCCTGTCTGCAGCCATGGTGGGAGGCCTTCAAGGCAACATTAAGAGGGAGGATCATAGCCATAAAAGCGAGAAGGGATAGGGAGCTGAGACTGGAAGAGGCCAAATTAGAAAATGACCTAAAGGACATAATGGCCAAGATGAGCTTGGCTCAGACGCCAGCCATTAAAAGGGAATATAGGTTGATACAAGGGCAATTAGACCTCATTCAGACAAGGGCGGCGGAACGCAACTTACTACGACTTAGGCAGAAATGTTATGTCAAAGCTAACAAGTCCAACAGGCTCCTAGCCAGAATGTTGAGGAGGGAGGAAAAGAACAAAACAATCCTAAAAATTAAAATCGAGGGAGGGACGACCAGCACTAACAATAAGGACATCGAAAGAGAGTTTAAGAAGTTCTACACCAAGTTATACAGCTCAAACAACCCATCACCGACACCACAGGAGGCCTATTTAAGCAAAATCGAGATACATCAAATATCGAAGGAGGAGAAGGAAGTCTTAGAAGGGGAGATCACAAGGGACGAGGTCAGGGTCGCGGGTCTACTTATGAACAAATCCCCAGGACCGGATGGCTATGCAGCCAAATTTTATAGAACCCATAAAGAATTCCTATTACCACACCTCACAAACCTATTTAACCATATCGGAGAGTTCAAAATCCATGGAAGAGGCAAAGGTGATCCTGATACCCAAGAAGGGCAAGGAACCTACTGACTGCGGGTCCTACCGCCCTATCGCCTTGATAAACGTTGACGGAAAAAAATTCACACAAAATTGTCGACAACCAGACTCGAACGGATCGTTCCTAAAATAGTTCAGGCCAACCAATCAGGCTTCATTAGAGGAAGGCAGACAGGGGACAACGTCAGGAGAATCGCACATCTAGTCAAAAAGACCCAGAAAAGAGGAATCCCCGCTTTCCTTGTGGCAGTGGACGCGGAAAAAGCTTTCGATCGGGTTGTGTGGGGATTCCTCTTTGCAACCACCAAGATGGGTTTCGGCCCCAAATTCCAGGGCTGAGTTAAGGCCAACTACCATCACCCGCTCCTCCGCCTTTCCATTTCCATTTCCATTAAGGGGCAGATCTCCAGCCCTGTTGAGGTCAGGAGAGGCACACAGCAGGGATACCCTCTGTCCCCCATACTCTACACTTTACACCTAGAACCCTTTCTAGAGGCCATAAGAACCAACGAGAAGATAGCAGGTATACCTTTCGGGGGTGGCAACCACAAAGTAGCTGCCTTCGCAGACAATATACTCATGACGCTGACCGAACCAGAGACCTCTCTGAGGCCAGTGCACATAGAACTCAACACAATTCAGGGAAGTGGCTGGATTAAAGGTGAACACAAACAAATCAGAAATTCCTGCCTCACCCTTACGACCATGGCAGAGCAAAAGCTTAAAAAGAACTTTCTAATATAGAAACCTCCATAACGTACGTAGGGGTAAAATTAGCCAAAAAGGTCGGAGATCTCAACCAAGCAAACTATCCTCCCATACTGGAGAAGCTTAGAAATAATATGATCGACTGGGGCCCACTGTCAATTTCATGGACGGGGCGCATAAATGTCCTAAAAATGGTGGTACTCCCACAACTGCTCTACATTTTTGCGGCCCTTCCGATCCGCATTCCGCCGGCCTTTTTTAGAGCCCTCCACAAAATCACAAACCTATTTTTCGAAGGGATTGTGTCCTCCGACGTATTCCTTATCTTAGATAGAAATCCTTCAGCTTTGCTGGCCTCGGAAAATTTTTTCGCCAGAGGGCGCTGCGCGTCGATGATCGCCGAGTCGATGACCCTCGACGGCCTCCGTGCCGACGTCGACGTCATCCTGCCTATAAAGGCCGCGCGCAGCGTCCGTTGCTCAGTTCCGTTTTTCCGCGCTTCGTTGTGCCTCGGAACACCGTTGCTCAGTTCTCGTCAAGATAACGTATATAATAACTACTATTTACCTCGATATCGATGGCATCCTCCTCCGACCCGACGACCCTTCGGTCCGGTTTCAAAAAGTGCCGAGACTGCGGGAAGAAAATGTCGTTGACGGACCCTCACAGGGTCTGTTTGTGGTGTCTGGGAATCACGCACCAGAGTTCGGAGTGTGAGGAATGCCTTTCCATGACGGCGAAAGCCTTGAAGGAGCGTAGGGGGAAGCTCGAGAGAGGTAGGTCAACTTTAACTTCCTCGAAAGCTTCTTCGGTAGAGTCGAGACGTTCGTCTCCTCACCATAAAAAACACTCTCGATCTAGATCACGAAGTGGCTCCCACCACTCGTCGACATCGAGACACTCGAAGAAGAGACGTAGGAGATCCCCTTCGTCATCTTCGTCGAGTTCTCCTGAGAGAGTTCATTGCCCCACAAAACGCAGCTCGCAAGCTGAGTGGGAGGAATTCAGGAAAAAGATGCTAAGCGTCTTCGAGAAAGCGGCCTCGTCCCCCTCGAAGACAGCTGAGGGTGATACCCCGGGTAAAAAACCCAAAAAATCTAAACGCCGCGAGTCGCAGTACCCGGCGGAAAAGTCAACCCGAAAGCGCCTCGAGCCATCGGGAGATAAAGCATCATCGACGCCATCGTCGAAAACTCCTTCGAAACAGAGGTCGGCGCCATCGACGCCGTTGTCGAAGGATTCATCGGCGCATCAGTCGATCGAGTCGACGCCGACGTCGACGCCGATATCGACGCCGGTGAAGGAAAGAACCACGGCTACTCCACAGCCAACGGTTAGACAAAAGACCTCCGACTCGACGCCGAGAACGTCGACGTCGTTCTCGAGCAGGACTCCGATCCTTTCGAGTTCTTCGAGGCCTAGTACACATTTCTCGACGCTTTTCACGGCGCCTTCGAGTACTTTCACGTCGGTGTCGACGACATCGACGTTTTCAAGGCCTGTGATGATGGCTCCTTCTGCATTGGAAATGGGGTTTATACCATTCCAAAAACCAATGTATCCCCCTTTAACCTCGATTTTTGAGGAAAGGGAGGATTCAGACCAAGATATTGATTTACAGAGGACCACATCACCAGAGCCAGAGACTTTCGCCTCTGAGGAAGGAAGATTAAAAAATCTTCAGGATGCACTTCAGGAAGCTAGTGGCTTGGACACTTCTCCTGAAGCAGAATTTATCAAACCAGACCCAGGAGAACATGCGGAGACTCCATATAGAGCTCTGATGTCTAGAATCATAGAATTTATGGGTTGGTCTGCACCTTCTCCTGCCTTTCAGCAGGATGACCTCACTGACATACTGGACAAGGGCCCACAGGAGGATCCTGTGGTTCCATTTCACTCTGCTCTACAGAGAAGGATTTTGACAAACTGGGAAACGCCAGAAATTATCCCGGCAGTAAATAAAAAACTGTCAACAAAATACAGGGTGGCTAGTTCTGACCCTGAATATTTGTCAAAACACCCTACTCCTGAGAGCTTGGTTGTACAGGCTGCAACCTCATCAGGCAGCACATCTGCATACCCCACTGCTCCGCAGGATAGGGATGACAAAAAGTATGATGCCATGGCTAAGAAGGTTTTTTCTGCCTGTAGCATGGCGTTAAAGTCTATTAACGCGACCTGTACGCTCGCTAGGTTCAGCCACACCCTTTGGGAGTGCGCTTCATCAGCGGCTGACTGCCTCCAAGAAGGAGAGGAAAGGGACGCATTTTTAAACATCATCAGGGATGGTAAAGATGCGATGTGCGAGACCCTACAAACTGGCCTAGATTCTGCTGACAGTATCAGCAGGGCCATGGCGGCAAGTACCACAATCCGCAGGCATGCGTGGTTGAGGAAGTCTGGTTTTGCCTCTGACGTGCAGACCAGGCTTTTGAATATGCCCTTTGACGGTTCTACCCTCTTTGGAAAGAAGGCGGATGACAGTTTGGAGAAACTGCAAACGTCCAAGGCAGCAGCCAAGTCATTGGGAGCTGCTATCCGTCAGAATACCTTTCGTCCTTCGGGATCATCGTGGAGAGGACGGTCCTTTCGTTACTATTCCTCATATGGAAGGGGCAGGGGACGACCGGCTCAAAGAGGCCAAGGAAGATTTACCCGTGGTGGACGGGGTAGGGGAAAGAAAGCCGCACCCGCAGGAGCAGGAGCCACTTTACCTTCGGCAACTGCATCAGCCGCTTCAAAACCACTCTGAGGTCTCCCCTCACAGAACACCAGTAGGGGGCAGGTTAACTCACCATCTGACGGAATGGCAGGCTATTACGTCAGATGCTTGGGCTCTGGAGACAGTGGCCCAAGGTTACTGCCTGCCCTTCCTACATATCCCTCAGAGTCATCCACCGGGGAACAACCCTTTGAAGCTTCCAGATCCGCTCCTCTTGCAGGAGGTTTTAGACCTGCTAGAGAAAGGTGCCATAGAACTGGTACCTGTAGCGGAAAGGAACAAGGGTTGGTACTCCCCCTACTTCATAATACCGAAGAAGGACGGAGGACTGAGACCCATCTTAGACTTACGGGAATTGAACAAATTCCTCCGAAAGGACAAGTTCAAGATGGTGACTCTCTCTCAGATCCTTCAGGCCCTCCAGCTTCAGGACTGGTTGGTATCTCTAGACCTCCAGGACGCTTATTTCCATGTGCCGATCCATCCCAGGCACAGTAGATACCTGAGGTTCGCAATTGGCAGCTCTCATTATCAATTTCGAGTTCTGCCATTTGGGCTAACCTCCGCCCCGAGGGTCTTTACCAAGCTAATGTCGGTTGTGGCTGCAAGTCTAAGGAGGGAAGGGATTCATGTCTACCCTTACCTAGACGATTGGTTGATCAGAGCTGTATCTTCGGAACAGGCTCAGAGACAACTAGATTATGTTTGCCACTTCCTTCACAAGCTGGGCTTCTCCCTCAATTTAAAGAAGTCACAGATGATACCATCACAGAGACTCCAATTCATTGGAGCAGTCCTGGACACTTCCCTGGGAAAAGCCTTGCCACCAGAGGTGAGGGCTCGAGATATTCTGCAGATGGTCATCAGATTTCAGAATGCCCAATATCTCCCAGCCTACGACTTTCTGAGGTTGCTAGGCCTCATGGCATCCTGCATATTCCTCGTGCCGGAGGCTCGCCTGAGAATGAGATCCCTCCAGTGGGCACTGAGAACTCAGTGGTCACAGTTCTCAGGAAGGATGACAGATCTCCTTCGGATCCCGGTCAAAGTAGCCCGAGACCTTCAGTGGTGGGCCTGTCGGGAGAACATCCTGAAAGGAGAAATGTTTTGGCAACCATGGCCGGAGATAACAGTAGTCACGGATGCCTCACTCACGGGGTGGGGAGCTCACGCCAACGACTTGACCATCAGCGGTCGTTGGTCTCCATCGGAGTCCAGACTACATATCAACCTGTTGGAGCTGAGAGCCATCAGACTAGCGCTGAAGGCTTTTCTGCCGTCTGTACGGGGAAGAAACGTCCTAATAATGACGGACAATACAGTGGCCATGCACTACCTCAACAAAAGAGGAGGCGTAGGCTCACTACCACTGTGCAGAGAGGCGATGCAGCTCTGGTTTTGGGCAATTCAGGAAGGAATCTCTCTATCGGCAATTCACCTAGCCGGAGAGAAGAACTTGACAGCGGACGCTCTGAGCAGGCAGAGCACAGTCTCTCACGAGTGGGAGATAGCTCAGGAAGTCCTTCAAGAGATCTTCGCCCTTTGGGGAACCCCTCAAGTGGATCTGTTCGCCACCAGTATCAACAGGAAGTGCGACAGATTTTGCTCAAGGGAATTTCCCCCGAGAGGAGCTCTAGGAGATGCGTTCGTAGTGGACTGGGAGTTCCCACTTCTGTACGCGTTCCCTCCGGTCCCTGTCATTCCTCAAATGATCAGGAGGTTGAGAAGGTTTCGGAAGACCATGATCCTAATTGCCCCGGATTGGGCCAGGAGAACGTGGTACCCGGACCTTCTAGACATGTCCATCTGCCCTCCAATTCGACTGCCATACAGAGAGGATCTTCTCTCGCAGAAGGAAGGTCAGGTTCTCCATCCAGCCATCAAGACCCTCAACCTTCACGCTTGGTGTCTGAAAGGTTGAGGTACAAGGATTGGGACCTTCCGGATGATGTTATGGAGGTGTTGCTTTCGGCCAGAAGGCCGGCAACTAAAACTCTATACCGCTGCCGTTGGAACAAATTTTGCAGCTGGTGCAGAGAAAAGAATATTGAACCCTTTTCTTGTGGTACACCTATGGTGTTGTCATTCTTACTTTACCTGGCTAATTCAGGCCTACAGGTTGGCACAATTAAGGGCTATCTCGCAGCGCTATCAATCTTTAAGCGCACTGCAGAGGAGCCTTCATACTTCAAAATTCCATTGGTAATACAATACCTAAAAGGATTAACTAATGTTTATCCCCCGAAACCTTTTCAAGTTCCCTTATGGGATTTAAACCTAATTTTAAACTTCCTAAAGGGTGCCCCTTTTGAACCACTACACTCTTGTTCATTGAAGCTTCTCACCCTCAAAACTGTTTTGCTAATAGCATTGACATCTGCTAGAAGGGTTAGCGAGTTGCAAGCCTTATCGTGTAAACCTCCACATACAATCTTTTACAAGGACAAAGTTGTTCTTCAGGTGAAGCCTAACTTCCTCCCGAAGGTAGTCTCGGAGTTTCACATCACTCAGAAGATTATATTACCTTCTTTCTACCCTCCTCCTCATCCGGGGAAGGAGGAAGAGAGACTGCACAGGCTGGACCCTAAGCGAGCCTTGAGCTTCTATATCAGCAGATTGGCTAAGATCAGACAAGCAGACCAACTCTTTGTAGGTTATGCAGGACATAAGTTGGGCCTTCCAATAACAAAACAAACCATCTCCAGATGGATTATTTTAGCCATTCTGGAGTGCTACAAATTGGCAGGAAAGGAGCCTCCTCAAAATCTAAGGGCTCATTCTACCAGGGGTATCGCAACATCCTCAGCCCTTCAAAGAGGGGTGCCAATTCGAGATATATGTGCGGCTGCCACATGGTCGTCCGCACATACATTTACCAAATTCTATAGCCTGGATTCCTCCTCTAGTCAAGAAACTAGATTCGGCAAGGCTGTGTTACACTCTGTCCATTCTGGAAGGGTAACATAACTTTTATTACTCCCGCCTCCAGTCACAATACCACTGCTATGGGAGTCTATCTAAGATAAGGAATACGTCGGAGGACACAATCCCTTCGAAGAACTAGTTACTCTTACCTTGTAACGTTCTTTCGATGGGATGTTCCTCCGACGTATTCCTTATCGACCCTCCCATCCATCCCCGCAGTATGACTTCCTGTGGGTTTGCAGCCTATGCTCCTTCAAGGTGATTAGTCTAATCCAAAAACATTACTGGGGACTACAAAACGGAACTGAGCAACGGACGCTGCGCGCGGCCTTTATAGGCAGGATGACGTCGACGTCGGCACGGAGGCCGTCGAGGGTCATCGACTCGGCGATCATCGACGCGCAGCGCCCTCTGGCGAAAAAATTTTCCGAGGCCAGCAAAGCTGAAGGATTTCTATCTAAGATAAGGAATACGTCGGAGGAACATCCCATCGAAAGAACGTTACAAGGTAAGAGTAACTAGTTCATCTGGAATAAAAGAAATCAGAGCGTAGCTGCAAAATTAATGAGACCCCCAACTTCCTGAGGAGGAATGGGGGAATCGTATTTTAGGGCATATTATACAGCTGCCCAAACAAGGGTCATAAGAGACTGGCAAAAGGATGACCGGGGGGGAGGAATATGGGGACCCATGGACAGGGCAGTAGCAGGCAGTGTGTTGGAGGGGATATTATGGAAACCCAAAACAAACAGCCCGGCACAAATGTACAGTAGTGCAATCCTAGTAGCGGTGGGAGAAGCATGGGACTACATGGTAGAAAAGTCATGCATAACCACCTTCCCTTCTCCATACACACCCCTATTCGATAACCCGCAATTTTCCACGGGACACAAAACACACACCTTTGAAGCCTGGCAACAAGGGGGATGCCTGAGAGTTAGAGAAATGTTTGTGGGAGACCAGGTTAAACCTTTTGAACAATGCAAGGCCGACTTCAGCCTGGGAGAAAAGCAGAGGTACAGCTACACCCAACTGAGGCATTGGTTCCTACATCCCTCCATGAAAGAGGCGGGGACCCGTCCATTAACCCCATTTCAAAAGTACCTAAACACAGACTCGGGGGATAAGAGAGTGGTTACCTCGATACACAAACACTTAAAAGACGTCCCCTCGACAAGAGCATACATGCATAAATGGGAAGAGGCCACAGGAACAACGATAGAGGAATTGGAGTGGAGAAACCTGTGGGGGCAGGTCCCTAAACTAGCGAGATCCCTACAAATAAGAGAGATGTGGCTCAAACTAATATTCCAGTGGCACTTAACACTGGTCAGGCTACATACAATGTACCCAGGGACTTCACAGCTATTATGCTGGAGGGAATGTGGAGGAGAGGGTACCTGGGGCCACATATGGTGGGAATGCCCTAAAATAGACACTTTCTGGGGTTGGATCCAGGAAGCAATCGAGCAAGTCCTGGGGGGACTGGAGGGAGCATGGGCCTGGCTATAATAGGACTCAGCGGGGCACTGGAGGACATTACCTCGAAGTCAAACCGCAAACTCTATGTCATAATGATGATGGCAGCAGCGCTGGTTCTGGCACGCAAATGGAAAGCAAAGGACCCCCCACAGGACCAAGAGTGGGTAGAGAAAATCTAGTTATTCGTAGCGATGGAATGGCTTGCATATTCGATACATGGTAATCATAGCATAGCAGATTCTGCACACACTGGTCAGGTTTACTAAGATATTTACGAGAGGGGGCTAGTTGAGCTTGGTTTCCTAAGTCCATGAGCGTACTGGGGATCACAGAACCTCCACGGGAGAGTGGTCCTTGAAAGACTTACAACGAGGAGCAGGGTCAGAACAAGTACAGTACCCGGATTAGAGAGGGGAGGGGCAGATGGCAGTGCAGGGGGGGACACGAGGAGGAGAGGAAACCCTCATGTTGGAAATGTTAATGTTAAAAATGCAAATAAAAACCTATTGAAAAAAAAGATATCTGCACAACTTTACTGCACCTTAACTAAGGTGTTTCCAGGGAATTTCAAGGGTTTTGTTATAGCGTAGTTTTTTCAACTAAAACGGTCTCGGAACACATCGATAACGAGGTGGTGTGCTACATTGCAGATTCCTTTGATTCAGAATGCTGGGAAAGAAATGATCAGAGGCACGTGATTTATACACCTGTGTACCCTCAGCTGTAAGTAAACCTAGGTTTTGGGCCACACGATAATTTGTAAAGGGTAAACACCAGTGACTCTATGCTTAGAGGTTGTACTGTGTATTACAGGAACATCAAGACAGAAACACATGCAACCACTGATGTACTAGCGGGGTGAGACTGACACCATAACACATTTTGGAACTGTATTCAATACAGGGGACACCATTTGGAAGCAAGAGGTAATTTTATGTGAGAATATCCTCCATTGTTCGGCAATTAAGTTCACTGTTAGAGGCTAATGGTAGACACTGTTCTCCAACAGGTGATACCTGAGATCAGGAATAGTTTGAGCAGACTGAGGAGCCCAGTGCTCTCGAACATTTGGAATCCATTTACGCAGAACCAGTACTACCTTCACCACGTGGTTAGTGGAGGTCAGTTCAGGTTCTACACAATCATTAAGGGTTGGTCATTATAATTTGTTTATGATGTCAATGACATACAAGAAATGAGGCTGGATTATGAGTGAATGCTCTATATATTGTAGGTAGCAAGAAACCATAAGAAGCGCAAATTTACCTCCATCGACACAAGAAAGACAGGAGTGCAGAGATCCTCCCCACTGATGTCTGTCCTGAAGAAGGTCAATTGAATATGTGGCCACCATTGATGGCCCCATAGTGACCGAAACATATGTAGACGAGAAGAGTCCACATGAATTATCTTTGGACTTGTATATAGACTGAGAATTCATTTGTGAAATACCACTCATTGTTAAAACTGGGTGTGTTGAGTGATAGGGAGGACTATATGAGTTCTGATCCTCCCTCTCACTGACTAATGTGAGTGTGTAAGTGGACATGTGTTGGATGATTGTGGATGATAGATGGCAGAGTTTTCTGGTAATATGAGTTACAATAGCCTGTATGGTATGGTGTATTTTATACGATTTTGAATAGCCATTGCATTGAATAAATATTTTTGATAAAATCATTTGAGTAATGTGGTAATCCAGCCTCACCATTACGGTTCAATTGTTTTGATTTATATATGCTTTTTGCCTGAAGAACCGTTTGATGTACAGGCACCCTTATTAACGACTACTTTTAGTACAGCCCGCGGCTGAAAGGGTTTTACAGATAAATCTCCATAGCAAGAGTTGCATACGCTAATTGAATGGAGTTTGTGAACGTAGTGTCCTTCTCCGAAGAACAATACAAAAAACTCCTTGATACTCCTGCATTATTTGCAGATAAGACACCTGCCGCCAATAATGTAGACGGGTGTGATGATAAAAACAACATTACTCAGAAAAAAAAGAAGCTTTTCAGAACACAACTACACGGAAGCTTTATGCTTGAATAATATACCTAGATTGTTTATTGATACTGAAAAAATTTCAAAAAAAGTTTTGTGGTGTTGGAAACAAATGTTCCAGAGACTGGATAACCCTCATAATAGAGACAGCAGAGGAGGAAGCTAAAATCCAGAGTGAACAAATTGAGTTACTGGAGAAAGAATTTGCTACAAATACTACTATAAAAGACGCAAAAGAGCAGTTGTAACAGCTAGAGAAATCTGGATAGGAAGATTAACAAACTACAGAAAGACCTAAATAACTACAAAGAAGAACGTACATATCCCTATTTGAGGCCAGGTTTTTACACTGAAACAACAACGATCCCGCAAAATCGGAGACAGAATAGGTTTGTTAATTTTTCAAATTCATCAGGATCTCCGAGTGGCTCTGATCAGAGTCTGGTGGGAGGAGGAAACTGAAGGGGCCAGGGCAATCCACAACAGCCCCAGCAAGCGCATTTTTTCCCCAGAAGGTGGCACCATGGCCGACGGCAACAACAACAACAGTACTGAATGGGCATGCGGGCAAGCCAATGGTATCAAAACCAGTGAATTGTGATAATATCCCTATTTTCAATCTATCTCGACATCCACTGACCATGATAGAATGGGACATTTTGGCCAAGGGCCTATCTTTCGTCCCTGTTACCAAGGCAAATGCATTTCAATGTGAAATGGAATTGGAGCGTTCTTTTCAAAACATCCGTTTGAAAAAAAAAAATCGAAGTATGCCTCCCTACACAGATGAAGGAGAGTCCAGCAGGGAAAGAGCATGATGAAATGATTAATGCAACAGGATTAAAGGTGAAATCACATTTTTTTCCTCCGCCACATGTGTGTCCACCTGAGATGCAGGTGTTTTAAAAGACAGTGATTAAACAAATGCACGAAGCTCTCAAGCATAAAATCTTTCATGTAGATAATTTAAACGAGGCAGAAAGAGACAGTCTGAAAGGACTATGGGCCTCATTACACGGATGGCGGAGAACCATGGCGCTAATAGCGCCATGGTTCATGCCGGTAAAATACCGGCACCGCCTTGGTGGAAAGGGGAATTACCGCCCCATTCCAAGGTTGGCGGGGCGGTAATTCCCCCTTCCACCATTGCCCTTCCCCATTCCCATTTTTGCCCCATAGGGCTCAATGGGAATGGGGAAGGCGCTAATTACGGTACCGCAAATTGCGGGTTGGTCCCTTTGCGGGTTGGTTTTTAACACCTGCAAAAAGCAGGCGTTAAATCCCCCAACCCGCAAAGGGACCTCGTAGTAAGGTGGTAAGGATTTACCGGTACCGGTATTTTACCGGTTCCGGTAAATCCTTACCGCCATCCGTGTAATGAGGCCCTATGTGATAACATGGAGATTACTATAAAGCCAGCCGACAAGGGCGGTGGTATCGTAGTGATGGACACTGTAAAGTATGAGGGTGAATGCCTCAGATTATTGGCAGACACAGAAGCCTACAAGAAACTGGACAGGGACCCCACGTTAAGATTGCAGGAAGAAATTGAGAATCTGGTTAAATTCGCTGTAGAGGAAGAATGGCTCAGCAGGCAAGAAAGTATTTTCCTAATGAAGAAACATCCTAAACTTGGGGCTTTTTATATACCACCCAAGCTCCATAAAAATGTGGAAACACCACCGGGTCATCCGATAGTTTCCTCTATCGATTCACTACTCGAGCCACTATCAATCTATAGTGAACATTTCTTAAAACCCTGTGTACAGACAATGGGCCTCATTATGAGGTAGGAGGGGGTGCCGGTAATCCCTTACCTCCATATTCCGAGGTCCCTTAGCGGGTCCCTTCCTTAACGCCTGGTCTGACCAGGTGTTAAGGACGGGACCCGCTAAGGGACTTCAGAGCTAATAATGGTACCGCAAATTGCGGTACCGTTATTAGCTACATCCCCATTCCCATTGAGCCCTATGGGGGCTCAAATGGGAATGGGGAATGGTTCTCAGAATGGGGACTTACCAGGTCCTCCAAGGTTGGAATGACCCGGTAAGTACCCATTCTGAGAACCCGAACCCGGTATGCGGTAAGGGGGTATCCATGGTGCTAATAGCACCATGGCTACTTCCTACTTCGTAATGAGGCCCAATGACATTGTATGTAAAAGATACGAGCGAGATGATTAACATCCTAGAAAGAGTGACTATAGAGGAAGGTGACATCCTAGTGACTATGGATTTGGAGTCACTGTATACGTCCATCCCCCAAATGAAATGCTTGGAAGTACTGGGTACATACTTAGATCAAAGAACAGAACCACGTATACCACCCATCGGGTTTGTGCTCGAGTGTGCACGTTTGGCCATTTGTGAGAATTTCATCATATTCAAAAAATAAATCTATAAACAACTAAAGTGGGTTAGCATGGGCACGACTTTCGCGCCGGATGTTGCCAACTTGTACATGGCCCAGTTTGAAGCACAATATGTTACCGACACTGAGAGCACTTTGAAACAACAAGCATTTGCATCTAAACTACAGCTATGGAAACGTTACATAGACAATGGGCCTCATTATAACAATTGCGGAATGCGTTCAACGGCGCCGGTAATGGTGCCGGCACCGTTAAACGCATTCCGCACTATTACTGGTTTATCCAGACGTCCATAGCGGGTCCCGCGAGGGAACCAGGGAGCTAACAACGGGCCCTCTTGTAATGGGCCTGTTGTTAGCTACCTCCCCTTTCCCTTTGAGCCCTATGGGGGCTCGAATGGGAATGGGGAAGGTCCGGGTTCCCTGAATGGGGAAATACCGGGCCCTCCATACTCGGAATGGCCCGGTATTTCCCCATTCAGGGAACCCGGACACGGTTTTGGAGGCAGCCATGGCGCCAATAGCGCCATGGCTATCTCCAAAGTCGTAATGAGGCCCAATGTCTTCTTGGTATGGAGGGGTGAGGTCGAGGAACTTACATCGTTCCTAGCATGGATTAATTTGTGTGATCATAATATCAAGTTCACCATGGACTGGAGTAATGAAAAAATCAGTTTTTTGGACCTGATGATTGTCCAAGCTGGAGCCAGATTAAACACCACGCTATTCAGGAAAGCAACAGATAAAAACTCATTGCTTAATTTTTCAAGTTTTCATCCTGTGGGGCACAGACAGAACTTGTCCTACGTGCAATTTCTGCGAATACGAAGAAATTGTTCAAATAAAACAGACTTCGTAGAACATGCATCCAACCTTAGGGAGAGATTGATCAGTCGGGAATACCCTAAAAAGATGGTCAAACAAACTATGAAACGAATATCCAATACACACCGAGAGATGTGTCTTGTAGGCAAAGAGAAGTCCAAAGATAAGCGTCTTGTATGTGTCTCGACGTATTAACCCATCAGGAATGCAATAAAAAACAGCACAAATAAGAACTGGCATCTGATTAAACAGGCCGGGAGTTTGGAGTGGAAACCATGTTTGCCTTTAAAAGAAATTCGAACCTTAGGCAAAAGCTAGTACATACCTATGTGGAACAACAGAATGACCAGACAGTGCTGAATCGGTGGGGCTTACCCCCATCGCGAGACACTATAAATGTGGACAATGTGCAGCATGCCCATTTACAGAGACACAACATGAATTTGTACTTCAGAAGATCAAGGGGTCTCTGCGAGAACACAAAAATTGCTGCACGAAGAACGCGATCTATGTGATCCAGTGTCCGTGCCTGTTAGGGAGAATTCTCTGTTAAGGCTAATTTCCCAAACCTAGTGAGTCCCCCAGCAGCTTTGCTGGATTTTTGGGGTTTATTTTTTTTCTCCAGCTAAGAGTGAGACTCTTTTTCTCCCACTGTTAGACATGATTTGAGAATGTCCTTTGACTTTGTAATGTGTTTTATGGGCTATGGGGTCTTTTACTCCATAGGGCTTCATGTGTTTTTGGTATATGTGTTACACAGCACCCTCAGTGCAGTAACACAGGGGTGTCATAGTGACCCCCAAACATAGACTCCATACCCAGGAACTGACTACTGTCTCCCAGGGCATGTAAAGTCACCATTGGCTTTATTAGTCCAAATTTGTGAACAGAACCAGTACAAACCATCATATTGTGGAAGTACTGGAAGGGGTTAATTAGATTACCCCTGGGTCTGTTTTCAAGGGGGCACTGTGCAGTCCCCTCTTGTCGAGCTTCTGGCTGGAGGCAGTGGTTACCACGCGAAATATTCCTTAAGAATATTTACTATGGGATTTTCCCATTCATTTTGAACGCACCACTTTTTGGTGCTATGTTAAAGATACCGCCGGGTTATTTATTTAATATTTATTCCCCGGTTGGGTCTTTTTGCCAGGACTTGGTTTTAAAATGGCGTTTGTGTTCGCTTCTGTAATTCCAACCCAAGTCGAGCCCTTTGTTCTCCTTTTGGCAGGCTTCTGCACAGAAGCCTCCAAAAGTGGTGCAACTCTGTCTGGGTCTTCCAGATGTGTGGGAGGGGTGAATAGGCACCCTTGAATGAGTTGCCTTGGTAACTCAAGTAGCACTCTTGTGTGATTGGCCCAGTGGTGAGCCGCCCGGCTCACCACTTAGCATGTTTGATTGACAGCTAGGACTGGTGAATGGGGGTTTTCTGCATAAAAGCAGGGCTTTGGGGACTGGAACTTCAGAAGTCGCCACAGGACCTAAAGAATCCGAAAAGGGAGAAGCTGAGCCGACCTGCAACGACGACACCACCGGTGGAGCCCTGCTGAACCGTCTCATCACTTCCCAACGACAGAGAAGATCTTCATCCAGGAGAGTCTTCTTCCTTTGAGCTGGTGGGGTTAACCAGTTCGCCTTCTTTTTTCGCCTCCTGGATCGTCTCATGGTCGAATCGCCCGTCCCAAGCACCCCGGCGGCCGGATAGCCACGCTTCACCACTACCGCGAATAAAAGGATTGTACCGTTTAATCGGGAAACTCTGCGGCTGGTTTCTTCCCTGGCAGGGCAACGACCTCCAGCTTTCCTCCACATCGAGATCTTCTCTTCCCCTGGACGAAGCACCGACCTGCACCTGCTGCCAGGAACAACTGCCCCCGCTGGAGCTTTCTCACCATTTCAGGTACTGAGTCCCGCCTGGTATCCCTTGCAACAGACTGTTCAAGGTGTCCCGTAAATCCTTGACTCTCTATCCTGGGGTGACCTGGGACCTGTTAACTAACTTTTCTGAACTGATCCAACTCCTTTTTGAACTATCTGCAAAGACGTTTTAAGTTACTTCAACTGTGTGATCTTGGGCACATTCCGCCTTGCTCTCTCCAAGAGTGGGCCTGGCCTATGAACTTTCTTTCTCTAAAGTAGACTCTGCGTTTCTTGACTTGCTGTGGTTCTTTTAAAAGTGTTTGTATTGTGTACTTTTCTAATTCTGCCTTTTCTCTCCCTTTTTAAATAATTATTGGAGTGCCATCTTGGTTAAGCGCTCACCTCTGTTTGATAATAAGTCTGTTTTAGAGGAAATGAAATTTGGTTGTATGTGTACATAAGAGATCTTTAGATGTTTTTATGTTTATTAATATTTGTAAAGGTGTAAAGTAAAATTTACTACCGAAACAATAAAAAATAAAAATAAAAAAAAAAAAAAAATAAAAAATAAGTGGTGTTCTTTTCCTAAAACTTGTCGAATAATTAATCAGGGAGGTGTATATATTTCTAGTGACTGTGTTTGAACTTGCTTGACATATTAGTGCCAGTGTATTTTTCATAAGTGTGTTTTTAAATAAATAATTATATACTTTTATACCAAAGCTCTGGTCAGTGTTTGCTTGTGCTACTGTATTTTTGTACCTAATGTGTATACTCTATATACTGTCTAACTCTTCTTGAGAGAAGTCTGACTGCTCAGCCACAGCTACCAGGTAAATCTGGGTGGTACAGACTGCTACCAATTGGGTTTACTGCCAACACATGTAGTCTTAAGCCTTTTGCAGTGGTCCCTAAGGGAACTGCACAGGTTTGTGCCTAACAGTGCCCACTTGTGTATGTGGGCAAAACAATGTGACAAGTCAGGATGAGGATTTCAGAACACAGATCCTGCCTGAGAAATAAAGTAAAAGATAAACCCCTTGTTGAACATTTTTCTGAAGCTAAACACGCTGAAAATGACATTAAATGGTTTATTTTGCAAACTGTTAAGAGTTCCACCCGAGGAGGAGATAGGAGTATGATGCTCCACAAAGTCGAGCAACGCTGCATCTGTTTACTTGACACCGTAAAACACGGTATGAACATCACTGTGGAATGGAATAAATTATTGTAGATAGACGAACTAGAAACAGCAATGGCTATCTATCTTAAAAAAATTGCAAGTAGAAAGAAATGTTTTAATGTGTTACTTCAGGCTCAGGTCATGTGAGCATCAGCAGGCATCAGTCGGTACAGAGCAACCATCAGGCACTGCCAGTGAATCGTGCCATATATGTCAGACAATGTCAAGTAATCACCTCGCCCAAATCACACTTAATACACATTTTTGTGGACTTCTTTGGGCCTCTAGTCGGGCAGCTGTCATGCTGAGCGAGGTGTAATCCACCTTGTCAAAAAATGTTTTATGTTTTTGTCATTTTTCTAATGCATGTATCTTGATACACACACAGACAACACATAAGAGGCAACAAGCTATGTGGTCCCTTTGTCTCCAATTTCGAGAATCAGTGAGTTTGGCCCCATATAACGCGTGTATTTGATATGGGGGCTGAATATAGTCATTAGTCCTTTTTTTAGGTCCATGCTCTGGCCGGATGAAGTGGAGTCCGTCTTCTGTTTTCATTGCTGGCAATAACAGGAAGTATACGCGATCATAGCCAGCGCGAGGTCCGAAGGGAACTAAAATGGTGTAAGACATGAGACGCGGTCTGCTGCTACACAGTGAGTACCGGGTGTTATGATGTACACGTTGTCCATGGCTAAGAGGGGCAGTTAGTCCACGAACTTCCGAGTACCTATTGAATTATGAACTAAGGGTTTGGCGGACACGGCATGTCATAGAGTCACAGTAACTGGCAGAGATCTGGCATTCAGCCACGAACACTGCAGAGATCAATACCGCAATGTAAACCAGCATGTATGGATTACATCCTTGAGCCCCTTAAGTGGGTGCGCTATTCATATTTGAGTAACAAGATTTATGGTCTAATTGATGTAGCAAGATACTTGAGGACCTCAGGATGAATTGCTGAGTGTAAACTGTATTTTTTCAACTAAAACGGTCTCGGAAAACATCGATAACAAGGTGGTGTGTTTACATTGCAGATTCCTTTGATTTGGAATGCTGGGAAATAAATGATGAGAGGCATGTGATTTATACACCTGTGTACCCTCAGCTGTAAGTAAACTTAGGTTTTGTGCCACATGATAATTTGTAAGGGGTAAACACCAGTGACTCTATGCTTAGAGGTTGTACTGTGTATTGCAGCAACATCAAGACAGAAACAGATGTAACCACTGATGTACTAACACGGTCAGACTGACACCATAACACATTTTGGAACTGCATTCAATACAGGGGACACCATTTGGAAGCAAGAGGTAATTTCATGTGAGAATATCCTCCATTGTTCGGCAATTAAGTTCACCGGTAGAGGCTAATGGTAGACACTGTTCTCCAACAGGTGACACCTGGAGATCAGGAATAGTTTGAGCAGACTGAGAAGCCCAGTGCTCTCGAACATTTGGAATCCATTTCCACGGAACCAGCACTACCTTCACCACGTGGTTAGTGGAGGTCAGTACAGGTTCTACACAATCATTAAGGGTTGGTGTTCAGTATAATTTGTTTATGATGTCAATGACATACAAGAAATGAGACTGGATTATGAGTGAATGTACTATATATTGTAGGTAGCAAGAAACCATAAGAAGGGTGAACTTACCTTCCATCGACACAAGAAAGACAGGATTGCAGAGATCCTCACCCCTGATGTCTGTCCTGAAGAAGGTCAATTGAACATCTGACCACCATTGATGGCCCCATAGTGACCGAAACATATGTAGACGAGAAGAGACTATATGAATTATCTTTGGACTTGTGTATAGACTGAGAATTCATTTGTGAAATACCATTAATTGTTAAAACTGGGTGTGTTGAGTGATAGGGAGGGCTATATGAGTTCTGATCCTCCCTCTCACTGACTAATGTGAGTGTGTAAGTGGACATTTGTTGGTATGATTGTGTATGATAGATGGAAGAGTTTTCTGGTAATATGAGTTACAATAGCCTGTATGGTATGGTGTATTTTATATGATTTTGATTAGCTATTGCATTGAATAAATATTTTTGATAAAATCTTATGAGTAATGTGGTAATCCAGCCTCACCATCACGGTTCCATTGTTTTGATTTATATGTTTTTTTCACAGGCCACTAGCCATGGCCTTCGGACATAGCCACATTGCTCCAGTAGGTTTCCTAAATGGGCCCACTAGCCATGACCTTCTGCCATGGCCAGTGGCACTGGCCTTCAGCCGTTGCCACATCACTAAATTTCTTTTGGGCACACGAGCCATGGCCTTTGGCCATGGGCAGTGGCCACGTTCTTTCGCCGTGGTCCCTTGACATGTTGTCCCAGTAGGTTTCGTTGGGGCCTTTGGCAGTGTCCACTTTCAATATTGCACCATTCGGTTGCTTAAAGTAACTGTGAGAAACCTGAAGGTGTCTCACTTATTAGTCCCCAGGGATCTTTCATTCAGGTGGCCAGGACACAGCTATCGCTATTGGATCCAATTCCTGGGGGTGGACCAGTGAGTGAGGATCACCTGGATGGGGGGCCCTCGGGGAGTGGAAGCAGAACACTGACGGGTGAGACGCGGTATCCCCCTTCTTATACCTTTTCCCCCTCCTACTCCGTAGGATACTCAAACCCTCTACTCCACCCCCTTTTTCGACACAAACACTTTCACACATCGCGTAAGACGACAGCCAAACACAAAAGCCATTTACCTGACAGTTCCCAATGCCAGCGTCAGGCAAAGTCAGGAAATTGACCAGAATCACACACACCTGACGGCCCTTTCCCTTCCCCACATGGATAAAAGGTGGAGCACGAGAGCACAAGACGAGCAACACAGACCACACAACGAGAGAGCTAACTCAGCACTTCAAATGGATTGTGTCGTCCCACTTATTCCTCATCTTAGATATATTCGTCAGCGTCAGCTTGCTGTTTCTTTCTGATTTTTCTTTGTCAGAGGGCGCTGTGCTCGAGGCCGTGTAGTTTGGTCCCTCGACGGCCGACGTCGAGCGTCAACGTCATCTGTCGTATAAAAGGCTCGAGCCGCACCCGTTGGTTCAGTTCCGTTTTTCAGAGCTTCTGCTTCGTGTATCAAAAACGGAATGTCAGTTTTTCTCATCAAGAAATGTCTTCTTCCTCAACTCCGACAACACCCAAGACGGTTTTTAAAAAGTGTCTCAAATGCGGAAGAAAGATATCCATTACGGACCCTCACCGCAACTGTCTTCGGTGCCTTAGTCCTGATCACCGAGTCGACGAGTGCGGGTTGTGTCAGACGATGTCGAACAAGGCTCTTAAGGAACGCCAAGGTAAGCTAGCGGTTGGGGAAGAGTCTTTCAAGTCTGCTAAAAGGCTAAAAGACTTGAGAGATTCGAGATCTTAATCTCGTCATGAGTCGAGGCGATCGAGGTCGAAAAGTCGCTCTAAGAAGTCCTCTTCCTCATCAACGAAAAGATTAAAAAAGTGACGTCATAGATCTACGTCCTCTTCTTCCTCGCCCGACAGAAGGTTAATTTCTTGTCTTTCGAAGCATGATTACCCAAAGAAATGGGAGGCCTTTAGGGCTTCAATGCTAAAAATGTTTGAGAAGGCAGCCCCGACCCCCTCAAAAAAGCTGTGTGAAGAGCATGCCCATGTCCACTCTAAAGGTGACAGAGGGAAATCCAAAACGTCTCACACTAAATCTGACAAAAAATCGAGGGTGTCCTCGTACGATGATTCTCCAGCGCCTCATGAGACTGTACAGAAACCTTCGGTGCATAAATCGAGGTTGCCTGAGGACAAAATGGCATCCTCATCGTCAAAGTCAGCTATCGGCTCGAAGCATCCTTCGACAACGCCGTCGAAGCCAAAAAGGGCGTCAATACCTTCGGCCTCGGCGTCGAAGCCTTACTCGACATCGAAGCCATCCTCGATTACCTCAGGGATTCCTTCGAGTATGTCGAAGCCGGTGTCGATTCCATCGACGCCATCAACGCCTTTGTCTGGGAAATCTTTCATAACGGTTCCCAAGATAACAACCATGGCTAAGGCTAGGTCTGTTCCACCTTTACCAGAAAAAAATGTCCACCCTCAGCCCAGGAAAGAATTTTTCAAATCAATGTCTGCTATTTTTGAGGAACAAACCTCTGATGAGAAAATTACATCAGCTGGTGTTCGATTTGGGTCAAGAGAAGTCCCTAAGGAACTGGTAGATCCTAATTCAAAAATGTCAGACCTTTATGACTGCCTACAATCGGCCAGTGGCCTAGAAACCTCATCTGAGGTAGATTTTGAAAGGCCTGACCCCACAGACCATGCTGAACCGGGGTATAGAAACTTTTATGGGG
Organism: Ambystoma mexicanum; assembly: GCF_040938575.1. Lineage (NCBI taxonomy): Eukaryota > Metazoa > Chordata > Amphibia > Caudata > Ambystomatidae > Ambystoma > Ambystoma mexicanum. The sequence continues at coordinate 129,645,125 of NC_090938.1, forward strand.
TGGAAGTCAGTGTCCCCAAGATATGACCAGGATGATTTAACACATCATTGATGAAGGACCTCAGAAAGACCCAGTCCTTCCCTTCCACAAAGCTCTTCAAAAGAGAATTATGACAAATTGGGAGACACCTGAATCTCTACCATCTGTAAATAAGAGATTTGTAGGAAAGTATAGACCTGCTCCTTCGGATCCAGAATACTTATCTAAACATCCTTCTCCTGAAAGTTTGGTAATTCAAGCTGCGACTGCGAATAGACAGTCGGCTTATCCCTCTATACCCCTTAACAGGGACGATAAAAAGATTGATGCCTGGGCGAGGAAGGCTTTTACTTCTGGTAGTATGGCCCTTAAGTCTACTAATGTGACTTGTACATAAGCTAGGTTCTCCAGCATGGGGTCTGGCATGGATTCACATGCTCATGAATATTCCCCATCGTCAGGCTGGGAATCCTCGGTAAAGAAAAAATCAGTATCAGTTTTGTTTCTGATCTGTCTTTCTTAGTAGTAACCAATCACTGATCTCTGGGTCATACTTCCCCCAGCCAATGACTGCCCTCTCCCTAAGCCCCGCCTCTGGCAGCCATCCTCAGATTTTTACCGCACGCTTAAGTGTTGGGAGTCATCGTGTTTAGCTCTTGAGTTTTTTACTGTGTTTTCATGCTTTTTTAGGAGATTTTCTCATTTTTTCAGTTTAATCGAGCCTCAAGCTCCACCGTTTCTACTTCTGATAACGGGGACCCGTTTCGGAATTCTTCTACGCCCCTCAAGGGTGACGTTTTCGTCGAGTTTATACTTCTTGGAGGTTTCCGGAAGATCTGCGGCCTACCTCAGCGGACATGGCCCAGGACAAGGGAAGCTCGACGCCTGGATCCAAGCTGTTCAGGTGCTGCCCTGGATGTGGATTACAGAACGTTTTCAAGGAGGACGAGCATTTGCGATGTCTCTACTGCCCCCATGAGGACAAGACGCACGTGGAGAAAGACTGTGCGTTCTGCAAGAACCTTTCGGAACGGACCAAACAAGATCGTCGTTCCCGCCTCGCCGCCTGGCTGGAGAAGGGCACAGCAGGTGAGAAGGCGAGGAAGGAGTCTGAGCGGGCTTCTAAGTCCTATGAGGGCACCCCGGCGACGGGGGCCCAACAGAAGGCCAAGCACCGCGAGTCTGCGGGCACCGGGAGCGCCGAAAGGTCGGGCTCTTTGGGTGCCCAGCAGGGCGCTACTTCCCCGGCACGTTCGACCACGAGCCAGCGCTCTGGTTCGGGGAAGAGGAAGTCCGAGAACCCGGGTAGGCCGCTGGAGCGGACCCGGTCGATCTCGAAGGGGGAGCGAAGCGCTGACCCTCCCCCCAAGGCAGAGGCCCAGGACGCACCTAAGGTGGTGAGGGCTTTGATCCACCCGGCAAAGGCCTCTACCGAAGTGATCGCTGTGACCCTGGCGAAGCCGGCTGAGACTACGCCTGTGGAAACACCCGCTGGGCCCAGAGTATCCCTGCCACCGCGGAGGGATTCCTCTTTCCAGCCCATCGCTAAGACCCCCGTGAAGCCCCCGGCTGAAAAAGAGGGGGGGGGTCCGATGGACATTACAGACTCAGAATCAGCCTCTGAGGAGGAACTGGTGGAAACCGAGAAGGGCCTCAACGAAAGGTCCATAGGCCTCAACGAGAGGTCCTTAGGCCTCAACGAGAGGTTCATAGGCCTCAACGAGAGGTTCGAGAAGGTTCGATCCCAGGGGGCGGTCCCTGGCTGACGTGATCGAAGATAGCGACGACGACGACAAACAGGGCCCAATGGAACGCCCATCCCGCCCGTTGCAGCCATTGCCCGAGCCCCAGGATAGCTCGGCGGCCATTTTGTTGGCAATCCAATCCTTATGCACTGACTTATTACCACGGACCCCGACGGAGGATCCAGAACCAGGCCCATCGGGAAGCCCTCTGAACAAGCAGAGGAGAGTCCACCCCGCTCCGCCCTTCGTGCCTGCGAGACCGGTGGACCCCTCATCCCCCTCGCCGGACCCTAGAGAGGATACGGCGACGGATACAGCGACGGGGACGGACGATGACGGCGGCGATGACACAGCAGACATCCCGTCGTCACCGCCCCCGCGGGCGTCTCCAGCCGACGGAATTGGCTCTTTCCACGCCATGATAACCAGGGCATCTGAGTTCTTCCAGCTCTGCCCTGAAGAACAGAAAAAGGAGGGGTTCTTGTACCAATGACGAGAGGCCAAGAGGAAGACAGTCCTCGCGGTGCCTTTACTCGACGACATCTGGGAGGAGGGGCTTGCTGTCCTCAAGAACCCTTCCACGACACCAGCCAAGAGGGACAGGTACGAGAAGAAGTACTGAGTCCCCGATGCCGCTCCCTTGTGCCTCAGGGCCCAGCCCACGCCGGACTCTGTCGCCCGCTAAAACAGGGAGCTCTGGTTCAAGATAGCTCCCCTGCTAGACTTCCTGCCTGATGACAAAAGGGCAGAGGCCCTAGAAATTCTGCAGGTGGCATCGGATCACGCCATAACGGTGGCAACGGACATTGCTGATACCGGATTTCGCCAACTGGGCAACAGAGTTTGCCTCCGACGACGAGGATGGCTCAAGGCGACAGACTTTCGCCAGGACGTCCAGACCAGGGTATTGGACATGCCGTTCGACGGCAACAACCTTTTTGGTAAGGCGGTGGATGAGTCCCTACAGGCCATCAAGACCGACTCGGAGACGGCCCGGGCCCTGGGGGTGCTTCAACAGCGGCCACCCTTTCGGAGCTCCGGAGGCAGACAGGGTGCCTCCAAAGGATCCAGCGGTGGCTCCTCTTCCCAGGAGGCCTACAGAGGTCGCGGCAAGCAAGGGGGATCCCGCCGAGGAGGCCAAGGCAGCAAGGCCGCTTCCAAGCAAGACTGACCCGGCCGTGTTGTCGGGCCCCCACCGAAGCACCCCGATGGGAGGCCGGCTGACAAAGTTTGTCAGCGCGTGGGAGTCCATATCCACCGACCGTTGGGTGTTGAACTCCCTGGCCAACGGGCACTTGCTGGAATTCCAAAAGAAGTGCCCTCGCATTCCTCCCGTGGCCAGGAAGGAGAATCCCGTCCCTCAACTACTGTTGGAGGTAAAGGCGATGCTCAAGAAAGGTGCCATCGAGCTCGTCCCCAGAGGACTCCGGGGCTCCGGAGTGTACTCAAGGTACTTCCTTGTCAAGAAGAAGACAGGCGGTTGGCGCCCCATCCTGGACCTGCGTCGCTTAAACAAGTACATCAAGGCGCAGAAATTCAGGATGGTCACCCTCCAGCACGTGCTGGGACAGCTGGAGGAAGGCGACTTCCTATCGTCTTTGGACCTGGAGGATGCTTACTTCCACATCCCTATTCTAAAAAGGCACAGGAAGTTCCTCAGGTTCGTGGTTCAGGGACGCCACTACCAATTCAGGGCCCTACCGTTCGGATTAAAGTCGGCACCCAGGGTTTTCACCAAGTGCCTGGCACCAGTGGCGGCGTGGCTGCGTCTGCAAGGGATCCACGTTTACCCCTACCAGGACGACTGGCTAATCCGGGCAAGGATAAGGGACCTCGCCGTCAAACACACGGCGAGGACCGTCCGGTTGCTCACGGAGCTGGGGTTCGCCATCAACTACCCCAAATCCCACATGGTTCCATCGCAGATAGCACTGTTTCTGGGAGCGAAGCTCGATACAGTGGGGCAATTGGCCTCCCCTTCAGAGGAGAAGACCAAGACCATCCTGGGCAAGGTGCAGCGCCTGCTAGCCACGGACGTGGCCAGGGTGAGGTCCATCAAGTCCCTCCTCGGGATTATGTCCTCATGCATCTACCTTGTACCCCTTTGCAGACTTCGGATGCGTCCGCTACAGGAGTTTCTCGACGCCCGCTGGCTCCAAGCGAAGGGGCTGTTTCCAGGACAGGATCCCTCTCGACAAGGAGTTCCGTCGGGCGATCTTATGGTGGGGCATCCGTGCTCACCTCTCGTCAGGCACGGAATTTCAAATCCCGGCGTTTCAGGAACGGTGACAACGGACGTCTCTCTGGAGGGTTGGGGGGCCCACACCGGAGACCTCCACGCAAGAGGCCTTTGGCTCCCGGAGGAGAGGTCTCTCCACATCAACATTCTGGAGCTCCGAGCAGTGTTCTGGGCTCTCAAGTCGTTCCTTCCGTCCCTCAAGGGCAAAGTGGTGAGGATCTTCACCGACAACACCACCACCATGTTCTATATACGGAAGCAAGGAGGCACCAGATCCCCAGCCCTATCCAAGGAGGCCCAGGATCTGTGGCACTGGGCGGTCGCCCAGGGGATGTTTCTGGTTCCCTTGCACCTGGCAGGAATACAAAACACCATCGCGGACTTACTCAGCAGGGAGCTGCGCTCGTGCCACGAGTGGGGACTGCGCCAGGACCAAGTGGATCGACTCTTCCAATGATGGGGCAAACCCCAGATCGATTTGTTCGCGACAAACTCCAAGTGCCAGAGGTTCGCCAGCAGGTTCCCTCAGCCGAGGAGCATGGGCGATGCTTTCTCGTTCCCTTGGGACGGCCTGTTTCTATACGCGTTCCCTCTGTTGCCGTTGCTGCTCCACCTCATCAACCAGCTCAAGAGGTCCAGGTGCAGCATGATCCTCGTCGCACTGGCGTGGCCGAGGCAGATCTGGTTCCCGGACCTTCTGGACTTGTCAACGTCCCCACCAGTCAAGCTGCCGGCGGACACGGATCTTCTCTCCAGAGAAGGAGGCGCCATTCTCCATCACGACCCACAGTCGCTGTACTTGCAGGCCTGGCTCCTGCAGCACTAGTGTTTGGAGGGTATGATATCCCAGCTGATTGCAGAGAGGTTCTTGCAAAGGCCAGGGCGTCCTCGACTCTCAAGTGTTACGGTCATAAGTGGAAGAGGTTCTCTGTCTGGTGCCGTGCACAGAAGATTAACCCTTTGCGGATTATGGCCCCTCAAGTGCTGCCGTACCTACTGTCGCTGGCCAAAGCTGGACTGGCTCACGCCTCCATAAAAATACATCTGGCTGCCATCTCCCGATACACCAGGACTATGGGACGGGTGTCCTTGTGGTCTCATCGCCTGGTAAAGGAATTCATGAAGGGACTTTTCCGATCATTCCGGCCGGTGAAGGCCCCTGCCCCGGCGTGGGAACTTAATGTGGTGCTGACCAGGCTCATGGGAGCCCCATTCGAGCCTATGCATTCGGCGCCTTTGAAATTCCTGTCATGGAAGACAGCGTTCCTCGTGGCCATCACTGCACGACGAGTGGGAGAGATTCAGGCCCTATCTTGCAAGCCTCCATACTTGACTTTTCATGACACGAGGGTAGTGCTGAGGACGCACCCCTCCTTCATGCCCAAGGTGCCGTCGGACTTCCACCTCAACGAGCCCTTGGTGTTACCAGTTTTCTTCCCGTCGCCTTCGACGCCGGCCGAGAGGACTTTGCACTCGCTGGATGTAGCTAGAGCGCTGAAGTTCCACGTGGACCACACAAAGAGTTTTTGGAAGACGTCACAACTGTTCGTGAACTTTGGGTCTGTGAATCAAGGGAAGGCTCTCTCGAAGACTTCCATTTCCAGATGACTCTCCTGCTGCATCATGCTTTGTCACCGGTTGGCAAACCGGTGCCACGCAAGTGGCAGTATGACCAAGTGAAGAGCCGCAGAGGGGTAGGTGGGAGGGTTTGCATGTGAAGTAAGTAACTTGTTCCTTCACTTACACCCTGTGGAGCTGTTTAGATGCAGCAGCTGATCACATCCCGGAGGGTGAGGAGCGGGATGGTTTCCTGGCGATAGTAAAGGATGGGAAGGAGGTTATGGAGGAGTGTCTCAAATCAGGACTGGATACTGCAGAGAATATAAACAGATCCATGGCATCTAGCGCAGTCTTGTGTAGATTTGCATGGCTAAGAAAATCTGGTTTCGTATCTGATGTACAATTCAGGTTACTTAATATGCCCTTTCACGGCTTGAGGTTGTTTGGCAGCAAAGCGGACGAGAGCTTGAAGAAGCTGCAGACCTCGAAAGCGGCAGCAAAATCACTCAGGAGCGCTATAAGGCAACCTCAACAGCACTCTTAACGCAGGGTCATCTTCCTGGAAGAGTCGCCCTTTTCACTTCTATTCCTCTTCTGGAAAAGGGAGAGGGCAGGCCAGTCAGAGGGGACAACAAAGAAAACCCTTTCGTGGTGGAAAAGGGAGAGGTGTTAGATCAGCCACAGCAGCGGCTACTACCTCCTCAGCCCCTGCTGAAGCCGCTGCAAAGCCACTTTGAGGCCTTAACTGTCACAACGCGACCCTGGACACTGTGGGAAAGATGGAGGCTTACTTAGGCACCTTGCGGTCCTTTTACCGTTCTAGTCTTTTCTGGTCTTTTCCCTTTAAAAGGTAGCCACGCCCACAACGCTGTGCGTTGCAACTCGCATTGTCAGCCTTTCGCTAACTTCGCCTGCAGTGCCGCTCCTCGAGCTTGGTCCTTTGATTCTTACTCTTTACTCCTTAGTACTTTGCCCGCTTCTGCTTTCCCTGTGTCTCAGTTCATTCAGTCTCGCAGCCTTCTGTCCGCTCCCTCGTATCTGCTCCCTCTTCCCTTTTGTGCTGGGTTCCGTACTGTTACTATCCTCCGCGTCCCTTCGCTATTTCTCTCCCGCTTGCTCTCTCTCTCTCTTTCGCTCGATTCCTTACTCTCGTTCACCCGCTTTCGCTCCAGCTCGCTCTCTCTCTCACTCTTTCACTCTCTCTCCCTTTCTTGCTCACTTTCGCTTCTGTTCGTTCTCTCATTTTCCACTCTCTCTCGCTCACCTGTACCAGCTCACACTCTCTCTATCTCTTACCTGCGTAATAGCTGATACCTTCCCTCCTGACTGCTCATGTGCAGCCTCCGCTTCAGCTTTCCTTGAACGCAGTGGACACTCTTACAATCCTTTCCGACATCAGCATACCTTGTCCTGTTATACTTGGACTTAAGTACTGTTTGCTGAATTACTATTCATCGGCCTCCTCCACTTCCGACACTCTCCCTGCCAGCAAGGACTCGCCATCTAACAGGGTTTTTTCTGCCGTCTCTGGCTTTTTCCCTAGCGTCAAGGGACTGGCTCCCCTGGGTCCACCTGACAGCTTGTTCTCACCACTGTCAGGGTGGCCTCAAGCGGAGCCCGTCCCTATCTCTACGAGCGTAAGAAGGACAAGAAGGGAAGGAAGAGTTCCAAGACGGACGAAGATCTGGAGGAGATCAAGAAGGAGGGGAGAAGAAGACCTAAGACTTCTATCCAGGAGGATTCCTCTAAGGAGTCAGGTGAGGAGTCATCGGGGGTGGTAGTTTCTGATTCTGACATTAACCCACAAGACCCCGGTGGGAGGCAGAATCACTCAGTGTCTGGACGAATGGCGGGGCATTACGTCGGATGCCTGGGCACTAGAGATAGTGACCCACGGTTACTGTCTTCCTTTTCATCAAAGGCCTCAAGATCATCCACCGGGCGCCAACTCTGTAAAAATTCCAGACCTGCTCCTTGTGCAGGAGATTTTAACCCTGCTAGAAAAATGTGCAATAGAACATGTACCTGTAGCGGAGAGGAACAAGGGTTATTTTCTCATTCCCAAAAAGGACAGAGGATTGAGACCCATCTTGGACTTGAGAAATGTAAACAAATTCCTCAGGAAGGACAAGTTCAAGATGGTGACCCTTTCTCAGATCTTTCAGGCTCTTCAGCTTCAGGACTGGCTGGTTTCATTGGACCTTCAAGATGCTTACTTTCATGTGCCAATCCATCTCAAACACAGAAAGTACCTGAGGTTCGCAATGGCGGATCTCAATATCAGTTTCGAGTTCTGCCATTTGGGTTGATCTCCGCCCCGAGGGTCTTCACCAAACTAATGGCGGTAGTGGCAGCGAGTCTCAGGAGGGAGGGATTCACATCTACCCTTACCTGGACGATTGGCTAATCAGGGCAAGTTCACCCAAACTGGCCCAGGGACATCTGGCCATGACCTGTCACTTCCTACACAAATTGGGCTTCTCCCTCAATTCCAAGAAGTCACAAATGATTCCAAGCCAAAGACTCCAATTCATTGGAGCGGTCCTAGACACCACCTCAGGGAAAGCCTCGCCTCCAGAGGAAAGAGCTCACCACATTCTGCAGATGGTAACAAAATTTAACTATGCCCAACATCTACCGGCATTCAACTTCCTAAGGTTGCTAGGCCTCATGGCATTCTGCACTTTTCTGGTGCCAGAGGCTCGACTGTGGATGGGATCCCTTCAATGGGCCCTCAGGATTCAATGGTCCCAGTTTTCAGGGGAGATGTCAGATCTTCTACAAGTCCCGTCCAAGGTGGCTCAAGATCTCCTTCGGTGGGCTCACAAGGAACATATCCTCTGAGGGGAACCTTTTTGGCAACCATGGCCAGAGATAACTGTAGTAACGGTCGCCTCACTCACAGGGTGGGGAGCCCACACCAACGATCTGACAATCAGCGGTCGTTGGTCTCCATTGGAGTCCAAACTACACATCAACCTGTTGGAGCTGAGGGCAATCAGACTAGCGCTGAAGGCCTTTCTGCCCTCTGTACAGGGAAAGAATTTATTTAGATTTGTAAAGCGCACTGCAGCCCGCGGGCATTGAGGCGCTAAGATAACTTACAAAGGCTTTATTCTGGAATACTTGAATGCCGCCCAAGGAGGATTCTTAACATGGTACAGGTATATACAACATACAAGTGACTGGGCTGTATGGTTACAGGTGCAGCGGGAGATGAGGCAGGTTAGAAACATAATCAGATAAAGAGACTCATTTTAATCGCCTTGCGGAAGGCTGCATGAGAGTCGATACTCCTGATGTGTGCGGGTAAGGCATTCCAGTTGTATGCAGCCTGATCAGGGAAGCTACTACCATAGGCACGCGTTTTGTGAGTTTTAGGGACGGTGATCAGGTTTATGTAAGGCGTTCTGGCTGGCCTGGATGAGAGATGTTTGGTAATCCTCTGTGCCAAGTAGAGGGGGGCAAGATGGTGGAGGCACGTTTGTGTAAGAGATAAGATCTTGAAGATGATTCTCTGCTTAATTGGGAGCCAGTGGACCTGCCTCCTTAATCCTGAGATGTGGTCTCTGTGTGAGAGACACATGGCAGCTTTAAGGGCATTATTTTGAGCAACCTGTAGTTTAGCAATGTTTTTCCCAGATGTTCCAACAAGAAGGGCATTGCAGTAGTCCAGTCTCGAGCCAACAATTGCCCTGGCAATGGTGAGACAGTTTTGCTGTGATAGGTAAGGTCTGACTGAGTTGATGAGTTTAGAGTGGTAGGCCGCGGACGATGCAATGGCGTTGACCTGCCTATCTATGGTTAGGTTTGGTTCCAGGTATACGCCCTGGGTCTTAATCGCCTAATACACATTAATGGGAATGTTGTCGACAGAGAAGCAGTTGTACTGCTTGTCCAACTTGCCCAAGGTGCAGCGGCATCAAATCAGCAGAAGTTCTGTTTTCTCAGTATTGAGGCATAACCAATTATCTGCCATCCAGGATTGGATTGTAGAATAGATTAATTTGAGGGTGTTAGAGTCTGATGCATAGTCTCCCGAAAGGGGGATGAGTACCTGGGTGTCATCAGCATAGTTCGTGTATGAGATACCGAGGGTGTCGAGGATTTTAAAGAGAGGTCTAGTGAAGAGGTTGTACAGGGTGGGGGCGATGCAGGAACCCTGGGGTACACCGCATTTGAGGATGCTAGGTGTGGCAGACGAGGATTCTGAAAAAACCTTCATAGCTCTTCCCTCAAGGAAGGAGGTTATCCAGTTGCAAGCCCTCGGCGAGAAGTTGGCCGCAGTGGTGCGGTGGTGACACAGAGTCATGTGATCGACGAGATCAAAGGCTGCTGATAAGTCGAGTAGGAGCAGGAGCGCAGGTTTGCCGGCGTCTCTGAGGTCATCCATCTGGTTTTTCAGGTCGAGGAGGGTCGTTTCGGTGCCATGACATGGCCGAAACCCTGACTGCCGAAGACCGAGGAGGTGGTTGTCCTCGAGGAATTTTTGTACTTGCAGATAGGCTGCCTTGTCCAGTATTTTAAGTAGGAAGGGGACAGAGGCCTGTAGTTCTCAGGGACCAATGGGTCTAGGGAAGGTTTTTTAAGGAGCGGATGAACCCACACTTCTTTGAGTCCAGTAGGGACATGGCCTGACTGGAAGGAGGAATTGATGAAGGCCGTGATGAGGGGGGCAAGGGAAGGCTCACAGTCCTTGATGACTTGTGCTGGGCAGGTATCACCTTTGCAGTTGGACAGTTTAATAGAGTTGAGGAGTGTGATGACTTCAAGGATGGTGACGTCCTTGAATTCAAACATCGGAGAATGAATGGAAGTGGTGGTAAGGGGTGAGCTACTGTGATTTTTAGCAATAAGGTTTGAGAGGGCTCGCTGGTAAGCAAGGATTTTAGCGTGCAGGTTGTCGAGTTTATTGAGCATAGCTGACTGGATGTTATTACACTATACTTTGTCCTTCAGAAATGAGGAAGGCGGAGGGGCAGGGTTCTCTATTTCTCTGAAAATGGAAAATATTTCTTTGGTTCCTGACTTGCCGTTGGAAATTCTGGTATTGAAGAAGTGGCTTTGGCCTTTGTTAGGGATAATTCTCTGTTTAGGCTGAATTTCCTAACCTATTGAGTCCCCCAGCAGCTTTGCTGGATTTTCTGGGTTTATTTTTTTCTCCTGCCAAGAGTGAGACTCTTTTACCCTCACTCTTGGACATGTTTGAAGTGTGTTTCTTTGGTTTGCCTTGTGTTGAATGGGCTATGGGGTCTTTTACTCCATAGGGCCTCATGTGTTTTTGTGAGATGGGTTACACCGCACCCCCAGTGCCGTAACCCAGGGGTGTCCTAGGGACCCCCCAACATAGACTCCATACCCTGGGACTGACTACTGTCTCCCAGGGTCTGTAAAGTCACCATTGACTTTACTAGTCTCAAATCCTGAACAGAACCAGTACAAACCATCATATTGTGGACGTACTGGCCGGGGCAATTCCATTGCCCCGGGGTCTGTTAGTCGAGGGGGCACGTCTCCGTCCCCCCTCATCGAGTTTTGGCTGGTGGCAGTGGAAACTACTTTTTATATTCAACCGCGAATATTTTCCTATGGGATTTCCCATTGTTTTAGGCTAATACCTTTATTTATTTATTTACGGTAGCCTTGAACATACCGCCGGGTTATTTCTTTATTATTATAACTCCGGTTGGTATTTTTTGCCAAAACTTGATTCTAAAATGGCGTTGGTGTTCACCTCTGTAATTCTGACCCAAAGTGGAGCCCTTTGTTCCACTTTTGGCGGGCTTCTCCACAGAAGCCCTCCAAAGTGGTGCCACTCTGTCTGGGGTACTTAGGAGGGGTGGAGGGGGTATTAGGCACCCTGGACTGAGTTACCTTGGTAACTCAAGTCGCACTCCGTCCTGATTGGCCCAAGTGGTGAGCCGGCCGGCTCACCACTTAGCATGTTTGAGTGACAGCTAGGCTGGGTGAATGGGGGTTTGCTGCATAAAAGCAGGGCTTTGGAGACTGGAACTTCAGAAGTCGCCACAGGACCTAAAGAGCCGAAGAGGGAGAAGCCGAGCCGACCTGCCAAGACGACACCACCGGTGAAGCCCTGCAGAACCGTCTCACCACTTTTTCCGACGACAGAGGAGATCTCCCGCCGGAGAGTCTTCTTCCCTTAACTGGTGGGGACAACCAGTTGCTGCCTTCTTTTCGCCGTCCCGAAGCATCTCGTGGCCGCCTTGCCTGTGCCAAGCACCCCGGCAACCGGGATACCACTTTTTACCTCAACCGCGAAAGAGGGGTAAAAATCCTTTGTGACCGAAGAACTCCACGGCTGGCCTCATCCCTGGTAGTGCAACGACCTGCAGCCTTCCTCCCCGTCGAGATCACCTCTTCCTCGGGACGACGCCGCGACTTGCACCCACTACCAGGAACGACTACCACCGCTGGAGGAATCTTTCCACTTTTAAAGGTACTGTGATCCGTCCGGCCTCCCTTGCCACCGAGTGTACGGGGTAGATTTAGCCCTCGACTCTCGAACCTGGGTAGGCCTGGGACACCCTAACTAAACTTTTCAGAACCGTAGTAAAACCTTTTTCTCTCACCTGCAAAGACTGATGACATTGTGTGATCCTGGGCACATTTTTCGCCTGGCTCCCTCTAAAGTGGGCCCCGAACTAATTCTCCTTGTTCCACCATTGACTGCCTTTGCTAACCTTATGTGAAAAGTGTTTTACCTTACTGCTCTCTTTATTTCTGCCTTTTCCCTCCCTTTTGGTAATACTTGTTGGAGTGTCATCTAACGTTAAGCGCTCACCTCTGTTTGGAAATAAGTGGTGTTAACTTAGAATTGACCAACGAATGATTAGGGATGTACATATGAGTAATAGTAACTGTGTTTGACTTTCTTATCTTTTCTAGTGTGCTGGTGTAATTTATGAGTGTACCTTTAATAAATAAGTTTATACTTTTACACCTAGCTCTGGTTAGTGTTTGCTTGTGCTACTGTGTCTCTGTACCTATTCTGTATTCTCTGTATACTGCCTAACTCTTCTTGAGGGAAGTCTGGCTGCTCAGCCACAGCTACCACAGTGAATCTGTGCGGTGCAGACTGCTACCAAGTGGGTTTACTGCCAACACCTGTAGTCTTAAATCTTTTGCAGTGGTCCCAAAGGGAACTGCACAGGTTTCTGCCTAACACTGGTGTACAGCGGTGGGATCTGTATTGAGTATACACTTTAGAGTACTTTTGAGATACCTTAGTGCAACTAACCACAAAGCTTAAGCACAAGAAAGAAAAAGTCATTTTTAACCTGTCTACTATGGAAAGTTATAGTCAAGAGTCCCTTGCTACAAAAACTGCTGATTGTCTAAGACTTCTCTGTAAGCATAAGAATCTCATGACTAAAGGAAAGAAAATAGAGCTAATAGAAAGGTTGTTAGAAAACCAAAGTCTGGAGGATGGTCCAGAGGAACCTATCCCTCCAGCAATTGTAGAAAGCAGCAATGATCTTGATATGGTACAAAGTATTGATGATCTTGGGTCAGAACCAGAAGAGGAGGATGAAACTGTTGTAGATAGTCCCTCTAGGCCTCTGTCTGCTCTACCAGCTGTACCTACTGGACCTTTGCCAGGTCCCACATTTAGCCCTCAATACTTTGAACTAGAGAGAATGAAACTTGAATTAGAGTACAAGAAACTTAATGCTCAAACTGACAAAGAACTAAGGCTAAGGGAAATGGAGCTCAAGTATGAGCTAGAAATGAAGAAATTGTCTGTTGAGAATGCTTCTCTCTCTGGCTCCTCTAGAAGTTCCAGGCCTAAAAGACCCCGGATGCCTAAGGAATTGATTGGTATGTATGAGCCTAAGTTGGATGTGTTGGATTGGTTGTCTATGTTTGAGTATAATCATGGGCTCCAGAACATCACAGGTAATGAGTTACTCACCTGGTTGTTCTCTAGGCTTCCCCCTGTTGCAACTGATGTGGTAATGGAGTTGGGGGAGGAGGATAGGAAAGAGTATGAATGTGTGAAACTAGCTTTGATAGCTAGGTTTGGGAAGACCCCTTCCCAGTATCTTAAGAGGTTTAGGATCCTCAAAAAGCATGATGGTACCCCTTGGGCTACCTGGGTGTGTGAAGGGTTGAAAAACTTAGAGGGATGGATTAAGGGTTACAAGGTGAACACTTATGAAGGAATGAGAAATCTTGTAATGATGGAGTCAATTTATGATGCCTGCTCTCCTGAGCTCAGACAGCACTTGGCTGATTCACAGGAATTAGATCCTAGGAAGCTAGCTAAGGCTGCTGACTTGTGGGTTGCCAACAGGGTTACTCACAAGGATTCTGGGGTAACTCAGAAGAAGGATGAGGGAAGACAGCCTAAGAAAGACTCCCAAGAGAATTCTAATAATCCTAATTCCAAAGAGGGCCCCAAACAAAACCATAAGGGTAAGCCACCTGGGAAACCACAGCAGAGTAGTATACCTTCTGGTGCTAAACCAGAAGGAGGTCAGAACAAGCCTCCATTCCAAAGGACCTTTGGGGCCTGTTATGTTTGTAAGGCTACTGACCATGTGAAAGCAGATCCCAGATGTAAGGGTAAACCTTCAGGGGTCCAACTTGTCTCCTTAGCCTTCGCTCCAGAGGAGGAAGTCACAATGGCAAGTGGAAACTTTCTACTACTAGCTGATGAACCCACTGGAGTCTCAGCCAGTGTTTCTTTAGTCTCTCTGGGGTTGTGGGAACAACAAAATTTAGATGTGTATAATTCTATCCCAGATAATACTAAAGAGTATTATAAGGACAGTGTCCACGTGAATGGTCAGGAGACTCCTGCCATCAGGGACACTGGGGCCAGCATAACTGTGGTGGATGAATCATTTTTCAAGGCAGAGGATGTTGCTAAGGCACTCAAATGCCTCACCAAGTTAGCTGGAGGGCCTGTGCAGATGTGTCACCAGTTACCAGTTCTCATCCAGTGTAATGATATGGCTGTGAAGATACCTGTCAGTATACAATGTGAAGTGCCAGGAAGAGTTCTGCTAGGAAATGACCTGAAAGCTCTGGGAGTTGTGTCACATACCCCCAGACCTCCTAGTAAAAGGTTACGGGAGCTCACCAAGTCTGCAAGAGAGAAAACCCTGCGAGGTTTATCTCAGGAGATGATGACAGAAATCACTCCTCTCCCACTGGAGCAACTTACTGCAGTAACTACCAGATCAGGAGCAAAGGGGCAACCCAAGACTCCTAGGAAAAAGCCTACAGCAAGCACTCCAGTGCTTCCAACAAGGACTTCCCCGAGGTTGTCCAAAGTTACACCTGTAACTCCACCTCCAGCTGAGGCTGAGAGGGAGGTACAACCCTGTGTGGTTGAACTAGACTCTGAAGAAGAGCTAGTAGGAGGCCCAGAACTTATTGGAGACCTGGACCCGGCTGACCATCCTGAGCTGCAGTCTTTACTGGCAGAAGGTGGACCCAGCAGGACAGCTTTTCGTAAGGGACAAAGAGAATGTCCAACTCTGGAGGGCCTTCGCCAACAGGCAGCTTCTCAGGCTGATGGGCAAGAGCCTGGGAAGTATAGGTTACACTGGGAAGATGGCCTCTTCTACAGTGAACCAACCGAATCTGAACCTGGAGTATACCAATGCCTGGTAGTGCCCCAAGAGAACAGACAACAGTTCTTGCAACTAGCCCACGAGATTCCTTTGGCTGGTCACTTGAGTTTCAAGAAGACCAAGGAAAGGCTCTCTCTCTACTTTTATTGGCCAAAAATGGGGGCTGAAGTAGATAGGTATTGCAGGAGCTGCCATACCTGCCAGACTTCTGGTAAGGTTGGTTCCAAGAATGTGGCACCTTTAGTGCCTCTCCCAGTTGTGGGAGTCCCATTTGAGAGGGTAGGGATTGACATTGTTGGTCCCCTTGATCCCCCAACCTCCTCAGGCAACAGGTTTATCCTTGTGGTAGTAGACCATGCTACTAGATACCCTGAGGCAATCCCTATGAGGACTGTTACGGCTCAGGCTGTGGCTAAGGCCCTCCTTGGTATCTTTACCAGGGTTGGGTTTCCTAAGGAGGTGATCTCTGACAGGGGGACACATTTTATGTCCAACTACATGAATGCCATGTGGAAAACCTGCGGAGTTACCTACAAGTTCTCAACCGCCTACCACCCTCAGACCAACGGGTGGTAGAAAGATTTAACAGAACCATGAAGAGCATGATAGGTGCCTTAGAAGAACCCCTTAAGAAGAAGTGGGACCTTCTACTGCCATGCCTTCTATTTGCTTATAGGGAAGTCCCTCAGGAGGGAGTAGGTTATTCTCCCTTTGAACTTCTCTATGGCCATCCCGTCAGAGGCCCCTTGGCCCTGATTAAGGAGGGGTTGGAGAGTGCTCCTTCCCCCAAGCCAGTCAGAGTGACTGACTATGTGATAGGTCTCCGAAGGAGAATGTCACACATGATGGCAGAAGCAAGTGACAACTTGAAAGCTGGCCAAGCTCTGATCAAACATTGGCATGATCAGAAGGCTAACATGGTTGAGTTTACTCAAGACCAGCTAGTTCTAGTTATGCTTCCAACAAGGCAGAGGGCCTTGCAAGACAAATGGATGGGACCCTTCAAGGTTGTGGGAAAACTTGGAGAGGTCAACTATCTGGTGGATCTGGGCAAACCCAGGGAAGCTCCCAGAGTCTTCCACACCAACTGCCTCAAAGCCTATGTCTCTAGACCAGAAGTAGGAGCATTGCTTCTAGCTTCATCGGAAGAGGAGGAGGAGAGTGACGCTCTACCTGACCTCCTGAGAGGCTTACCTTTGGACGAAAAGGTTGAAGGAGTTAATCTCTCTTCAGATCTGACCCCTGAGCAACAGGAGGAGTGCAAAGCGATGTTAAATCAGTTTGCCTCCCTGTTCTCGCTTTCACCAGGCTTGACCCCTTGGGGACAGCATGAGATACTCACTGGTGACTGCCTGCCAGTCAAAAGCAGGGGATATAGAATGTCAGAACATGTCAGAACCCACATCAAAGGGGAGGTCAAGAAGATGCTTGATCTCGGGGTAATAGAGCCCTCTACTAGTCCATGGTCTAGCCCAGTAGTGTTAGTACCAAAGGCAGGATCCAAAGAGTTGAGATTCTGTGTGGACTATAGAGCTCTTAATGCAGTCACCAAGACTGATGCCCACCCTTTGCCAAGGACAGATGAGTTGGTGGATAAACTTGGTGCAGCCAAGTACCTCAGCACACTGGACCTTACGTCAGGCTACTGGCAAATAGCCCTGACAGACCATGCCAAGGAGAAAACTGCATTTTCTACCCCAGTTGGCCTATACCAATTCAAGGTTATGCCTTTTGGACTGAAAAATGCACCTGCAACATTCCAAAGGATGGTGAACCAGGTTCTAGCTGGGATGGAGGACTTCTGCATGGCATACTTGGATGACATTGCAGTCTTCAGCCACTCCTGGGAAGAACATGTGACCCACCTAGGACATGTTTTGCAGGCTCTTGAGCAGGCCAATCTGACCATAAAGGCAAGCAAGTGCCAAATTGGTCAGAGTAAAGTGGTCTACCTTGGACATGAGGTAGGAGGTGGAGAAATAAGGCCTTTGCTCAGCAAGATTGAAGCTGTGCAAAATTGGACAACCCCTACTACTCAGACCCAGGTGAGAGCCTTCTTAGGCCTCACTGGGTACTACAGGAATTTCATTGAGAACTATGGGACCATAGCTTCTCCTCTGAATGTGATCTCCTCTCCAAAATTCCCTAAGAAGGTCAAATGGACTGAGGAATGCAGTCAGGCCTTTGAAAACCTGAAGAAAGCTCTCTGCCAAGCTCCAGTACTCAGAGCTCCTGACTACCACCAAACTTTCATTGTACAAACTGATGCTTCCAATGTAGGTATAGGTGCAGTTCTTAGCCAACTGGATGAGAAGGGTAGGGAACACCCCATTTGCTTCATCAGTAGAAAACTGAAGGATCCTGAAACAAGGTGGGCAACAATCGAAAGAGAATGCTTTGCTATTGTGTGGGCACTGAAGAAGTTTAGGCCATACTTGTATGGTTCTACTTTTGTCATTCAGACTGACCACCAACCCTTGAGATGGTTAATGCAAATGAAAGGGGAAAATCCAAAACTATTGAGATGGTCAATCTGCCTCCAAGGGTTTGATTTCACCATTGAGCACAGGTCAGGGTGTCACCATCAAAATGCTGATGGACTCTCTAGGATGTATGTCATCGACTAGAGGTATGAGGTTCATCCAGGAGTGGATTAAATCCTCCTGTCCCTTAGTCTGGGGGGGGGGGGGCGAGTGTTAGGGATAATTCTCTGTTTAGGCTGAATTTCCTAACCTATTGAGTCCCCCAGCAGCTTTGCTGGATTTTCTGGGTTTATTTTTTTCTCCTGCCAAGAGTGAGACTCTTTTACCCTCACTCTTGGACATGTTTGAAGTGTGTTTCTTTGGTTTGCCTTGTGTTGAATGGGCTATGGGGTCTTTTACTCCATAGGGCCTCATGTGTTTTTGTGAGATGGGTTACACCGCACCCCCAGTGCCGTAACCCAGGGGTGTCCTAGGGACCCCCCAACATAGACTCCATACCCTGGGACTGACTACTGTCTCCCAGGGTCTGTAAAGTCACCATTGACTTTACTAGTCTCAAATCCTGAACAGAACCAGTACAAACCATCATATTGTGGACGTACTGGCCGGGGCAATTCCATTGCCCCGGGGTCTGTTAGTCGAGGGGGCACGTCTCCGTCCCCCCTCATCGAGTTTTGGCTGGTGGCAGTGGAAACTACTTTTTATATTCAACCGCGAATATTTTCCTATGGGATTTCCCATTGTTTTAGGCTAATACCTTTATTTATTTATTTACGGTAGCCTTGAACATACCGCCGGGTTATTTCTTTATTATTATAACTCCGGTTGGTATTTTTTGCCAAAACTTGATTCTAAAATGGCGTTGGTGTTCACCTCTGTAACTCTGACCCAAAGTGGAGCCCTTTGTTCCACTTTTGGCGGGCTTCTCCACAGAAGCCCTCCAAAGTGGTGCCACTCTGTCTGGGGTACTTAGGAGGGGTGGAGGGGGAATTAGGCACCCTGGACTGAGTTACCTTGGTAACTCAAGTCGCACTCCGTCCTGATTGGCCCAAGTGGTGAGCCGGCCGGCTCACCACTTAGCATGTTTGAGTGACAGCTAGGCTGGGTGAATGGGGGTTTGCTGCATAAAAGCAGGGCTTTGGGGACTGGAACTTCAGAAGTCGCCACAGGACCTAAAGAGCCGAAGAGGGAGAAGCCGAGCCGACCTGCCAAGACGACACCACCGGTGAAGCCCTGCAGAACCGTCTCACCACTTTTTCCGACGACAGAGGAGATCTCCCGCCGGAGAGTCTTCTTCCCTTAACTGGTGGGGACAACCAGTTGCTGCCTTCTTTTCGCCGTCCCGAAGCATCTCGTGGCCGCCTTGCCTGTGCCAAGCACCCCGGCAACCGGGATACCACTTTTTACCTCAACCGCGAAAGAGGGGTAAAAATCCTTTGTGACCGAAGAACTCCACGGCTGGCCTCATCCCTGGTAGTGCAACGACCTGCAGCCTTCCTCCCCGTCGAGATCACCTCTTCCTCGGGCCGACGCCGCGACTTGCACCCACTACCAGGAACGACTACCACCGCTGGAGGAATCTTTCCACTTTTAAAGGTACTGTGATCCGTCCGGCCTCCCTTGCCACCGAGTGTACGGGGTAGATTTAGCCCTCGGCTCTCGAACCTGGGTAGGCCTGGAACACCCTAACTAAACTTTTCAGAACCGTAGTAAAACCTTTTTCTCTCACCTGCAAAGACTGATGACATTTTGTGATCCTGGGCACATTTTTCGCCTGGCTCCCTCTAAAGTGGGCCCCGAACTAATTCTCCTTGTTCCACCATTGACTGCCTTTGCTAACCTTATGTGAAAAGTGTTTTACCTTACTGCTCTCTTTATTTCTGCCTTTTCCCTCCCTTTTGGTAATACTTGTTGGAGTGTCATCTAACGTTAAGCGCTCACCTCTGTTTGGAAATAAGTGGTGTTAACTTAGAATTGACCAACGAATGATTAGGGATGTACATATGAGTAATAGTAACTGTGTTTGACTTTCTTATCTTTTCTAGTGTGCTGGTGTAATTTATGAGTGTACCTTTAATAAATAAGTTTATACTTTTACACCTAGCTCTGGTTAGTGTTTGCTTGTGCTACTGTGTCTCTGTACCTATTCTGTATTCTCTGTATACTGCCTAACTCTTCTTGAGGGAAGTCTGGCTGCTCAGCCACAGCTACCACAGTGAATCTGTGCGGTGCAGACTGCTACCAAGTGGGTTTACTGCCAACACCTGTAGTCTTAAATCTTTTGCAGTGGTCCCAAAGGGAACTGCACAGGTTTCTGCCTAACAGCCTTGATGATGGCCATTTTGTATTCTTTAGCTAGGGCCTTGAAGGCTTCTAGGGTTTTCACCTTAGGGTTTCTTTTCCAGTCGGATAGTGCAATCCTTTTTTTGGAGCATAGCTCAAGGAACTCTTGGGTGAACCAGGCATTGGCATTCTTGACTTTTTAAAGATTTTTTGAGGGTGAGTGGGGCAACAATGTCAATGGCCTGGGTGATGGTGGTTTTAAATAAATTGGCAAGTATCTCGGGGTCGTTGAAGAAGGAGGGCAATAGTGCCGACACTGAGAGATGTTGGGTAAGGTTTTCCTTTGTCAGTTTCCTGGAGTTTCTGGAGAGTGCAGCGGGAAGTGGTATGTTGGGCTTGGGTTGTTCTCTGGAGTTCAGGATATTGAACTTGATGCAGTGGTGATCAGACCAGGGAGAGGAGTGATCTCTTTGAGGAGGACCGGGCAGTTGTGGTGAGAGACCCAGTCTAGAGTGCGACCCTTGATGTGGGTGGGTTGAGAGCTGACTTGGGCGAAACCAAGTGTGGATAGAGCTTTTTGGAGGGCATCGGCATGGGAGTCTTTAGGGTCGTTGAGACCTAAGTTGAGGTCACCAAGGAGTATCATTTCTGAGGATTTTTTGATGTTTTCAGAAAGGGAATGGATGAGGGCTTGCTGAAAGTCTGCGGTAGGACCAGGGGGTCGGTACTCGACATGGAGGGCAATAGTAAAGTTATGGGAGACTTTCAGTTTGAGCAAGAGGAAGTCAGAACTCTGATCGAAGTCATATTGTATTTTCCTGATCTGGAGGATGTCCCTGGCAATGACACCTACACCTCCTCCTCTATGAGAGGAGCGGTCTTGTCTGTAGATGGTGTACCCTTCCGGTATGGCGAGGGTGAGGGCAGAGCCCACGGAGTCATTGAGCCAGGTCTCGCTAAGGAAGATTATGTCGAGGTTGTTACTACAGATGAGATCATGCACATCAAGGGCGGGCACAGGTAAATATCGACAGTTAATTAGTGCACAATTGAGCGGGGCGTCAGTCAATGGGAACAGGGTTGTATTGGACTGGGCTGGAGAGTGCAAGGTGGGAGTGGTGTGGACAGATTGAGTGGTCAACATATTCACTTCAAGGCCAGCAGATGGTTCCACAGTACCTGCAACAGAGTGGCTCTGCAGTAGATCACTGGCGGTGCAAGGAGGTGGAGTAACAACATTTGCAGTGCAGTGCACATTAGAATCATTGGCTTTACAAGGTGTTTGTATTTGTATTTATTTTTATTTATATAGCGCCTTACTCCAAGGCGCTTTACAGTTTAACAACAAGAATACACAAAACATAGAACAGCAGAAGCAAACAATATACATGAATTAGACCAAAAAACAGTATGTAGAACAATTTGCATGTGAGAAGGAGGAGAAGGGGACGGGGATGGGGAAGGAAGGGTGAGGGAGAGAGATTAGGGAGTAAATTACATAGTAGGAAGAGAGATCATAGGGAGGAAGGGGGAGAGTGGCTAGAGCTGAGATGGGGTAATAGAGGGAAAGAAAGAAAGAAAGAAAGAAAGAAAGAAAGAAAGAAAGAAAGAAAGAAAGAAAGAAAGAAAGAAAGAAAGAAAGAAAGAAAGAAAGAAAGAAAGAAAGAAAGAAAGAGAATAGGGTGTCGGGGGGAATGAAGAAGGAGTGATTTCAAGGAGGAGCGGAATGAAGAATAGGTGGGGATGGAGCGGATGGAAAGAGGCAGGGAGTTCCAGTGTAAAGGGGCAAGGATCTGAAAGGAGCAGAAACGAGAAGAGGCACAAGGGGAGGGGGAACAGAAAGTAGGAAGAGATCAGCGGAGCGAAGGGAGCGAGAGGGAGTGTGGAATGAGAGGAGAGAGGTCTTTTGGAACAAGGTTCCAAAAGGCCCACAACAGGGGTAGAATGCAATAAGTCAGAGCCGGTGCAAGGAGGAGGAGTAACAACATTTGCATTACAGCGTACATTAGTATCATTGGCATCACAATGTTCCAAAAGACCCACAACAGGGGTAGAATGCAATAAGTCAGAGGCGGTGCAAGGAGGAGGAGTAACGACATTTGCAATGCAGTGCACATTAGAATCATCACATGGTTCCAAAAGACCCACAACAGGGGTAGAATGCAATAAGTCAGAGGCGGTGCAAGGAGGAGGAGTAACAACATTTGCATTACAGCGTACATTAGTATCATTGGCATCACAAGGTTCCAAAAGACCCACAACAGGGGTAGAATGCAATAAGTCAGAGGCGGTGCAAGGAGGAGTAACAACATTTGCATTACAGTGTACATTAGTATCATTGGCATCACATGGTTCCACAGTAGGGGCGCGATGCAGGGTTACAAGGTAAACAATTGCATTGGACGGAGAAGGTGCGTTAACTGGTGCGGCAGCAGAGTTCATAGTGGAGACATATGCAGGAAGGCTGGGAGTTGCTTCCGAGGGCGCACAAGAGTCAGTAGACAGACCAGTAGCGGTAGGCACACGATTAGCGGTGTTGATGTCAGGCACCCAGTCAGTCTTAATGAGTTGCGGCCTTTGAGGCGAGCAGCGTGCATGACCTGATGCTGGAGGGGCCTCTACCGTGGCAGCAGAGGGCGGATGTTTGGAGCGCAGAGATGCCATGTTGGGGTAAGCGAGGGCGTGCCAGCGTCTCGGCCCACGTTGGGGTAGGCAAGGGTTCATTTAGTCAGATGCTGTGAGGATCATACTGCGCCTTTCCGACATGGAGGGAGGAGTGGACGGGTAGGTGGATGTCAGGCGCCCTAGTCTCGATCGGAGGCGGACGAGCCTGCAGGGGAGACTAAGAGTGGTGGAGGCGTGAGAGCAGGGCATGACTTGTGAGCGTAATCGCTTGTTTCTAAACAGGATGGAGGTAGAACACGAGCTCCTGGGCGATGTAGGAGAGTGGCCCTTACCTTGTTGGGAAGGATTGCTGGCAGCAGTCAGTGCTGTCGAGCAGCGGAGATCTGCAGAGAGCGAGCTGCTTGGCCTTTTCTCCTGGCCTTCGCCCCTCTGTGGCTTTGCCTGTCGGCTCACTTCCCCTCCATAAAAGGGAGGAGTGGAGGGGCGGAGCAGGCGAGTAGACGAATGGCATGGGCCCGGAGGGGCTTGTTGATGAGTGGTTGCCATGTGTTGTGTGAGCGTGGGACCTCCTGGGCCCCCGCTGGCATTCACATGTGCGCAGGCATGCAAATCGTAAGAACCCACATGGGACGCGTGTTGCCTGCTCAGGACCCGGCTGCAACTGCCGGCCTGGACCGTCTTTATTAAACACGCGCATGCGCAAGCCTCCTTAATGGGCTGCGCATGCGCACATGGCGTATTCACTACGCAACATCCCTCCTTTTTCCCCAAAAAAGAAACAACTGTAACATTAGCACACAACAATAACAACTTGGGACTCCACGAACAGTTCTCAGCCTGTTACTAGGCAGGGTCCATGATAAAGTCCTGGAACCTCTGCGGTGGCTTCCGCCCCGCCAGGCTCGGGTACCTTCTGGACTCCTCTCGAGTTGTCTCTGGTGTCCCTGGAGCTTCTGGCAACACCTTCGTCCCTTGGTGGTGACCCTGCCCCGGGTCTGGGTCCGGGCGGCCCGGGCATCATTGGAGGAGGCGCCGCCTCAATCTGCTTGAAGTATGACACGTTCCGCGTGATGGTGCCCCTGGCGTTGGCCGCAGTGATCATGGACCCCTTGACATGGGTCACACCCAGTGGCTGGGCCTCATACGGGAAAGATAGTTTCCCTTCCGGCCTCCGATTCCGGACCAACACCGTGTCACCTACCGCAATCGACTTCTCCGGCAAGTTCCGGCGGGCGCTCTCCCGCTCATTATGGATAGCCCTCTCCACACGTACTCGGTTGTTGTCAATCACTCCGGGACTGCGTCCTTCCACTTCGGGTAGCAGTCCTCTGGGAGACCGCTTGAATAGGGCCTCGGCTGGCGCAACCCCAGTGGACTGATGCAGGGTTGTGCGGTATTCCCGCAGAAATTTGAAGAGGTTTCAGCGTAGCTCCTCTCCTCCATTCAACGAAATTCTGAAGACCTTATTGAGTGTCTGCATAAAACGCTCCATCTCCCCATTTGGCCTGGACCAGAGTGGGGTGACCTTCCGGTCCTTGATCCCCCTCTCTTCACAGTACTGGGCGAACTGCTGCCCCTGGAAGGGCGAGCCGTTGTCAGAACAAATCTCGGTGGGGAAACCGTGGGTGGCGAACATCTTCTCCAGGGCCAGAATCGTGTGATCGCTGGCCGTGGACTCCACCAGCTCCACCTTGGGATAACGCGACCACTGGTCAATAACGGCAAGAAAGTACATTCTTCTGCCCGTGGACCTGAAGTCGGCATGCACCGTCCCCCAGGGCTGCTCACTTCTTTCCATTGCCTGGATGGGACTGGCACGGTATGCATGCGCGCACAAATTCGTCTACCCTGCTCTCCAGTTCCGGGAACCACACCTTCAGCCTTAGGTGTGCCTTTGTTTTTGCCATCCCCTGATGTCCTTTATGGGCGAGCTGCAGCACTTTCCCCACCAATGCTCGCGGAATGACGATTTGGCACCTCCTCAGCAGAAGGCCGTCTTCTGCGACTGACAGCTCGTTGCGTACCTTCAATAGTGCTTGGATATCTTTTTGTGCCCCACTCTCCCTTCTGGCATTGTTCGTGAGCACTTCACGCCACTCCCCACTGTCCATGGCTTCCTTGATGACCAGGAACACCTCATCCACATTCGACGCCTCTGCAATCTCTTGGCATGCCAGGGCCACCGGCAAGGCTGCCTCCACCACGTGCTGCACCATTTCAACGCAGTCTACCACCTCGGCAGAGTCTCGAGGGCGCCCCACCCCCGGGTGACAGGACAGATATTCCGCTGGATTGTGAGTGCCAGGGCGATACTGTAGCTTGACCCCATACTCCATGAGTGACAGCATCCATCTCTCGATACGCGGTGGGGGCTTGGACGAGGGACCGGCCATAATCGGAATCAGTGGCTTGTGGTCCGTTATCACAACCACAGGCTTCCCCAGAATGTAGATCCGGAAGTGCTTGCAGCCCCATAGGATGGCTAGGGCCTCACGCTCAATTTGCGAATACCGCTTCTCTGTCTCCGTCAGCGCCTTACTGGCATAGGCGATGGGACGCATGGTCCCCTGCGGATCTGCCTGCATGAGCACCGCTCCCAACCCCACCGGGCTGGCGTCCACCACTATCTCCGATTCCCTGTCCGGATTGAAATACACCATGGTCTTCTGACCCGACAAGGCGTTCTTGATCTCAGCGAACGCCCTCTGTTCTTTCGTCGTCCAGGCCCATGCCGCGTCATTCCTTGTCAGGGCCCGCAATGGCTCCGACAGAGACGCTAGGTCGCGAATGAATCGTCCACAATAGTTGACCATGCCGAGGAAGCTCCTTATCTCGGCTGGTGACTCTGGCGGGGCCGCCTCGCAAATATCCCTTACTTTCTCCAGATCAGGTGAGATGCCTCCAGCATGGAACACAAACCCGGTCCTTCAGGAACTCACATTTCTTCCGGGGCAGCGTTAGCCCCAGGCTTTTAAGTCTCTCCAGTGCCCGCTCCAGACGCTTCAGGTGTTCTGCCTCCGACTGTGCGAACACTAGAATGTCATCCGACATATTGATCACCCCTTTCAGTCCCGCCAGGGCCCCCCGGATGGCGTTCTGGAAAACTTCTGCCACCGACGATACACCGAAGCTGAGCCTCTTAAACTGGTATAGCCCCTCGTGAGTCGTGAAGGTGGTGATATATCTATACTCTGGGTGAAGTTCCAGTTGATGGTAGCCAGACCTCAGGTCCAGCTTGGAGAAGACTTTTGCTCCCTGCAGCTCGCCGATGATGTCATCCAGTGTGGGCGTGAGGTGACACTCCCTTTTGATGGCAATGTTAGGCAGTCTCATGTCCACTCAGATGCGGACGGCTCCTGGCTGTTTGGGCTTGGGGGCAACGACAATCGGGGAGACCCACGAGGTTGGGCCCTCAACCTTCTCAATAATGTCCAAGTCATTAAGCGACTGAAGTTCCTTCTCCACCTGTGCCCTCAGGTGGAAGGGTATTCTACGGTGTTTGAGGGCTGTCGGCCGCATAGAGCCATCAATGTGAAGCCTGATGGGGTCACCCTTTAGTTTTCCGACCCCTTGAAAAATGCTGTAAAAACGCTGCAGGAGGCGGTCGATATCCGTATGGTATACGGCCATCGTAAAATGTACAATGTCAAGAGCCTCGGAAGCAGCGCAACTTAGGAGGGAGTGCGGGCTCACGCTCGTCACAAAGAACCTCACATTGATCTTGTTCGGCCCATGTGACACTGGTGCCACAAACACTCCTTGAATCGGTAGCGGGGAGTTGCCGCCGAAAGCATATATCCGGGCCTTTGACTCTGTCAGCTTGGGAGGGCCTGGGAGAGCCTCATAGTGTTCCGCCGCTAGCACGCAGACTGACGCGCCAGTGT
Source organism: Ambystoma mexicanum (assembly GCF_040938575.1). Taxonomy (NCBI): domain Eukaryota; kingdom Metazoa; phylum Chordata; class Amphibia; order Caudata; family Ambystomatidae; genus Ambystoma; species Ambystoma mexicanum. Next base: position 129,671,525 of record NC_090938.1, read on the forward strand.
CTATCAGAACGGGAGTGGGCACTTCACCAATGTTCACTGTACATGTCGGTTGCCTGTTCCCTCTCGATCCAGTAGCAATGCTAGAAATGAAGAAGATTTCATCCTCCTCTTCTTCCTCCTCAGCTATGTCCAGATCCTGCATGCCTTGCTCAACCGACGACACGCCCCTCACTCTCCGGGCATTACTCCCGCCAACTCTCGCTGGCCCCTTCGATCCCGTCACTGGGATGGAGGCTCTGCACACCCTTGCATAGTGTCCTGGCGTGCCACACCGGCCACAGACCCTCGTCTTTGCCGGGCATTCCCCCACATGCGGCAGGTCATACCCACAATATGGACATGACTGCGGAGTACCAACCGCAGAGGGACTGTCCTCCTTCCTAGATGTCCATCGCGCTCTCCCTGGGGCAGAACGTCCGATGGCAAAAGCGTCTTCGCCCTTCCCAGGGTGCATAGCAGCGTCCATTTTCGCCCCTCTGGACTCCGCCAGTTCATATGCTCTTCCTGTGTCGAGGATCTGCTGCAGCGTCAGGCCCGGCTCCCTTAGCACCTGCCTTCTCAGTTTCCCCGAGCGACACCTTTAAAGCAGCTGGTTCCGCACCATCTCCTCCTCATTCACCCTTCTGCAGGTACTTGCGAGGTGCCCCAGCCGTGTGCCGAACTGGTCCAGTGACTCCTCCACTTGCTGCTTTTCTGCACACATAACAAATCTGTCGAAATCGACATTCGCCATGGGGAGAAAATGGTCTTGCAGGACCTGTTTTACTGCATCATATGTAACCACCTGAAGATTTAGAGAGTCATAGATCCTGTGGACCTCAGCGCCCGCTGAGTACACCATGGTGGCAACTTTCGCATCATCATCAGTCTCCTCTGATGCCCTGAAAAACATTTGCAACTTCTTAACCCATAGAAGCCATTTCGGCCCCAGCTTGGATGGTAGGCCAGTGGTGTCAAATTCGGGCATAGGCGCAAGGGTGCTGTGCATTCTGCGTGGAACAGGCGCAGGGGCTCCCTCTTCTTCTCCCTTCTCACCCATGATGGCGAGAGGACGAGGTACTCACTGGGAGGTAACCCCTGGATGCTAGCACAGTCAATCCAGCCTCAGGATGGCAGCACAGATTCCCCAGCACCAGATGATGTAGAAGAATGGGCCTGCAGCAAAAGATGGTGAGGCCTCCAGCCGTCTCCACAGACTTCCTGGGTTGTTTTTTTTTTTAAATCCACCGCCCCTCAGACAGAGAGGGCCATGGAATGTCCCAAAAATTGTGCTTTATAGAGAAAGATCGCAGCCGGCACATGAGCACCCTCCTGGGCCGCAACCCCTGCGATCCGCGTTGTAATCGAGATGGCCGCCGGCCATGTGCATAGGTCTGTGACGGCACGGAGAAGAGACACTATCTCCGACTCGATCGGAGCAATGACTCGTACCTCCGATGCCGCCGCTCCTCGTCGCCAGTGTTATGTGGGCATGGGACCTCCTGGGCCCCCGCCGGCATTCACACGTGCGCTGGCATGCAGATCTTAAGAACCCACACGGGACGCGTGTTGCCTGCTCGGGTCCCGGCTGCAACTGCCGGCCGGGACCGTCTTTATTAAACACGCGCATGCGCGAGCCTCCTTATGGGCCGCGCATGCACACATGGTGTATTTACTACACATCACCATGGACCCCGTGGCGGCGGCCATCTTGGATTTCGCAGCGCCCTCGTGGCAAACGCTGGACCCCATTGCAAGATGGGGATTTCTACAGCACTTCTGGGCACCAGAGGATGTGGGGGCACTCAAGGGGGGCATCAGTCGCTGTTGAAGGGTTGCATTCTTCTTGGGGTACTCCGATGCAGCAGCGGAGGCGAGATCAGCTGATGAAGATAACCAAGGCTGGTCCCCTTGCAGCGGAGCTGCAGAGAGCGAGCAGCTTGGCCTTTTCTCCTGGCCTTCGCTCCCCTGCGGCTTCGCCTGTCAGCTCGCCTCCCCTCCATAAAAGGGAGAAGGGGAGGGGCGGAGCAGGCAAGTAGACGAATGGCATGGGCCCGGAGGGGCTTGTTGATGAGTGGTTGCCTTGGATGCTGTGGCGGCGGCCATCTTGGATTTCGCTGTGTCCTTGTGGCAAACGCTGGAACCCAGTACAAGATGGGGATTTCTATAGCACTTCTGGGCACCAGAGGATGTGGGGTCACTCAAGGGGGGCATCAGTCGCTGTTGAGGGGTTGCATTCTTCTTGGGGTACTCCGATGCAGCAGCGTAGGCGAGATCAGCTGATGAGGATAACAGAGGCTGGTCCCCTCGCAGCGGAGCTGCAGAGAGCGAGCTGCTTGGCCTTTTCTCCTGGCCTTCGCTCCTCTGCGGCTTTGCCTGTCAGCTTGCCTCCCCTCCATAAAAGGGACAAGGGGAGGGGTGGAGCAGGGGAGTAGACGAATGGCATGGGCCTGGAGGGGCTTGTTGATGAGTGGTTGCCATGGACGCCGTGGCGGCTGCCATCTTGGATTTCGCAGCGTCCTTGTGGCAAATGCTGGACCCCAGTGCAAGATGGGGATTTCCACAGCACTTCTGGGCACCAGAGGATGTGGGGGCACTCAAGGGGGGCATCAGTTGCTGTTGAGGGGTTGCATTCTTCTTGGGGTACTCTGATGCAGCAGCGGAGACGAGATCAGCTGATGAGGATAATCGAGGCTGGTCCCCTCGCAGCGGAGCTACAGAGAGCGAGCTGCTTGGCCTTTTCTCATGGCCTTCGCTCCTCTGCGGCTTCTGAATGTCCTGATAATGACGGACAACACAGTGGCCATGTACTACCTCAACAAACGAGGAGGCGTAGGATCACTCCCATTGTGCAGAGAGGCAATGCAGCTCTGGTGCTGGGCAATGCAAGAAGGAATCTCCCTGTCGGCAGTTCACCTAGCCGGAGAGCTGAACACAGCGGCGGACGCTCTGAGCAGGCAGAGCACAGTCTCCCACGAGTGGGAGCTAGTTCAGGAAGTCCTTCAAGAGATCTTCGCCCTTTGGGGAACCCCTCAAGTGGATCTGTTCGCGACCGGGGCCAACCGGAAGTGCAAACTGTGTTGCTCAAGGGAATTTCCCCCGAGAGGAGCTCTAGGGGACGCGTTCGTAGTGGACTGGGTATATCCACTCCTTTACGCGTTTCCTCCAGTCCCCGTGATTCCTCATGTTATCAGGAGGTTGAGAAAGTTCAGGAGAACCATGATCCGAATTGCCCCAGACTGGGCCAGGAGGACGTGCTACCGGACCTTCTGGACATGTCCATCTGCCCTCCAATACATCTTCCACAAAGAGAGGATCTTCTCTCGCAAGAGGAAGGTCGGGTTCTCCATCCAGAGGTCAAGACACTCAACCTTCACGCCTGGCTTCTGAGAGGTTGAGATATAAGGATTGGGACCTCCCGGATGACGTATGGAGATTTTGCTTTCGGCCAGAAGGCCAGCAACAAAATCCTTATACCGGTGTTGTTGGAAGAAATTCATTAACTGGTGCAGGGATAAGAATGTGGATCCTTTTCAATGTACCACTTCCATTGTGCTTTCCTTTCTATTACATTTAGCCAACTCGGGGCTCCAAGTTGGAACTATTAAAGGATATTTGGCAGCGCTATCTTCAAGCGCTCCTCAGAAGAAGGCATATTTCAAAATGCCTTTAGTTATCCAATTTCTTAAAGGGTTAACAAATGTGTTCCCTCCTACACCATTCCAAGTTCCCATTTGGGATTTAAATTTAGTTTTAAAGTTTCCTATGTGTGCCCCTTTTGAGCCTTTACATTCTTGTCCTTTAAGGCTCCTAACTTTAAAAAGGGTTCTATTAGTGGCTCTAACTTCAGCCCGCAGGGTGAGTGAGTTCCAGGCGCTCTCTTGCAAGCCTCCTCACACGGTTTTCCACAAGGATAAAGTTGTTTTAAAGGTCAAGCCTTTTTTCCTACCTAAAATAGTTTCGGATTTCCATCTGTCACAGAAAATCACTTTACCATCCTTTTATCCTCCTTCGCACGCTAGTAAAGAGGAGGAAAGATTCCACAGACTAGACCCTAAAAGGGCTCTCAGTTTCTACATATCCAGACTGGAAAGATTTAGACAAACAGATCAGTTGTTTGTCAGTTATACTGGACACAAATTGGGCCTTGGTGTGTCCAAGCAAACTATATCCAGACGGATTATCCTAGCAATATCTGAATGTTACATATTGGCTGGGAAGGAGCCTCCACATGGTTCAAGGGCTCATTCAACCAGGGGCATAGCAACATCCACGGCTGTTCAGAGGGGTGTCCCAGTGCAAGACATTTGTGCTGCGGCCACTTGGTCATCAATGCACACTTTTACAAAACATTATTGTTTAGACACCACTTCTTACCAAGGAGGCCTTTTTGCAAAAGTCGTCCTTCATTCTGTGCATAATTGAAGAACTATGGTACTCCCTCCTCCTCTAAATTACAACTGCTATGGGAGTATATGTAAGATGAGGAATATGTGGGAGGACACAATCCATTCGGAGAACAAGTTACTTACCGACTGTAACGTTCTTTCGACTGGATGTTCCTCCCACGTATTCCTCATCGACACTCCCAACCTACCCCTCTGTACAGTTCTTACGCTTGTTGCACTTGTACTTCCTTAAGAGCCTGTCATCTGCCGACACAGGATACAATTGATGCGACCATTAACATCGAAAAACAGAAGTGAACCAACAGGCGCAGCTCGAGCCATTTGTACGACGGATGACGTCGACGCTCGACGGCAGCCGTCGAGGGACCAAGCTACGTGGCCTCGAGCACAGCGCCCTCTGGCGAAAAAATGTCCGTATGAAGCAGTAAGCTGACAAATATATCTAAGATGAGGAATACGTGGGAGGAACATCCAGTCAAAAGAACGTTACAGTTGGTAAGTAACTTGTTCTTCAGTTCAAGAGGAGGAGAAAGACGGCGCGAACCGAGAGGGTGATAAGGAGAGAAGCGCCCTTGCCCTTTTCGAGCCAAGCCTGTGAAACCTCCACAAAAGGAATCGTAAGATCACAAACAATAGCCAGTGTGTGTTGCAGCAGATGTCTACGGTACACAAGGCCCTCTTGCGCTGATAACCAAGTCGAGGGGAGACCGTGGTATGGCCACCGTGGTAACGGCCTTAACTCCAGAGACAAGGAAAAGCCAAGTGGTTCGTCACAGCCGGTGAGTCGAGTGGAGAGCTGATAAGAAACCGGACTGTGTTTGAACAAAAGTAGCAATACGGCTAATTGAAGGAAATATAACAAACTGTTTGTAAAACACGAGAGGGAAAAACAGCTGCAGAGGAGTCAGACACCACGTGGGTGTTCACTTGAGAAACTCTAGGCGATTGAATCTACTGTTACCAGAAGGCCATGGGAATGGTGCGAGAAGAGGGTCAAAGTGCTCATAAGGGGGAGGGGGGGGTAAAATCCGCCATACAGTCAAAAGTCTTTGACCGACAAATGAAGAAAAAGCTAATGGAAATTAATCCTGCATCATAAGAACTGTGTGAATTAGAAAAGCTGGCAAGAGTGAACCTGACGGAGCGATGCCGATGAATAGGGGGCAAGGTCTGAAGTCCCAATATACAGTGGCCCTCATTACAAGTCAGGCGGTGGACCATGTTGCTATTAGCACCATGGTCCATGCCGGATTTTGCCATGGTGGATGGCGGAATTACCGCCCCATTCCAAGGTGAGTGGGGCGGTAATTCCCCATTCACCATTTGCCCTTCCCCATTCCCATTTTTGCCCCATAGGGCATAATGGGGATGGGGAAGGCGCTAATTACGGCACCGTAACTTACGGTGCCGTAATTAGCACCAAGGTCGCTTAGCGCCTTGGACTTTAATGCCTGCAAAAAGCAGGCATTAAAGTGTGAATCAGGCGTTAAGGGTTAACAACGCCGACGGCGCTGTTAAACCCTTAACGCCTGACTTGTAATGAGGGCCAGTGTGTTGACAAGCGTGAACCTGGCAGAGGGTTGTCCACAGTAAACTGTTTAAAAATACATTAAGATTTGTGAATGGCACTGAGAAGATTGTGTTAAAAGCCATAGTGAACCCGACGGTGGGAGGCTGACATTCGAGAGGGGTCTGAGCCCAGAAGAGGAGGATGCAGGGGTGAAAAGTCATTACCCAACATGCAAGCAGAAACAAACTTTTGTTTATTATTTTGGGACACATCAGATCCTCAGAGGCAAGATACTTTTTGTAGAAAAGAAACTTAACCACTGAAGGCTCTGATAGTTGAGAGCGGAACTGTTAGCTCGTGCTGGGAAAGCTCGAGCGTGTGCTGTGCTCTGGAGTCCTACCTTGTCCCATGCTCAAAACGTGGGGAAGGGAGACCCGACTACCGCATCCTGACTTATTAATTGTGAACACTTATTTCTTTCCTGTGAACCCTATACCACACTTTTTGTTTGTAAGGATTGGCAATTGGTTTTTCGTAATATAGGCCCTTTTATTTGACAAGACGCCACTAGGACTGCCTTCTTTATCATTTGATGGTTGTAGCTCGCTCCCATCTTAGATTTAGGTTTAGATTAGGCATTTTTTAGTTCCTTACACAGCCCACTACATAGCCTTCGGCCATACCCATTACCCCCACCTCACTGTAGCTGTAACATTACACTTTTTTTTGTATTAATCACATATATAACTCTCTTTTAAAAAAAAAGGTTTTCCCATAACCGCGGTTAGCAAAGCCCGAAAATAGTAATGCACTACAAATAACCCTGTTTATTCATAAAATAACCCTGTTTATTCGTAAAATAACCCTGTTTATTCGTAAAATAAACCTAATCATTCCCAATCTCGTTTTCTACTTTACTCTAATCCAGCTATTCCTAAAATAATCCTGGTTATGAGAAAGCGTTTGAGCACTGAACTTGGTCCCCAGTGCCCCCCCTTCATACCCTCCTATTTGAGATGGTGTGCTCTTTCCCCCTCCCCACCTCTTGTCATGCTTTCTAAATATTAGGGTCCTCTTGGCACCTGTTACCTTCTTAGAAGGGAACGCTGGCTGATGGTCTAGTTTTTCTAACGTCACTGCGTTTCATGCTGCTCTCATACAGGCTGCAGAACACCAGTTTCTCACATTGCAAAGCAGCTTGCTTGCAGGTACACTCTATGGCCGACCAGGTCCCTCTTGTATTCCAAAAAGCTCATTTTAAGTTGTCGACTCTCCCGAAAGTCCTGCCTTGCATTCCCGCTAACTTCCACACCCCAGTTGTTTCTTCCTTAGTCATTAGCAATATTGACTATTTTAATGCCCTCTAATTGGCCCTTCCAAAACATCTTTTGTGGTGCCTCCAGCTGCTGCAAAACGCAGCTGCTAGGGCTGTACTTCGCCCTCCCTGCAGTGTTCATATGACCCCGTTGTTGCGGCATCTCCACTGGCTCCCTGTTGAGCAACGTATTAGATTCAAGGCACTATGCATAGTGCACAAGGCCTTCTATGGATTAGGGGCTGAATTCCTTCTGAATAAATTTGGTCTGTATGTACCTTCAAGGCCTCTTCGTTCACAAGATCTAAAGACTATACAGCCCCTGAGGGTCAGGCTTGCTCGTATGGGTGGGGGTGCATTCTCTGCGGTTGCTACACAAGCCTGGAATCAGCTTCCTTTCCCTCTGCGCAACACTGAATCTCACTCATTGCTCCGTCGAACTCTTAAGACTTTCCTGTTTTAGTTTTTTTTCCTGTGGATTGGACGGACCTCCCACAGCTTAGCGCCAAGATGCCTTTGGGCTTATGTTGCGCTCTACAAGTTTCATTAAGATAAGATAGTTGGTTTTCCTGTTCTTCTTGGTTTTGTTCATTGCCTCCGATTCTGTCTCCCGTTCTGCCTTCGTTGCCTTGCCTTAATTCTTGTGCTTCTTCCTCCTGCCTTCCTTCTTGCAACCCTCATCTCTGCCTTCTCCAGTACCTCCTTCTCGTCCCAGTTCCTCTCCACGAGATTCTGTTTGTTTCCTATTATTGCTGGTTATTGAATATTCTTGGATTCTTCTCCTTGGTTCATGCTGGTATCCCGAGCTGTCATCATTGGGGGTTTTCTTCCCCAAGAAGGTTTCCCCCTATATTTGGACTGTTACCTAGGGAGGGTCCGCCAGGTAACCGTTGCTACCGGTTCTGAGGCTGGCCTCCCGCAGGATCAGGCCATTTCTCTACTTGACCAAATAATCTGCTAAGATTTGTGGCTCAAAGCTGTTGAAAACCTGTGCTGAATCTACAGGTGAGCCCATTCAGGTGTCTGAGCAGTCAAATCTGGACTCTAGTCCGGACAGTTTGCAACACCTACACTCAATGGCATTGACCAAATCAATAATCTTATGAGCGCACTGCAAAGGCCGACCACAGAAGTTTAAGGACTTTGTAAAGAAAATACCACCCTTCAACAATCCATGGCATTGAGAGAAAATACTCAAGACCTGTCCAGTTCCCCTTCTTCGGGAATTAGATTCGATGGATCTCCAAAGAAACTAAAAGAAACTAAAAGATCTCCAAAGAAACTAAACACAATTCACCTTTAGACCCCACTAGTTCCTTTTCTGATAGAACCAAGGTGGGTTATATGGTGACCAATATGATAGGCAATGCTTTAGCCTGGTTACTTTGTTGGTAATCTCAAGTAATCCCATTTTGGATAGTTATCCAGCTATTAAGACTGTGTTTGATAAACCTGAAACTGCGCATATGGCTCAAGAATCACTCCTCGCTTACTCCCAGGGAAGCTAGATGCCTTGACTTATGTATCTAAGTTTCGACAGTTGGCAGAGGAAACCAGCAGGCCAGTAGAAAGTAAATGTACCTTGTTTGGGAAGGGTTTCTCTGAATTGAAGGATGAACTGGCTCATGTAGCACGACCAGCAACTTTTGCTGAATTGGTTACAATAATCCTTAAATTCTCCAGCATGGGGTCTGGCATGGATTCACATGCTCATGAATATTCCCCATCGTCAGGCCGGGAATCCTCGGTATAGAAAAAATCTGTATCAGTTTCGTTTCTGATCTGTCTTTCTCAGTAGTAACCAATAACTGGTCTCTGGGTCATACTGCCCCCAGCCAATGACTGCCCTCTCCCTAAGCCCCACCCCTGGCAGCCATCCTCAGATTTTTACCGCACGTTCAAGTGTTGGGAGTCCTCGTGCTTAGCTCTCGAGCTTTTGCTGCGTTTTCGCGCGTTTTCAGGAGATTTTCTAATTTTTTTGGTTAAATAGAGTCTTAAGCTCCACCGTTTCTACTTCCGATCAACGCGGATCCGTTTTGGAGTTTCTACGCCCCTCAAGGGTGAAGATTTCGTCGAGTTACGCTTTTGGAGGATTCCAGAAGTTCCGAGGCCTACTCTGGACATGGCCCAGGAGAAAGGGAGCTCGACTCCCGGGAAGCTGTTCAGGGCCTGCCCTGGATGCCAGCTTCAGAACGTTTTCAAGGAGGACGAGCATTCGTTATGCCTCTACTGTCTCCATGAGGACAAGATGCACAAGGAAAAGGACTGCGCGTTTTGTGGAAACATGTCGGAGCGGACCATGAAGGATCGCCACCTCCGTCTCGCCAACTGTCAGGCTGAGATCCTGGTGTCTGCGGAAGCTGCTGAACCCCCGACAATCCACCCAAAATGTGGCACTCTGAGCTGATAATATATATAACCGCTCAGTTTACCTCCCTTTCAGGGGAAAGGGGGAAGGGACAAATTAACAAACACCAGGCTGGAAGCTATCAACTAGCTGGTTCTTCACCTGTAGTTAAAAACATAAACATATAATACACCTCATTACTCATTGGGTTACTATACTAACCTTAAAACTCTATATCCTTTACCAAAATAGTCAAAAAAACCATGCCTGGTACTTCTCTTCAGAATGCCCAGAGAAGTGATAAGCAGACAAGACTTCCTTACTTGTTGACCAGAATCTTAAAGATCATTCAGCCTTCTCAGCAGGTCCATGAATGTAATATTTAACTTTGTAGTTCGTCTTCTCAACCTCAAGATTCTTGAACAAAGTCTAAAGTTCTTTAAATAAGTTTAAGGAAGTTCTTTTAAGTTCTTGTATTTATTTTTATATTTTCTTTTTAGAGTGTCTTTTACTCTTGAACGATTTTAAAACTTGCAATGAAATCTTCACGTGGAAAAATCCAGCACACGCGCTAAAAATCCAAACCACGGGTAAAACGCATACGTGCTGAAAATCCAAACCGCGGGATAAAACACACGTGCTTTAATCCAAGATGCGAGAAATACGCACATGCGCTGAAAATCCAAACCGCGGGATAAAACACACGCGCTTTAATCCAAGTCGCGGGAAATACGCACTCGTGCTGAAAATCCAAACCGCGGGAAAAAACACACACGCTTTACTCCAAGTCGCGGGAAATACGCACACGTGCTGAAAATCCAAATAGCGGGTAAGACGCACACGCGCAAAAGTCCAAGACGCGAGTTAAAGACACTCACGCTAAAGTCCAACCCACGACAAAAATACGCACACGCGCAAAAACCAAATCGCGGGAAAAAAGCACACGCGCTTTTATTTTACACGTGACACTTCTGAGAGCTCGCGCGGAGGCTCCACATAGATCTGTTGTTGCGCACGCGCTGATTCGAAATGCGTAATAAAATACACAGGCGAACTCACGTAGCAAAACCTCGCGTATATGAACAGTAAACGCGAGTCAAAAGTTCACGCTCACGCATCACTCTCACGCGCAGAGTCACACGCGCAGGCTCAAGGTAACAGAAAAATCACGCGCTAGTTTGAAATGATATGTAGGAAAGAAAACAAACGTACGCGCTTCAGTTTTTAGATACAGGTTTGCGATTTCAATCCTTTTAAATTAAAATAACCTTTTTACAAAGTTCATCAAAACATGGAAAGTCACTTATCTTGTGATTGAGTCTTGAAAACTTCTTTTCTCAGAAAATTGGAAATTTCTCACTGCTGTCCTGTGTCTCCACGAAACTCCATACACGACTCCTGTTATATTTTCAAAGATGCTGCTCGACTGCTTGAAACTTGACACCCCTGAACAAGTTAAGCAGGAGCAGCATAGCACACGACCTCTCAGCTGGGCAAAGACGATGAAAGGCAGTTTAGAATGTTCACTGTCCTCCCTATAAATAATCTCCAGCCAATTAGAATTTAGACTGAGAACCTCCATCTTGGCTTGGGGCATTTTCCATAGACTGCAATGAAGGTTAAGGGCAAAATTGGCTGTTAAAAAATATAACCCATAATAACTTCCCAAAACCTTTCTATACTAAATATGTGTCTCCCCTGACCCAATGTAAATGAGTATATGATACTGTATGTAAAAGAATATGTCACTCCAACCTTACAGTACCTGACACCAACTGGCTGGAAGGTAAGAGCCCGCCAGGTGAGAAGAAGAAGAAGAAGAAGTCCGAGCGGTCTTCTAAGTCCTTTGAGGATGCTCCGGCGACGGGGGCCCAACAAAAGGCTAAGCACCGCGAGTCCGCGGGCACCGGGAGCGCTGCGCGGTCGGGCTCCTTGGCTGCCAGGCAGGGCGCACCCTCCCCGGCGCCATCGACCACGAGCCAACGCTCTGGCTCGGGTAAGAGGAAGTCCGAGAACCCGGCGAAGCTTCTGGAGAGGCCCCGGTCGATCTCGAAGACTCCGGCAGAGGGGGAGCGAGGCTCGGACCCTCCTCCCAAAGTGAAGGCCCCAGGCGTACAGAAGGTGACGTTGGCTGTAATTCACCCTGCTAGGACCTCGATTGAGGATGTCGCCGCGGCCCTGGCTCAGCCTGTGGAGGCTACACCAGTGGAGGCGCCCTCAGGTACCAGAGTCTCGCTGCCACCGCGGAGGGAGTCGTCTTCCAGGCCCATCGAGAAGACCCCCACAAAGTCCTCGTTGGAAAAGGGGGGGAGGGGGTGGTGGCCGTCGTGGATACGGACACAACCTCTGAAGAGGAGCTCATCCAAGTCGTGGAGGAGACCCAGCCCATCGGGAGGGATCCCGACGAGGGTGACGACAAGGGCGACGGTGACGCAGACGAGGCTCCTCAAGAGCCCTCGCTCCCGTCGTTTCCGGCGCATCAGCACCTCGGCGGCCATTTTGTCAGCCATCCAGTCCTTATGCTCGGAGATAAGGACTTGGTTGCCCCTTCCCCCGACGGAGGAGCCTGAGCCAGACCCGACGGAGGATCTGGAACCAGGACCTTCGGGGAGCCCACCGCTTAAGAGGAGGAGGACGCATCCTAGGCCTCCTCTCCCGCCTCTGCAGCCTTCTCTGCCTTCCCCCCGGTCCACTACCCACAGGGATGATACAGGCATGGACACGACTACGACGGGTACGATGACGACGGAGGCGACGACGGGACGTGTCCCCCGTCACCCCCTGCCCGGGTGTCCCCGCCCGACGAGATTGGATCCTTCCATGCAATGATCTCCAGGGCATCCGAGCTCTTCCAGCTCTGCCCCGAGGAAAAGAAGAAGGAGGGGTTCCTTTACCAGCGGCGCGAGGCTAAAAGGAAGACGGTCCTCGCCGTAACGCTTCTGGATGACATCTGGGATGAGGGGCTCGCCCTCCTCAAGAACCCTGTCACGGCTCCTGCAAAGAGGGACCGGTACGAGAAGAAGTACCGGGTCCCTGACGCTGCCCCCTTGTGCCTTAGGGCGCAACCTACCCCGGACTCGGTCGTTTCGGCGGTGGCCAAGAAGAAAGCGGGGGGGGGCATCGGCCTCGACTTCAACCTCCCCTCCGGACGGCGAGGGTAGGAAACTGGATGCGATGGGACGACGGGTCATCTCATCTGCAGCGACGACCATCAAGGCGGCCAACGCCCTGGCCATCGTAGCCCGCTACGACAGGGATTTGTGGTTCAAGATCGCCCCTCTGTTGGACTTCCTTCCGGATGCCAAGAGGGCTGAGGCCCTGGAAATCTTGCAGGAAGTTGAGATTGCCTCGGACCACGCCATTACGGTGGCTACGGACATCGCCAACACCGGTTTCCGTCAGTTGGGCAACGGCGTTTGCCTGAGACGACGAGGATGGCTCAGGGCGACGGATTTCCGCCAGGACGTTCAGACCAAGGTTTTGGACATGCCCTTCAATGGGAACAACCTTTTTGGCAAGGCGGTTGATGAATCCCTTCAGGCGATCAAGACGGACACGGAGACGGCCCATGCACTGGGTGTGCTACAACAGCGACGGCCGTCCTTTCGGAGTTCCGGAGGCAGACAGGGTGCCTCCAAGGGAGCCGGCAGCAGCTCCTCTACTTACCGTCAAGCGGCAAGGTCTTCGTCACAGGAGGCCTACAGGGGACGCGGCAAGTCAGGTGGATCCCTCATCAATCAAGGCTACAAATTCTTCTATCATCAATCAAGGCTACAATTTCACTCTACATCCATAAGGATACACTGACCTGACTTGATGCAACAGCGTGTAGCAAGAGAAAAGCCCCACCAAGAACCCTTGGTGTAGTCCTAGATGGGAACCTGCAGTGGGAAGACAAGGATCCCATGGAAACCCTCTGGGGAAAGAAACCATGGCGTGCTGGTCACTGAACTGTTCTTGGTCGTAGCCCTTGCTCGGTTCACGGTCACGTCACAAGAAGTGGATGGGTTAGTTGATACAGTTGTCGTGCTGAAGGAGAGGTATGTGTCAGTACTAAGGATGTTAATGGTATTATGTAATGGAAAAGGAAAGAAACGTACCAGAAGTATTCTGCAAAGTTCAGGCGGCTCAGGCGGGATTCCAAAACTGCCCGGAAGAGCAGGAGTATGGATAGTAATGTTAAAAGTCAGCATGTGGCCGGGGAGCGGTATGTGCGGCTCTTAGAAATGTTTCGAATGGGAGAGATTACATACCCGGGAGAATGGCAGACTGTTGCGAGGTGGAGATGAATAGCGCTGGAGAGAGTGGATGTGAGCGTCTTCCCGTTGTCGCTAAACAACAAAGGAGGTGTCAGAGTGAATTGAACAAAGAATCAGAATCCAGAGAGAGGCAAAGGAGGCAATCATGTATACTCACGAAGTGAACAAACTTTGAAGAGTAGTGACGCGCCATTGCATATCTGCACTGTTGCTATCAGATGAGGGCGGGAGCAGGAAGGAGACCGGAGGGTTTGTGAAAACTAGACCGTTGCACGGAACACTAGGCACGATTTTGGTAAGGAAAACTAGACTGGTGCTTGGAACACCGGGACACCATCTTGGTAGGGATCCGAAGGATTGGGCTAATCCTTCTCCTTCTGTTCCAAACGGACTGTTGGCGGAACCTGGATGTGACAGGCGGGCAATTACTTCAGATGCTTGGGAATTACAAACCATAGCCCAAGGTCACTGCCGCCCCTTCATTCAGAGACCTCAGAATCATCCATCGGGAAGCCATTAGTTAAAGGTTCCAGATCTGTTCCTTGTGCAGGAAATGTTGACCCTGCTAGAGAAAGGTGCTATAGAGCCGGTATCTGTAACAGAGAGGAACAAAGGATGGTATACTCCATATTTCCTGATCCCCAAGAAGGACGGAGAACTTAGACCCATCTTGGACTTGAGATACTTGAACACGTTCCTCAGGAAGGAAAAGTTCAAGATGGTCACACTTTCCCAGATCCTTCAGGCCCTCCAGCTCCTGGATGGTGTCATTGGACCTTCAGGATGCTTATTTTCATGTGCCAAATCCATCTCAAAAACAGAAAGTATCTGAGGTTCGCCGTTGGCGGTTCTCATTATCAGTTTTGAGTTCTGCTGTTCGGGCTGACCTCCGTCCGGAGGTTTTCACCAAACTTATGGTGGTGGTGGCAGCTAGTCTCAGGAGAGGGGGGATTCACGCCTACCCCAACCTAGATGATTGGCTGGTCTGGGTAAGTTTTCCTGAACAAGTCCTGGATCATCTCAGCGTGACCTGCCACTTTCTCCACAGACCAGGCTTCTCCCTCAATTACAAGAAGTCCCACAAGATACCATCTCAAAAGCTCCAATTCATCGGGCTGTACTGGATACATCCTTGGGAAAGACCTTGCCACCCCAGGTGAGGGCTCAAGACATTCTGCAGATGATCACCAAATTTCAGAGTGCCCAGCGTCTCTCGGCCTTCGACTTCTTGAGGTTGCTCAGCCTCATGGCATCCTGCATTTTGCTGGTGCCAGAGGCTCGTCTGAGAAGGAGATCCCTTCAATGGGCTCTCAGGACACAATGGTCTCAATTCTCGGGCAACATGTCAGACCTACTTCAGGTTCCAAACAGGCTCGCACAGGATCTCCGGTGGTGGGCCTGCGAGGACAACATTCTGAAGGGAGAACCTTTTTGGCAACCATGGCTGGAGGTAACAGTAGTTACGGATGCCTCACTCACGGGGTGGGGAGCCCACACCAACAATCTGACAATCAGCAGTCGTTGGTCGCCATCAGAGTCCAAACTACACATCAATCTTTTGGAGCTGAGAGCAATCAGACTTGCGCTGAAGGCTTTTCTGCCCTATGTACAGGGAAAGAATGTCCTGATAGTAACGGACAACACAGTGGCCATGTACTACCTCAACAAGAGACTAGGTGTAGGGTCACTATCACTCTGCAGAGAGGCAATGCAGCTCTGGTTCTGGGCAATTCAAGAAGGAATCTCCCTATTGGCCGTTCACCTAGCCGGGGAGGAGAACACGGCGGCGGACACTCTGAGAAGGCAGAGCACAGTCTCCCACGAGTGAGAACTAGCTCAGGAAGTCCTTCAAGAGATCTTCACCCTTTGGGGAACACCTCAAGTGGATCTTTTCGTGACCAATGCCAACCGGAAGTGCAAACTGTTCTGCTCCAGAGGATTTCCCCCAAGAGTAGCTCCAGGGGACGCATTCATAGTGGACTTGGAGTTTCCACTTCTGTACGTGTTTCCTCCAGTCCCCTTCATTCCTCACGTGATCAGGAGGTTGAGAAAGTTCAGGAAATCCTGATCCTAATTGACCCGCATTGGACTAGGAGGACGTGGTACCCAGACCTTTTGGACATGCCCATCTGCCCTCCAATACGTCTTCCACAAAGGGAGGGCCTTCTCTCACGAGAGAAGGGTGGGTTCTGCATCCAGAGGTCAAGACACTCAGCCTTCATGCATGGTTTCTGAGAGGCTGAAGTATAAGGATTGGAACCTTCCGGATAACGTAGTGGAGATCTGGCTTTCGGCCAGAAGGCCAACAACAAAGTCTTTGTATTCCTGCCATTGGAATAAATTCGGCAGCTGGTGCAGGGATAAGAATGTGGACACTTTCCTATGCAAAACACCAGAGGTGTTATCTTTTCTGGTGTATTTGGACAATCTGGGGCTCCAGATTGGGACCATTATAGGTTATTTGGCGGTGCTTTCCATCTTCAAGGGCTCATCTGAGCAAACGTCATATTTTAAAATTCCTTTGGTGATACAATTTTTAAAGGGACTCACTAATGTGTTCCCTCCATCTCCTTTTCAGGTTCGAGTTTGGGAACTTAATCTTGTTTTAAGGTTTCTTATTTGTGCCACCTCCGAACCACTGCATTCAATTCCTTGAAGACTAGTAACATTCAAAACCATCATGTTAGTAGTGTTAACATCAGCCCGTAGGGTGAGTGACTTTCATGCACTATCTTCTAAACCACCTTTTACGGTCTTTCATAAGGACAAGGTTGTCCTTAAGGTCAAACCTTCATTCCTACCTAAGATTATATCCGATTTTCATTTGGGACAAAAGATAGTATTGCCTACCTTTTACCCTCCACCTCATCCTGGCAAGGAAGAGGAGAGGCTACACAGACTTGACCCATTAAGGGCTCTGAGTTTCTACATTTCAAGGATATCAAAGTTTTGTTTAGATGACCAACTGTTTATAGGATACACGGGTAATAGACTGGGACAGGCTGTAACTAAGCAAACATTGTCCAGGTGGATTATTTTGGCTATTACTGAATGCTATAGGATGGCCGGGAAAGATCCACCAGAAGGCTTGGGAGCCCCTACCACTAGCGGCATGGCTACTTCTTCCGCTCTGCAAAGAGGTGTTCCAATAAAAAGTATTTGTGTGGCAGCCACTTGGTCTACAATTCACACTTTTACAAAGTTTTACTGCCTTGATTCTACCTTAAATCAGGATGGGAGCTTTCGGAAAGCAGTCCTTCATTCGGGTCCTTCACAACAACCCTTGATGAGACATTTTTTTTTGTTTTTTGATTTATTGTGTCTTAACCAACAGTTTTTTTTACACATCTCAAATCTCTATAAAAAAAAAAGGATACAGAAAACCAAATAGACGGTTCAATCCAATTATCATATACAAAAATGTCATAAATTCCACATTAAAACAAAACTGTACAAACCATACTTTAACTTGATTTGTTGTTAACTACTTATGGCCTTTGAGAGGAGAGAAGCAAGAAAAGATAGGATAGTAGCAAAATGGAAGAAGGAATTAAATATAGAGATCATACTTTGTCCGGGTCGCTCATTGCGATCTACTCACTGCAATTGCTGTAAATCCAACCTTTCCAGGCTGATCTTGTCCAGATAATTGCACCTTTGTAGAACCTGTACAGCATTAAGCGTAAGAGCTTAATGACAACATTCGTACTCCCTCTGCCAAAGCTAATACTGCTTTGGGAATCTATCAAAGATGAGGAATACGTTGGAGGACACAATCCATTTGAAGAACAAGTTACTTACCACTGGTAACTTTCTTTCGACTGTATGTTTTTCCCACATATTCCTCATCGCCCCTCCCAAACTACCCTGCAGTAGGATTTCCATGTTATTGCAGTTTCATGCTCCTATCTTTATTTTTATTTATTTTGTCTTAACTAGCTTTGTTTTTTA
This sequence comes from Ambystoma mexicanum, assembly GCF_040938575.1. NCBI lineage: Eukaryota > Metazoa > Chordata > Amphibia > Caudata > Ambystomatidae > Ambystoma > Ambystoma mexicanum. The sequence continues at coordinate 129,689,295 of NC_090938.1, forward strand.
CACATCTCAAATCTCCAAAAAATAAAAAGGATACAGAAAACCAAATAGACAGCTCCCTCCAATTATCATATACATACATTTAATAAATTCCACATTAAAACAAAACTGTACAAACCATACTTTAACTTGATTGGTTGTTAACTACTTATGGCCTTTGAAAGGAGAGAAGCAAGAAAAGATAGAATAGGAGCAAAATGAAAGAAGGAATAAAATATAGAGATGATACTCTGTGCGGGTTGCTCATTGTGATCTACTCACTGTAATTGCTGTAAATCCAACTTTTCCAGGCTGATCTTGTCCAGAAAATTGCACCTTTGTAGAACCTGTACCACAATAAGCGTAAGAGCTTAATAACAAAATTCTTACTCCCTCTGCCAAAGCTAATACTGCTTTGGGAATTTATCAAAGATGAGGAATACATTGGAGGACACAATCCATTTGAAGAACAAGTTACTTAGCCCTGGTAACGTTCTTTGAACTGGGTGTTCCTCCCACATATTCCTCATTGCCCCTCTCAACCTACCCCGCAGTAGAATCTCCTTGTTATTGCAGTTTTATGCTCCTTCAGAGTCTAGTATGGTTTAAACCAGTTTAATGGTGGTAGTTCTGCTGTAAGAATGACACAAAAAACAGAACTGAAGCCAACCGGCACTGCGTGTGCTTTATATACCTTCGATGACATCATCCTCGAGACGGAGGCCCTCGAGGGACATCGAGTTGACTGCATAGATACACATCGCCCTCTGCCAAAAAATGTTTCCGAAGCAGCTGAAGCTGGATATTGGAGATATCAAAGATGAGGAATACGTGGGAGGAACATCTAGTTGAAAGAATGTTACCAGGGGTAAGTAACTTGCTCTTCTCTATACAAGAGCATTTTTATACCGACGCAGTACAATTTTTATGACTGTTTTGTCAGATGATATGTCATCCCAGAGGTCTTTTAGCTCTGTTTTCTCAGCTTTGGTGAGAAAGGCTATGACATATCTTGCAACTGCAGTGGACATGTCTGCAATGGATTGTATGCCTATGTTGGCATTACACAAGAGGGCAATGCTTGCATTATAATCAATTAAGTACGTGGATGCCTCGCCCCTTTTAATGTTGTTTGTGTTTTTAGGGGATTTGCCTTGTACACTTTGTCTAACAGAAGACATTTAGCTATTTACTTGTCCTTTTTTGCAAACTGGTCTAGGGAAGCCAAAGAGACATTTGGTACAGAATTTACTTTTGTTTTTATATCTACGTTGGCAGTATTTGCCACACTTATGTTTTTGGAAGCGTAAGGTTTGTGTACGTAGGTCACTCTCTGTGGTTTCTGAAGGGATGTCTCAGGTTATGTAATACATTGTAAAACAGTGGCGTCACTGTCATGGTCAAATTTGGGGGCATATTTTATGCACAAAAGCATGTGGATTTGTGGTGTTCCTCTGGATTGATATTATTTTCTCCAAAAGAAGTGTTGCACTTCTCCGAGCAGAGGCGTAGGTTTATTGCAGATGAAGTGCAGCATGGCAGTTAAGTGATGGTGAAAGTACCTTGATACATTGACAGGGTCAAGAGAACAGAGTTCTCCTGGTATTTTTATATCTATTCCATCTTTATTTTGGTTTGCAGTTCGTAAGAAGTTGTGCAAGTCATGCGTACTCTGCACAGTCTAAGGAAGGCATGGTATCAAACAGTGAAGTCAGACACAAGTGATCACAGTTCAAGGGTGTTTATTGAATTTCAAAGGGTTGGATGAACGCCTAGCTAACCCTAAATCTAAGGATGGGAGCAAGCTACAACTATCAAAGTAAAAATAAAGATGTCCTAGTGGAGTCTTGTCAAAATAAAAAGGGCCTATACTAATAGATCTATTGCCAATCATTACTTATAAATACAAATGGTTGGGAAAATGATGTATGCAAAAGAAAGAGTGTTCAGAAAATAATAGGTCAGAATGACTGAGTAAATGTCTTCCCTTTCTCACATTTTCAGCACAGGACAAGGTGGCAAACTTCAGTTTCGAACACACTCTGGCTTCTGTGGCTTGATGATGCAGTTCAGGACATATGTCAGGGCTTTCCGACAGTCTTTTCCCCACAATAAAGTCACCTGTTTGCAGGATGCCTGGACACATACAAAACAAAGTTGCTTCTCTTCTTCAGGTTTTTTCAAAGTTCACAATTTTAAGGGTTCACGGTTTCCAATGGGTCTCCCTCAGCCGGGCTTGGACCCTCTCAAACACAAGTTCCCTACAGGTCTCTCTCAGCTGGGCTCGGACCTGTCGTTCACACACCTCCTTTATACTTAGTTCACTGTTTACTATAGGCCTCCCTCGATCGGGGTCAGGCCTTTTGTTCAAATGTTTACAGATCTCCCTCAGCCAGGCTCTGACCTATTGTTCACAATTCCTTCTTCCTTAGTTAATCAAAGACTTTCGTCTGTGCGAGGCCTTTGCTTAACCCCCGCTTGACCACTTCGATGTATTTCACATTAATTCCTTTGACACGCACCGGGTTTCTTTCGTTCTCGGAAACTCACTGGTTGCCGTGTTCACAGTTCTCGAGTATTTCGCCTTCATTCAGGGCATCGCCATCCGTGTGCAGCCTGCCTTCTTCCGGTTTCCCGGGGATGCGTCTCCCTAGCCACGCCACAGCCTCTCTCCAGCACTGAGTCAGCATCTCGGCTCCACATTACCCTCCGATTTCTCAAGGCTTCTTTCTGCACTCTAGCTTTCCGGGTCCTCTTCGTGCTCTCGATTTCTCCCCAAAAGCTCTTAGGGTTCTCAGACCCCTCCCTAATGTTCACATAAGGGTCCCCCTCAGCCGGGCTCTGACCACTCTCAGTTTTCAAAAAGAAATGGTTTTGTACTTCCAGCCCGAATGCACTTCCTTGTATTTTACTCCCACTTCACCAGCTCCCAGAGAATGGCATTCTCGCGGTTTGTGAGCAACAGGAGCACAAAGGGGTGTTTAACTGAGGTCAGGATCCTACAAACTTCCCCTCAAAGGCCTGGGCTCTCCAGTTTTGCCCAGGGGATGATCTCTGATGTGGGTGTTGCCAGGCAACCCCAGCTGCCCCTGGTTTGGTTCCCAGGAGGCACAGCACCCACTACACACCGCAACCTCCCCTGCACTCAAAGGTCCAGTGTCTGCGCAGTTCTTTCTCCTCCTGGGCTTCCAGGTTCTCTCCATCTCGATTGGTCTCCCTCTGGCTTCTCTGCACCCTCCAGCATCCCCAGCTCGCTCAGAGTGTGTTCCTGTGCTCTGCTTTTTATAATGGTGGGGAGGTTTCACCAGTTTCAGGTGTGGGTGGTTGAAAAGGGAGTCCTGACTCTGCCTGTCCTCGTTAATGGGACAAGATGGAGAATGCCCATAGGGAACCATGGTAAATTGGTTCCTATGGGCAATCTTCATAGCTCTGTTCCCCTTCTTCTTCATCCCAGTGATTTGCGAGCAACAGGAGCACAAGGGGGTGTTTGACTGAGGTCAGGATCCTAACACCTGCCCCTCAAAGGCCTGGGCTCTCCAGTTTCTCCCAGGGGAGGATCTCTGATGTGGGGCCTGCCAGGCAACCCCAGCTGCCCCTGGTTTGGTTCCCTGGAGGCACAGCTCCCACTCCACACTTCAGCCTCACCTGCACTCACAGGTCCAGTGTCTGGCCAGTTCTTTCTCCTCCAGGCCTTCCAGGTTCTCTCCCGCTCGATTGGTCTCCCTCTGGCTTCTCTGCACCCTCCAGCATCCCCAGCTCGCTCAGAGTGTGTTCCTGTGCTCTGCCTTTTATACTGGTAGGGAGGTTTAACCAGTTTCAGGTGTGGGTGTTTGAAAAGGGAGGCCTGATTCTGTCTGTCCTTGTTAGTGGGACAAGAAGGAGACTGCCCATAAGGAACCATGGTACATTGGTTCCTATGGGCAATCTTCATAGCTCTGTTCCTCTTCTTCTTCGTCCCAGTGGTTTTCGAAATTGTGTAGGGAAGACAGGGTAAGATTCACAATATCCGGCGAGGGTTGGGAAAGAATAGGATGTTTGGTAATTAGGAAAAGGGTAATACCGCGTCTCACCCATGGGCATCCCACCCCCAATTCCCAAGGTACCTCCATCCAGCTTAGTCTCCCGCACTGGTCCACCCCCAAGATCGGGATCCAATTGCGATGACCTTACCCTGGCCACCTGAACAGAGGATCCACGGGGAAAAGAAGTGAGAATACGCTCAGATTTCTCACAACCGCTTAAAATAACAAACCCTGTTGGTGGGCCTTGGTTCCTTAGCATATGACGTACATCAGCGTGTCGTCGGAACCAGTATTCTTCTGTACCATGCATGTTTACCAATAAATCTGTGATACTTGACTGCAAACTTAATCTTTGTCTTTTAATTTTTGAAGTAGTTGGATAGCAGAGATGTTTAAAAAATTAGAGCCTGGATTTAATGTGCATGCCACTCCATAACATAGATTTGCTAGTTCACTTTCGAAAAGGAGGTGGAAAATGTATTCTACATTTTGTCTGAATCTGGGGTCTTCACAATACATTTGTAAAGAGCAATATTCTAATGCACTAATTTGTGTGGACCTTTCGTCATATCTTCCTCTTTTTCTTGCAGGAAAGAGTAGATGAAAAAAACATGCTTCTACACTTTTTTCCCATATGATCATTGGGGATCCTTTGGCTTGATGCATTTGATATGTTTCTAATGCATCTTCAGTGGTGTCTTTGGAGTGTAGTGGGTGAATTGTATACTGGTGTAAAATGTTTCCTGCAGTAACAGGATTTACACGTTCAAATTTGCCAGTTGCTGGTGAATCTTGAATTATTTGAGTTGTTATGTTTTCCTCTATGTTTATATCTTTGTAGTATTCATTGTTTTCTTTTAGATATTGTAGGGCTTGTCTAACTTTGTTCAAGTTAACTAGTTGTTGCAAAATATTTGTGTCTTTTGTTTGTACACCATTAACTAGTTCAATCAAAGATTGATCTATTGGTCGTTGTACTCCTAGAGTTTCCATATTTTCTTTAAGATTTAATGGCAAATATGCTACTTTGCCACGGATGCCCTTTAGTAACTCAGATGGAGGTAATTTTGCTGTTTCGGCTGAAGGCGTATTATAGCTTGAAATGGGTGTACTGTTTGGATTATAATGCTCTCATACAAATTAAGCTGTTGGAGAGCCTTTGGAAGTGGGAATATTTCTAAGTTATTAGTAATAGCACGTGATGGCATTTGGTTATTGTCAAGCTTTGTGTTTCAGTACGTGCAAATTATTGAGGGGTCAGTTATTTTGTATTTATTTTCTGCTGTTAGATATAAAGTTAATTGGATCCATTCAGATTCTTCATTGTTCTCTATTTTGTAGGCCATATCTACTGTTTTTGTGCTCTTTTTATAGAAAGTTGTCCGACAACAGACACATACTTGGTCTGGTATTTCAGCAGATGTGTTTTGAAACATAACTATTTCTTTTTTGTATGTGTTTGTTAGGCGGTTGGTGTGTGTGAGGTTTTCGGTAATGTTTTCTGAAGTTACTGAATTGTCTAAGTCAACTTTAGTTCCAAAATACTTACTTTGGATGTGCTCTATTATTTTATTTATTTGGCTGTTCCATGTAGGAGAAAGTTATTTAAATTTTGCAGTTCTCGAGCAGGACTTTTTGCATAGTATAGTCTATGCACAAGATTCCGTATAGTGGAATGGTGTTTTGCTAACATTTTGATGTGGTGAAAGGTGCTTTTGCAAGCAGTTCCCGAAATGCAGGTTAATGTTACATCTTCCACATCCTCTACCTTACGAACTCCTGTGTTTCCCACTGACTCACGTTTCGACACACCCACATTACGCAGCCCCCGAGGCTTACCTCTGGGCGCGCAGACAAGGCGACACCAGTGCATTCGTAATGTCAGGGGGGTCTATGGCAGAATCGGTGTCTATCGCCCTTCTCTCCGTTGGCAATGTAATTGGAGGTTCCCATTTGGCCGCAATCACCGTTGCCCATGTGGACCTGATCGTCACGTGAAGAGACCAAACGCAATCGGTATCACGTGACGACCCCCACGCCCCCACATTCCTTGTTGAACATCACGTGACTTTCCCCAATGGTTTAAATGCATTCGGAAACACCAACACGGTGCTTCACAGCTGGTCTTTCTCTTGGACATTGCCACGCTTTGAATCTACCAGGAAATTTATGGTTACTCGACAACGGTTTTTGCTTAACGGATTGCTCTCTCTACGCCCTGAACTTGCTTTGAACTCTATCGGAACTCTTGGTTACTTGACAACGGCTTGCTTAACGGATTGCTCTCTCTACGTCCTGAACTTGCCTTGAACTCTATCGGAACCCTTGGTTACTTGACAACGGCCTGCTTAACGGTTTGTTTCCTCTACGCCCTGAACTTGCTTTGAACACTATTGGAACTTTTGGTTACTCGATCACGGCCTGATTAACGGATTTTCTCCACGAACCACGACTCTTTGGATCCTGGGCCTATGGCCTTTCACTAGGCGTTTGCCTGATCAACACCTATCCTAACCTGACTACAGGTCCATTCACTCACCCACATACAGTGCACATATGTAAGAACGTTTAGTTTCCATTTCTAGATACTCTGTGAATTGCATTTCACCTTGTACTTATCCCTCCTTGCCTTACAGCGCTCAAAGGGTCCTTCCGGCAGTTCCTGACTACAACCTCGACGAACTACCACACCTGTGGCTCCAAGGACTGCACAGGCAGTATTCCTATAATTGCCTGTGTGGTACTTGGGGACGGAGGTATTCATATCTGCACGACCGGCAACATTGTAACAGACTGTGAAGCCTTCCCGGTTCGTTCGGACTATGAATCCCTCCGCCGGGTACCCTGTGACCGCGTTAATGCAGGCCCTAGAGGCCCTTGGGACTGATATGGCCACTGCCACGACCGCCATTCACCACCACCTTGATGCCCTCCAGAGTTCACGTTTTCCCTTGCCCGGTGATGACGATGAACCCGGTCCTGCCTCTCCAGCCCAGCCTGCCCCGACTTCAGCCCCCGTTCCCGTTCCCACTCCAGTGCTGCTTCCATTGACCCCCCCCTCTTGCTGCTCCAGAACGCTTCCAAGGCGAACCCCGGAAATATCGCACCTTCATGAATCAGTGTAAATTACACTTCTTATGCAAACCTCAGGCTTTCCCCGACTCTGTCACTAAAGCCGCTTTCCTTCTGTCTCATTTGTCCGAGGTAGCTGCCACTTGGGCAAATCCATTGTTGGAAAACGATCACCCTGCCTTATACGATTTCGATCTGCTGGTCAAAGAAATGGCAAAGGTATTTGATACCCGTTACAAGGCCCAGGCACGGGACCTGGAATTACTTGATCTCACACAGGGTAGGCAAACACTGATAGACTATATCACCCGTTTTAACCAATTGGCCGCAGAAACTTCTTGGCCAGAGGAAAAAAAGGCGATCGTTTTCTACCAGGGCTTGTCCAATGCCATGAAGGATGCTCTATCGGTGGTTCCTGCTCTGCCTTCTTTTTTTTTGGATTTAGTTGATCTCACTCTGCAGTTAGACGCCCGCAGATCCGAGCGGAAGGCAGAAGCGACATTCACTAGTCACTCTTCCCCGGCCCCTCCATCTACCAGTCCTGAACCCATGCAAATAGGCGGGGTCCGCAATCCAATAACACCAACCGAAAAAGAACGTCGGCGGACGGATAACGCTTGCTTTTATTGCGGACTCAACGGGCATTATGTGAAAGAATGCCCTCGACGTCCCAGAAACAAGAATCCGCTTTTTCAGAAGGCTCGCCCATGAGAGAGGGGGCACCGGCGAGCCCTTCATTAACCCCCACTGAACCCGCCTTCGGTCCAATCACACCCATAGTAGTTCAGGCCTTATTAAAACCAACCAGAGAAATCACACACACTGTCTATCCTGTGATCGATTCAGGGGCAACTGGCTGCTTCATGGACATCGCTTTAGCACATAGTCTTAACCTACCGCTAATAAAAAAGGAGCATCCTGAACCCGTACAAGCAGTCGATGGCACGTCACTGACTTCTGGCCCGATCAGACACCAAACTGCCCCCCTTGAGGTGGTAATTCAAGGCACACATAAAGAGACTCTGTCATTCGATCTCATCACTACACCGCAGTTCGGTATCATTTTAGGCATCCCCTGGTTGAGGCAACATAACCCTTTGATCAATTGGGGAACAGGTCACGTATTGTTTGAATCAGAGTTATGTCAACATTTTTTGCCTGATAGATTCAGACTCCCTTGTTTCCCCTGCCGCGATTCTTGGCGCCATGGCCTCCTCCCGACTCACTGATTATCCAGCAGAGGTTACCACCTTACATACCGTAGGGGCCATCTCGGTTAGCATTCCCGTTGAATACCAGGATTTCCACATGGTTTTTGATAAGGCATCCGCGGAGGGTTTGCCCCCGCATAGGACCTACGATTGTCCTATTGACCTCATTCCAGATGCCCCCATACCAAAGGGGAGGATTTACTCGTTGTCAGCTTCCGAGGAACAAGCCCTGAAGGAATACATACAGCAGGCTCTGCGTTTAGGTCATATTCGTCCCTCCTGTTCCCAGGCTGCTAGCCCCATTTTCTTTGTGCCAAAGAAGGAAGGTGAACTACGCCTGTGCGTGGACTATAGACGATTGAATGCCATCACTATCAAAAACAGGTATCCTATTCCACTCATTTCTACGCTGTTAGATAAGTTAACAGCCACCTCTATCTTTACCAAGTTGGACCTGAGAGGGGCATACAATCTGATCCGTATGCGGCGGGGGCACGAGTGGAAAACGGCCTTTTGTTCGCGACAGGGGTTGTTTGAATACACCGTGATGCCCTTTGGGCTCTGTAACGCTCCTGCCACATTCCAACGCTTCATCAATGATGTATTATCTGACATTCTTGATGTATTCGTGGTGGTCTATTTGGATGATATCTTGATCTTCTCATCCTCCCTGGAAGACCATATTGGGCATGTAAGAGAAGTCCTCTCTCGCCTCAAAAGAAACGCTTTGTTCGCCAAACCTGAAAAGTGTTTGTTTCATTCTCAAGAAGTAGAGTTTTTGGGTTTTCACATTACACCCGGTGGGTTGACCATGAATCAGGCAAAAGTACGTGCAATCACGGAGTGGCCTACCCCCGTCAATCTCAAACAACTCCAATCGTTTCTCGGTTTTGCCAACTTTTACAGGCGATTCATCGCCGGCTTTTCTGCCATCATTTCTCCCCTGACCGCCCTCACCAGCCCTCATGTCCCCTTTATCTGGACACCTGACCACCAAGAAGCTTTCGAGGCCCTCAAGTCTAGGTTTGTTTTTGCCCCTGTACTACAACATCCTGATCCGGCGGTGCCGTTCGTTGTAGAGGCGGATGCCTCCTCTTTCGCGTTAGGCGCTATTCTTTCTCAACCTTGTTCTGCTACTGGGCTTTTGCATCCTATAGCTTATCATCCACGAAAATTCCCGACAGCCGAGTCCCATTATACCGTAACAGAAAAAGAACTGTTGGCCATTAAGGATGCACTTCAAACCTGGCGTCACCATCTCATGGGGGCAAAGCATCAAACGGTGATGTACACAGATCATAAAAACCTGCAGGATCTTGCCTCTCTGAAATGTGTGAACAGTAGGCAGGTGCGTTGGCATTTATTCTTGGCAGCATTCGATTTTGTGGTAAAGCATAGGCCAGCTCTTGCTCATGGTAAAGCAGATGCACTTTCACGTTCTCCTGGGGGAGTTTCGCTTTCCACGTACCCGGACACATTATTGGGAAAGGGCCATGTCATCTGCTTATGTACACCGACCCCAACCATGCTTACCACGATTAAAGATTGGACCTGCCAACACCCGCACGTACTCACTGAATGGGACATTACACTCCAGGAGGGACTGCCATTCATTCAAGGGAAATTATTCCTCCCCACTAGCGATGTACGCAATCAAGCACTTACCTGGTCTCATGATGCTGCCGTCAACGGACATCCAGGGCAACAACGTACCTTGGAGTTGTTACAACGCTGGTGTTGGTGGCGTCAATGAGAAGGGATGTAGCAAACTATGTAAACACCTGTGCGATCTGTGCCCAATGTAAAACTCGCAGGGGACGTCCTTTGGGTTTGCTCCAACCTTTGCCCGTTCCCCCCAAACCATGGCACACGGTCTCTATGGACCTTATCACAGACTTACCCCGCAGACAGGGGTATGATACCATCTGGGTCATCGTTGATTCTTATACTAAAATGGCCCGTTTCATTCCCTGCACTGGTGTGCCATCAGCTCCGACCTTGGCCCGTTTGTTTTTTAGGTCTGTCTTTTGTCTTTTCGGCCTCCCACAAGTCATCATATCAGATCGTGGTACACAATTCACGTCCTGCTTTTGTCGTTATCTGACCAAGCTCCTGGGTATTGATGCCCGCTTCTCCTCAGCCTACCACCCGGAAAGTGATGTACAGACGGAAAGGGTGAACCAGGCTCTAGAACAATATCTGCGCTGCCTGACCCTTCAGTATCAAGATTCCTGGTTCGATCTGCTCCACCTCGCTGAATTTGCCTACAATAATGCATGGCACTCGGCCACCGGATTTTCTCCTTTCTATTCCATGTATGGCCAACACCCACATACCCTTCCACTTCCGGAATTTCCTTCTGCCACCCCTGCTGCTACTGCTTGTGCCCGCGATCTAACTAAGGTTCATGCCCAAACCATGATCCATCTCCGTGAGGCACAGATGGCTATGAAGAAGAAAGCGGACAGGAAACGAGCATTAGCACCTGTGTATCATGTAGGGGACCGGGTTTGGTTGTCAACTCGCCACTTACACATCCCGGGCTGTCGCAAACTTCTGCCCCGCATTGTCGGCCCCTACAGAATTGTTAAAGTCCTGAACCCTGTTGCCTTGCGCCTTGCTATTCCATCTGCTTAGCGTATACACCCGGTTTTTCATACTTCTCTCCTTAAACCATACCTTGCCCCTACCCGGGTTGATACTCCCCCTGCTCCTGTTTCAGTCTCCACACCCAATGTCTTTGAGGTCAGTGCCATTTTGGGTTCCCGTCTGCACAAAGGTCGGCTCCAATACCTCGTGGATTGGTTGGGCTATGGTCCGGAGGAGCGCTCTTGGGTTCCATCTTGGGACGTTCAGACCCTGCTTCTTGATGCACGCTTCCATAAGGACCATCCCTCCTGCCCACTAGGTCATGGGCCTTTGAGGGGGGACTCTGCTACATCTTCCACATCCACGTCCTCTACCTTACGAACTCCTGTGTTTGCCACTGACTCACGTTTCCACACACCCACATTACGCAGCCCCCGAGGCTTACCTCTGGGCGCGCAGACAAGGCGACACCAGTGCATTCGTAATGTCAGGGGGGTCTATGGCAGACTCGGTGTCTATCGCCCTTCTCTCCGTTGGCAATGTAATTGGAGGTTCCCATTTGGCCGCAATCACCGTTGCCCATGTGGACCTGATCGTCACGTGAAGAGACCAAACGCAATCGGTATCACGCGACGACCCCCACGCCCCCACGTTCCTTGTTGAACATCACGTGACTTTCCCCAATGGTTTAAATGCATTCGGAAACACTGACACGGTGCTTCACAGCTGGTCTTTCTCTTGGACATTGCCATGCTTTGAATCTACCAGGAAATTTATGGTTACTCGACAACGGTTTTTGCTTAACGGATTGCTCTCTCTACGCCCTGAACTTGCTTTGAACTCTATCGGAACTCTTGGTTACTTGACAACGGCTTGCTTAACGGATTGCTCTCTCTACGTCCTGAACTTGCCTTGAACTCTATCGGAACCCTTGGTTACTTGACAACGGCCTGCTTAACGGATTGTTTCCTCTACGCCCTGAACTTGCTTTGAACACTATTGGAACTTTTGGTTACTCGACCACGGCCTGATTAACGGATTTTCTCCACGAACCACGACTCTTTGGATCCTGGGCCTATGGCCTTTCACTAGGCGTTTGCCTGATCAACACCTATCCTAACCTGACTTCAGGTCCATTCACTCACCCACATACAGTGCACATAGGTAAGAACGTTTAGTTTTCATTTCTAGATACTCTGTGAATTGCATTTCACCTTGTACTAATCCCTCCTTGCCTTACAGCGCTCAAAGGGTCCTTCCGGCAGTTCCTGACTACAACCTCGACGAACTACCACACCTGTGGCTCCAAGGACTGCACAGGCAGTATTCCTATAATTGCCTGTGTGGTACTTGGGGACGGAGGTATTCATATCTGCACGACCGGCAACATTGTAACAGTTAATGAATGTCCTCGCAGATCAGTGTGACTGAGCACTAGACAGGAGTCCATGGTTTGTAAAGTTTTCATTCTACTTTTGTCTTTTAGTTTGCCATACTAATTGAGGAATTGTTGTAAACAGTTGGAGGATTGTTGCCTTTCGTTACACATTGAGCTGCATGTTCATTTGTACACTGGTCGGTCTATTTGGGCGAAAGGAACATTTGGTTGAAAGTTTGTTGGGGATGTTTTTTCTATGAGGGGTTCTCTTTCTATAATGGTGCCTCCTACCATTTTATACCCACTGCTATCACTGTCTATGGCAATTGTTTTTTTTGTTCTTCTTTATAAGCCTCTTCATTGACATATGGTTCTGTGCTGCTTGTGTCAATCCATTCGCCTTCACAGAAGTTTGAAAAGGTATCTATATTGACATTGCGCATGTTTAGAAGAATTAAGTTAGTGGTTTAATTCTGTTTAAAATCAATATAAACAATGTCCTCTTTAGTAGAAATGCTCTGTTAATTAGAGCTTCAAGGATTACTCTCCTGCAGTAGTGTTTAAGCGTAGATCGTGACTTTTCAGCTTTTGTTATAAGATTGTGAAAATATTTTGTAACATACATTTTTTGGATTGCTTTATAGTGATTATGTTAACACTGGTACATATACTGTTAGGTTGATTAGTAGGTTTGCTTTTCCTTGTATTTATTGTTTTACTTTTAGTTTTTGCAAGAGGAGCTTCAGCTTTTTTAGTGGTGGCTGGCTTCATTTTTTTGGGTGAGGTTACTAGCTTTTTGTTTTAATGTTTTCTATAATTTGTTTTAGTGATGGATGAGTATATGGCTTGCTTTTATTTTTATCTGCTCTATATTTTCTTTCTTTTCTATGAAGTTGCTTTTTAGTAGGCGTTGTGTTGTGTCTCTTTGAAAATATAAAGTTTGGATTTGAAAGTTGTGGAATGTATATGGATGTCTTGTGCATGAGTGTGTCGGTGTGATTGTAGAGATGAATAGCATGTTGTGTGATTGTGTAGTGGGATGATAGTTGTGGTTGGGAAGGTTGTAGGAGCACGAGCGTGTACAAGTGTGATTGGTGTGGGTTAGTGAGTAAGAGAGTGGTGGTGTGAATGAATAAGTAGGGACATTGTGATGTTTTGCGGAAAACAGTGAATGTTATATCTGTGTTGGTGAGATGGGAATAGAAAGAGTGTGCATGTTACAATATAATGAGTATGAGTGAAATATATGTTGTTGATTTAAAAAGAATACTCTAGGCTAATATATAGTGAGACTCCATTATTACAATAATAGAGAGATGAATACTTTGTTAATGTACTTTGGAGGATGTGAAGAGTGTTCTTTTTTCGGTAGCTGTCTTCGGGAATTTCCCTTTCCTGAAATTGTAAAATAATGTTAGTAGGTATATATGGTAATGGTCAAGTACTTTTAGTAAGAGAGGTGGTTGTTTATGAAGGTAGGAGGAGTTGTTGGGAACAAGAGTTAATAAAGTTGTGTTATGGATGGTGTACTAAAGTATGTTAAGTATGTTAGAAAAATTGGAGTGTGAGTAGTGGTGTTTGAGGGATTAGAAAGAACAGGGCAGAAATGGGTGTAAGAAAAAGGTGCATGTGTAGGTTACTTTAGTGCTGCTGATTTTTATTAAAGAAATGCTGTGTTTCTGGGGCAAAGTATGTGTAATGTGTTGCTGTTTTTTTTAAGAGTAGGGAAAGTGTGGCCTAGTGGTAATGCAATGGCGTATTGTTGTTGCAGCAGTGTTATGTGTCTTATAGTAGAGGTTGGAAAAGAAGAGTACTTTGTATGCAAGGTGAAGTGTTGTATATAGATACTTTGGCGGTATACACATATGTTAGAGCAGGCAGACAATGGTGGCAGTGTAAGAGATGTAATGAGTGAGGTTGGAAGGGTGACCTGTTTATGGAATGGAAAATGGAAAATGCTGAGCGTTTACAAATGTCTCTTTTTAGGAGCATTTTCATGAAAGTTAAAAAATGCATGTCTGCATTTACAGGAGCACTGTGTGGAACGTTTTTGTAAAAGAAAATAAAAGCAGATGGAAAAGATTTGTAGCACTTGGTGTGTGTAAGTTTAATATGTTGGCAGTACATACATACTTGCCAACCTAATCTATTCCAATCTGTAGGTGCTTATGTAGTCATAGTTTTTTTGTTTGTGTTTTGGGACCTGTAGTTATGATATTTTTGAGAATTTAGTGGTACCATTATCCACCCCCGATATGGACAGTAGGAGTGATAATTGGTCACCAAGAGATCATACTCAATGACTGACAATCAACCTCTGCACCAAACAGACCTAGGGGCCCCAGAAGTTACAGATTGATAAGGTGGATGGCGAGAGCGAAGCTAAATATGACTGGGTTAGGATTGTGAACTCACTGCATGGGAATCAGCCATGTCAGACCCCCAGGATTGATTGTCTTTAACATCTATGGTGTCTTGGAACTCTAGCTGTTTTGCCAATATGTCTACAAATAAAGATGACTTGAGAGCTTTCCGTGTTGTTTGCCTTCAGGAAACGCTTATGTGTGACTCACCTATTTGGACGGATACAAGGTTTTTGCAGTCAAGGCTGAATGGGGAGAAAGAGGCTGCCCATATGGCAGGCTGCTGACAGCCATTAAACACAACCAAGGAATTGAGGGTACATTAATTAATTCACCAAGAAAGGACATGCTGATCACGCAATTGTCCCGGAAGCTGTTGGCATCTGCTAAGTACTTGTATTTAATGCTTATTTCAATCCCGAACGTGTAATTCTGGAGGACTTCTTGTCGGATTTGTCCTACTCCATGCTTGAGGAAACCCCTGAAGAAGGTGCATATGTTATAGTTGTGGGAGATTTGAACTCTGAATGTCTCGATCGGTCATGGTATCAAAAACACGACCGATTGGATGTTTCAACTACAACGCTCCACAATGGGTGCCTGATTTTCCAAGAGCTACAGACATGGGACTTGGTCCCATTGAACAGAGTTTTGCAGTCTGATATTCCCCCTAGATTCTCGTGGCATAACTCGCTCTGGCGCTCGACTATAGACTATGTCTTTGTGTCCTCAGAGTTACTGGCCAAGGGTGGCTCCGTGGAGGTACGGCGCACCCAGTTAAGCGATCACTCAATGTTAGTGTATGAGTTCCCAGCTCCCCCTCCCCCCAGTGTTTAATGTGAACACTGTAAATGTTGTAATGTGGTTTACACTATTGTTTTTTGCGTTCAATTAGATCACCACGATCACACTTTGTTGTTTTGTTTAGATGTATGTCCAGGCCAAAATGTGTGGACAAATGTTAATGTATCATGTTAGAATACTGTATATTCACTATTGTATGTCCTGCTAGAAATGTTGTTCCAATACTTATGTATGCATTGAAGCAATTGGCTAAAACTAAAATTCATTTTACCCAACCTCAAAAGAATGGCATTCGTTATATCAATCGAATGATTATTTGAAGTGTATACATTTCGTTCGGTCACCCTGATCATTTGCTGCTATTTCAATTTTTCACCCACCCGGGTAGATCAAGGTTTTTGCCAGGAGCCCTATTGATTACTGAGTTCCCAGCTCTGTGGTCTTGTTCTGTTGGCCCAGAGGAGCTGACACTATCAGTAAATCCAAGGGACCACAGTGTGCATTGGCAACATAGATTTCCACAAATGTTTAATGGGATAATGAAGTCGAGGCTCCAGGAGATACTCACCTGACTGTGCAACCCTAATAGTTTTGGACCTTTTGTCCAAATAACACTGGGAGTCTTATGCTCTGCAAGGTCACTGACAAAAGGCGCCTGTTCGGGTGCTCATGTTCATGCATTTGATAGTGCAGTAAGGATACGCAAGAATGAGCTGTGACAGAGCATCAGGGGTCTCAATAAAAACAGCCAGTCATTCCTCGCTGACAGTTGAGCTTTGAAGACAAAATTTAAAAACTGGGTGCAAGGTCACAGGTTTCTGAGGTAGATTAATGACGCCGAATAAATGTTGGGATGTATGTCAGGGCCCAATTTGGATACTTTTTGGTGACTGAACAGGTCAAACGGGATCGACCCATTTCTTTTATTTTTTTTAATAACATGTTTATTTTTGAAACAGTTGCACAGTGAAGACAGCTACAGAAGGCGGAGCATGCATTGATGCATACTATGATTCATTCAGATGGCCGATTTGCTTATCTAACAAAGCCCCCCATATCCCCAATCTTTCCCCCTGCACCCGCTGCTTCCCCTGTCAAATGTCTTCTTGGCCGTTCCAAGTGGACCCTTGGGGATCCTGCTCCATGGCCTCGGATAGGGCCAGGCGGGCCTCTCGAGGCTTGTAGGTTTGTGCTGGGAAGTTTTGGTCATACTCCATCAGTGGGGTCCAAATGTCAGTGAATCAATGTAGGAGGCCCGCCTTAGTTGCAGGGACCTTCTCTGTCACCAGAATATCCCATAGTTTGACCCACCACAAGATCATGGATGGGCCCTCAGTGGACTTCCATGTCCGGGCTGTTGTGATCCTCGCCGCCAATAGTATTTGCGTAAGTAATATGGCAGTTTTCCCAGACCTGGGATAGGACCCGGGTGCTGATGCAGCCAGTAAGATAACCTCGGGTTCAATGGGATGATTTCTTTTATGGTGGCGATACATTGGGCCTCATTACGACCTTCGCAGAACAAGTTAATGGGCTCCGCTAATGGAGGCGGACCCTTTAAACCCGTTCCGTGAAATTACGAGGTCCCTTCGCGGTAAAACCAGGCGTCTTTACCGGGTCCCGCGAGGGGAAGACGGAGCTAACAACGGGCCGGTTGTAATCGGCCCGTTGTTAGCTCCCTCTCCCATTCCCATTGAGCCCTATGGGGGCTCAAATGGGAATGGGGGAGGTCCGGGCCCGGATTCCCTGAGGGAGGAATTACCGGGCCCTCCGAACTCGGAATGGCCCGGTAATTCCCCATTCAGGGAACCCGGTAAAGGAGCCCTGTTTGGCGGCAGCCATGGAGCTAATAGCTCCATGGCTGCCGCCAAACTCGTAATGAGGCCCATTGATTCCAAAACATTTCCATTTTAGGGCAGGTCCACCACATGTTGAAATAGGATCCAGGCTGTCCACAGTTACGCCAACATAAGGGGCTGAGGACTCGGTTGAATTGGTGTAGGCGTGCTGGATGGTAGTACCAACGAAGGAGCAGCTTGTAGGCGCATTCACGGTTGGTAATGCAAAAGGAAGATGAGTGGACTCTAGTTCTTATATCCACCCAGATATGGTTGTCTAGTGGTTGACCCAGGTCAGTTTCCCACTGTACCATGTACAGGAGTCTAGGGGAGAGGAGGTCATCCTGTAATAGTTTATAAAGCTTGGAGATCTCTCCTCTCATTGGTAGGTCCTGTAGTGCAAGTTCAAGGGGGCTGGGGTTTCGTGTAGCTTCATATTGGACCAACATATGCAAGCACCAATGTCGGAGCTGGGCATAAGTAAACCTGTCAGTTTCGGTTAGATGGAAAGATTGTTTACATTCCTCAAAGGTGCAGGGTTGGACATTTCAAACAACTGCCCCAAGGATTTCAGCTCTCCCGCTACCCAGTTCTTAAAGTTCGATGGGTGAAGCCCTGAGGAAAAGGCTGGGTTATGAAAAACCTGGGAATGTGGACCTAGACCCCGTGGAATCTCCTTGGCCCTTAGTGCCCCGTCCCAAATACTCAAGGTAGATTTAGTGGAGACCAGGATCTTTGTCCATGACCTTCGAGATGGTAGTGGGACATATGGGAGGGAGTGAAGAGGGAGCAGGAGTCGCGACTGCTCTAGTTCAACCCTTTTCGGGGGGTTATCCGGTGAGCACCATGTTCAGAAGTGCACCGGTTGAGATGCCACATGGTATTTTCGAAGGTTAGGAACACACAGACCACCCAAACGGGAATTGCCCATCATAACACTCTGGGATAACCTTGATTTCTTACTGCTCCATATGAATCTAAACATTTTCCTCTGTAGTCTTCATAAAGGAGGCACAGGGACTGTGAGGGGTAGGGAGGCACAGGCATATAGGAACTGTGGGAGAAGGTTAATCTTACGGACAGTGATTCGCCCAATAAGAGAAATCTCTGCGAAGACCATCGCTCAAGGTCTTGTTCTAGCTCCTTAAAGAGAGGAGGGAAGTTCATTGGGAACACATATCTTGGATCGGCCGGGAGGTGGACCCCGAGGTACGGGATTGATTTGTGGTTCCATTGAATTGGGCACAGGGGTCTCAGGCTTTCCACTTCGCCAGAGTTTAGACCTATACCCAGAGCCGCTGATTTCCCAAAATTAATGGCAAACCCTGCAACCTCCGCAAATCTGTGCTGTTCTTCAAGGGAGGATGATAAGGTGGGGTGGATATCCGTTAAGGATAGCAGCACATCGTATGCGTAAAGCAAGGCTTTATGTTGCGAGGCGCCTATCGGTAGCCCTTTAATATTCAGGTCTTTTTGAATTCGCTGGGCGAATGGCTCCATTACCAGAGCAAATGGAACCTGGGAACAGAGAGCAACCTTGTCTGGTGCCACAGGACAGGGGAATGGGGTCTGACAGATTCTGGTTAACCCGGAAAAAGGTTTTGGGGGAGTGGTAGGAAGGACCAGTCCACCTTGTGGAAGGCCTTGGAGGCATCCAAGGTGAGCAGGGCTAATTTATGGGAATCTTGGGTCGCTATGTCTATCAAATTGAGGGCCCTTCGAATATTGTCCCCAGTTGATCTATTTCGTATAAAACCTGTCTGGTCAATTAACTTAGGAAGGATCCTCGCCAAACGTGAAGCTAGTATTTTTGAGTAAATGTTGGAGTAAATATTTAGCAAAGAGATAGGTCTGTGTGAACAGTTGTCCCTCGGGTCTTTACCGGGTTTAGGCAGCAGAACGGTTATTGATTCCTGCATGGAGGGGGTGGCCAAGCCCGAGGCACCAAAGGAATTAAAGAGGGCTGTCAGCGGGGCAGTGAGTTGTGGTCGCAACAGTTTGTAGAACCGTGTTGTAAAGCCATCTGGGCCCGGGGCCCTAGGTTTCAAGGATGTGATGGCTTCTTCTACCTCCTCACCTGTGGTGGGAGCATCCAGTTCTTCCTTGTCTGCTTCCGTGGGATGTGGAAGAGTGGCATCTCGAAAGTAGGCTACTTGTGTCGCTTGGTCACAAGGTGATGCTTGCATGGTTTCGGAGATGTGGGTAGCCGCCAGCTGGAGTTTTGCGTGTTCTCCGTAGTGGATGTGGCTCTGTGTGTCCCGCAGGCCTATGATGGTATTCCTCCTTCTCGCTTTGGCTTATTTGTCCACTAAAAGTTTATTGGCCTTATTGTTTTTGGCGTAGTAACTTTGCTTAGTTTTGGCCAGCATGTGTGCAGTCTCGACTGCGTAGTGAGCCTCCAGTTTTTTCTGCGCTATTTGCAGAGCTCGGTGGGTTTTGGGCGACCAGCCTTTTTGTTTGTGGCGTGTTTCCGCATTTCAGATCACCTCCTCCCGTTACATACAGGCCTGCTGCTTCTGTTTGTGGTATGCTGCCCAGTGGGCAATCAGCGCTCCCCCAACCACTGCTTTCATAGCATCCCAGGTATTGGCTGGAGAGGTATCTTCAGCTGGGTTTTCCTGAAAATAGTTCCGGATGGCTTTGGCTACAAAGTCCCTGAGAGGCATGTCATTGAGGAGCGGGTCGTACAGGCCCCAGCGGCGTTGAGGAAGCGGATCTGGGTTATGCGCCCGCAAGGTTAATTTGACTGGGGCGTGGTCTGAGAGTACCGTTGGGTCTATTGTTACATCGTCCACAAACGTGAGGGTCTGTGGGGAGGTTAATAGAAGGTCTATTCGTGGTGATGTCCGGTGCACACGGGAGAAGAAGAAGTCCTTTACTCCTTGGTGTAGGACCCTCCAGGCATCCACTATCCCCAGTGTGCGAAAGAAATGGAGGAGGCCAGCAGCGATTTTGAAGTCTCTGGGAGACGGCGAATGTGATTTGCCCCATAGAGGGTCTGGGACCCCGTTGACGTCCTTCCCAATGATTATTTGGCCTTCGTCGAACGGGAGCAGTTTATCCCCTATCGCTGCATAGAACGCTTCCTGTCCGTCGTTAGGAGCGCAGACCGAAACAAGTGAGTAAAGTTGGCCATATACGAGGCCCTTGACTGCCGAGAATCGTCGTTAGGGGCGGCATAGCATTTCAAGAGCTCTAAAATGGGTCCCTTTGGCCAAGAGAATTGCTGTCCCCCCTTTTTTGACCCCACTGGAAGCCATGTATTGATGGGGGAATTGCCTGTGGCGGAGACGCACAGAGTCAATTGGCAGCACGCGAGTCTCCTGCAGAAAGACCACCGATCCCTCCAAGTCCATAAGGCACTGTAGGATCGATTTCATTTTAGAGGAGAGTTCAGGCCTTGTACGTTCAATGAAATAAAGTTACATTTCAGGTGTGGTTGGGGTACCTCTGACATGGCTGCATCCTGTGGGCAGGGTAGGGAGGGAGTCAAGTGCGAATCAGTCACCGTTCATGTCATTCTTTGCGCTGATTCCGTGGTGCAGCCGAAATTTTAACTTATGCTTCAAACGTGAAGCAACAACAGCAAACTTAAAGGGCACCGAACATTTTGTGTCAACAGTGCCCCTAACAAACTGTAACAGAAATGTCATTGTATCACTCCAAGGGTTTACAGGTGTTATTCACCTTGAAGTCGGGCATTCATCGTGTGAAGCCCGCTCCGAAGAAAGCGCCCCTGTGTGTTCCGGTTAATCGCAGGAATTATGGCCTCCTCCTTGGGGTCCGCCAGTTGGGCCTGGCATTAGGAGATGCATGTTTGTATGCCCCCTACCTCTTAGCCCTTCGACCCTGCCAATACCTTATTTGACCTTCTGGCCCTTCTGCACCTTTGTCCAGCCCCCACATCTCGGTTTCGGGGAGAGATTGCCTGAGCTTCACCAGGAAATATGGGGAGGGGAATCTTCTTTGTGTTCGGGCGAAGTAGGATGCAGGATCATTCTAGCGTCCTCCAAGTGCCCAATTGTTTGGGGACCCCTTTGTAGGTGAATTGAAGAGCAGTTGGGAATAGCCACCGATATTTGGCATGTTGGTCCCTGAGAAACAGCGTCAACGGCCACGGGGCTCTCAGTTTCTGGATTGTTACAAGGGCCAAGTCTTGAAAGATCTGAGGCAGAAGATATTGGAACCGGTCCCCCACATATTCTGGTAAGCTTCGGTCGGGGACTGAGGAAGGGACACCACATATGCGTAGATTGTTCCGGCGGGCCCTATTTTTCAGGTCATCCTGTTTATATTCCAAAAGTTTTTTTGGGTTTGTTAGGGCTTGGGTTTATGCTACACAGAGCCCTACTATGTACAGAACGGACAGGGTGCGGCAAAGGCGCATCCATCCACGCCGACCATGCCCACGACACATGATGTGCATCCCCAGCCTGCGAGGATAGATTCTTCGACAAATTCCTTGGGCTTATGAGATCCCCACAAATGGGCACCATTCTGCGGGGCATCATAAAAGACATGCTTCCACCGACTCCAGTGCCGTCTCCGGCCCCAGTGCAGTGGCATCAAGCCACCCCTACAGGTGCAGTGTAGTCTCCTTCTGCACTGTTACAGGTACCTGCTCAGCCTAGCATAGTGGTGCTGCCGGCTTAACTGCCCCCCCCCCCACCCCACTACTCACCGCCTGTGGACCTGACCGCTCTGGGCACTCCGGACCAGATGGACACTGAGGAGGAGGAGGAGGAGGACGCTGACACCTTGTCATCAGCCAGGGCCTTCCATGACAGGTTGGCAGGACTGGCAGAGCATCTGGCCATTCCACAGCCCAAAAGGAACAGCCTGAGAGGGGTATTTGCAAAGGCCCTCATATTCAAATTGGCCTCCAGATCAGGCCTCCCCTTTCAGAAGGATGTTGAAGCCCTAGCAAAAAAGGATTGGACAAAGCCTCACTCAGCACAACCAACCAAATGAAGACTGGAGGCAAAGTACAGGAAGACTGAGGGGATACCCTGCTCCTATCAGTACATCCGCAGTCATATTCCTCAGTGGTAGCAGCAGCGTCCATGTATACGAAGCCCCAGACCTCCACATCATCCTCAATGACCTTGCCCTTGTTGGACAAGGAGGAAAAGGTGCTAGAAGCATATGGAAAAAATATTTTCTCAAATGCTGCTCTTCACCTGCAACAGGCGAATGCAGTTGCCATGTTAGCCGCCACCAACAAGAGGCTATGGCGGGAGATCTCGGACTTCCTACCAGACATCCCTGTGCACAAACAGGCCTCATTCAAGGCAGTGCTGGCAGAGGCCAAAATAGTGGCACAACATCTTCTGAAATCCACTGTTGGACATATCGACATGGCTGGCAGGGCAATCTGCATAGCCACAGATATGAGAAGGACAGCATGGCTTAGAGCCACTAAGTTCAATACAGATGTGCAAGACTGTATCCTGGACATGTTGTTTGAGGGGTGAGATCTCTTCCACTCATCCACAGATGAGAAACTAGACAAAAAGAAAAATAGTTCCCAAACAACCAAATCACTGGCCATTCTTGCAAAGCCAGCTCCCAGGGCATTCAGACAGAGCCAAACCAGGTCGGATAGGGGATGGACCTTTGTTGGGTTCACAGGCTTCCATAATCAGAAGGCAAGGCAGCCAGACCGGTGCCCCAGCCATCACAAGCACAAACATCAGCGCACTTCACACAAGGGCTTCTTTCAGTCCTCGACCCAAGCACCAGCTTCAGACCCAAAGAAACAATGAGGGCCCCATCAAGGTGAACAGTTCTGCAGTTGGGGGCAGGCTTGCTCTCCACACACAGTCCTGGCCGGACTCTCTTTTTAGATCCCTGGATCCTTTATGTGGTTTCGCACAGGTTTTGTCTCACGGTCCCTACGGAACCTCCTTCATCTGTTCCTCTCCCTCAAATCAGGACACCAACACTCCTTGTGGAGACCTGCTCACTGGTAAAAGTGCGGCAGTGGAGAAAGTTCCCCCTCAATGAGGCTCAGGGTTCTACTGGCAGAATTTCACGATACAGAAAAAGAACCAGGCTGCCCTGCGAGTGGTTTTTAGATCTGTCCTTCCTGAACCTATCCCTACCCTTCCAAAAATTCAAGATGGTTACGCCAGCTGTAATAGCTGAGTCTGTGTGTTGGGGATACTGGATGTGCTCCCTAGACTTGAAGGATGCATACTTACATGTCCCTATCTGGCAGCCCCACTGCTCGTTCCCGAGGTTCAGAGTGATGTGGCTACATTTTCAGTACAATGTACTGCCATTCGGCTCAACTCCACCCTGCGGGTGTTCACAAGATTGATGAATGCTGTGGCTGCCTTGCTCAGATCAGAAGGCCATCATCTATATCCATAGCTCAACGACTGGTTGGTCAGGGCGTAATCGCCTGACAGGGTTTGGCAATCGGCCTCCAGGCTTATGGAGACCCTACACAATCTGGGATTTTCCATCAACCACAAGAAATCTCAACTGCAGCCCACACAAACCTTTGTCTTCCTCGGGTTGGGGTGGGATACCAAACAACAGAGGATGTATCCCACGAGAAGGTGGCAGCCATTAAAGCGGCTGCGGGTCATTTCCTAAGCAGATCAACTACATTGTCCTGGTGGTACCAACACCTGTTGGGGATTATGGCAGCATGCATCCTGGAAATTCCCTTCACCAGGCTCAGGATGAGGTGGGGACAGCTGCACCTCATTGCCTTATGGAACATAACAGGCTCCCCGGATTCAGCAGTCTCCATCCCAGCGGACCTCATACCAGACCTGTTATGGTGGAGACAGGATAACAACCTCCAGGGAGACAGACCTTTCAGGCATCCAATTCCGGAGTCTACTATCACTACAGATTCCTCTATGGAGGGATGGGGAGCCGCCCTACACGGGCACAGTGTGCATGGCACATTGACGAGGGAGAAACGGAAGAATCACATAAACTTCCTCGAATTGAAGGCCACCCAGCCTTTAATAAGTGGACAGGCAGTCTGCCTACAAACCGACAGCTCCACGTGCATGTTCTACATCAACAAGCAGGGGGGAACCAGATCCCCCTCCTGTGCAGGCTCACCATAGAGATATGGGAGTGGGCAACAGCACACCACATATGGCTGTCGGCGATTCATCTTTCCGGGGAATCCAACCTGGAGGCAGACAAGCTCAGCAGACGCGGGGTGGACAATTACGAGTGGCAGCTAGAAGAACAGGTCCTAGCAGACATCTTCAGGAGATGGGGCCGACCCCACATAGAGCTGTTTGCCATGGAGAAGAACCAGAGATGTCAGCAGTACGCATCCTGGCAGGGTCAGGGGCAAGGCACTCTCAGGGATGTCATACACCTCCCTTGAAGGGGGATGCGGACATATGCATTTCTTTTAACTCCACTCATTCACAAAGTTCTCAGGAAAGTCAGAAAGTCCTCCAACATGAGTCTGATTCTAATTGCCCCAAGGTGGCCAGCATAGTTCTCAGATCTTATACGGCTAGCGGTGCAAGGTCCAGTGAACCTACCTATTCACAATTGAAGGCTCCTCTCACAGCAGGGTGGGCGGTAGTTTACCCCACTCCTGTGAATCTAGCACATGCGGCCTGGTTCCTGAGCAAGTAGCAATGCAGCATCTCTGTCTGTCACAAGACAACCTGGAAATAATTCGGAAAGCAAAAAGCCAGTCCACCAGAAGGCAATACAAAAGCAAATGGTCCAGATTTTGCCTCTGGGCGAAGGACAAAGGGATAGACCATCTGGCGTGGGCGCTAGATCAGGTGCTATCTTTCTCACCGCACTTGGCGCGCTCAGGGGTGCAGGTGGAGACATGCCATACTTACCTGGACGTCATAGGCGCTTACAGAAATTCTGACCATGAGTCATTCTCTTCCTCCAACCCGGTGGTCAAAAGACATCTGATGGGGCTGATGAGGCTATATCCTCTTACCAAAAGACTTCATCCGGTGTGGGACCTCAATGTGGTGCTCGCGGCACTGGCACATAGGCCCTTTGAGCCCATGGCATCGGTAGACATAAAGCTGGTCACAATCAAAACAGAGCTACTGTTGGGTTTTACCTCAGCGAGGAGAGTGAGCAAAATTTGGGCCCTGATAGCCACAGAACCGTATACCATGTTCCATCAAGACAAGGTGGTACTTCGCACCCATCCATCATTTCTTCCAAAAGTGGTCTCCTCATTCCACTTGAATGAAGAAGTCGTGTTGTCAACCTTTTTTCCTAACCCAAAGGATGATGCAGAGAGAGTGTTGCACTGTCTAGATGTTAGAAGAGCCATGACATTTCATCTAGTCAGTACCAAAGGGTTTCTCAAGTCAGAGGCCTTATTCGTCACCTTTGGCGACTCTAAGCCAGAGGACGAAGCCTCTACGGCCTCCATAGCCAGGTAGATGGTCACGGCCATTCAGGAGGACTATAAGTCTCAGCAGAAGGAAGTTCCACAAAACCTGCATGCTCATGCATTTAGGGCCAAAGCAACGGTGGCCTCCTTCCATAGGCATGTCCCAAGACAAACCATTAGCAGAGCAGCTACGTGGGCCACTCCATCGGCCTTCTGCAAGCATTATTGTCTGTATGACAGCGCAAGATCTGACCCGGCATTCGGGCAGGCGGTCCTGAAGAACCTGTTTTCTTATGATCCAAAGCATCGCACCTCCCTTGGGCATCATTCCGTGGAAATGACCCATGCAGTATGGAGGAAAGGGGATGTGACGTGGAGTAATTATGAGTTACTTACCGTAGTGACTAACATACTCCTAGTCTATAGTCCCCTTCCCCCATACATCCCTCCATCCTCCCCCCAGTAATAAGATATGCAATTTAGCAGGCTGATTAGTCAAAGGGGACTGAGGTGTGGCGCCGGAGGTCAGAGTCAAGGGAGCGCATGCTCCCAGGGCCACGCCCTGCGCGCATACGTTTAAAGGGGTATAGAAATGTTCCTGGTGAAAATGGTTCAGTTTCCATCCCTAGCGAGGGATGTCCATGCAGTATGGACAAAAGGGGACTATGGACTAGGAGTACGTTAGCCACTACGGTGAGTAACTCATTATTTTTTCTCCCATTTGATTTGACTGCTTTAGTTTGACTGGGGTCTGTGTCCTTCCACACACATAACATGAATTTGTGTGTGCCATGGTTACATTTACTCTTGCAAACTGCATAACATTTCGGTACAAAAGACAATTATCACTGTCCAAGTTGTACATGCCAAGAATCCCTCCATTATGTAGCTAAGAGAGTTTTAGTTTAAATGGTTTCATGACATTGCCATCCCTTCACCCCCAAATCATGATGAGACCAGTGTTTCAATCACAATGCATTTATGTTACCAAAAGTGATAGTCCTTCCTTTTCCTAGTTATTTTGTTATTCTGTGTTCATATTTAGTTTTAAGAATTTGATGCTGCAACCACAGTATCCATTTCACAGTGTTGCTTTTCATTGCTCTACGCATTTATTTAATTAAAGTAGCTTTCACTGAAACTACACTGTGACAAGCAATAAAAATGTATAATCTGTGTATCCCCTAATGTAGGTAGAATGGATGGCATGCTCTTATTGTTGTCTGGTTTCTGCTGCAGGTTTCCAACTCCAATCGTGCCAACGTTGGCAGAGATAGAACTTTATATAATCGATGCTATCTTTCTGGCGATAGTGAGCTACTGCCTTCTTCTATCCATGGCAAAGATGTTTGCACTCAAACACGGCTATAACATCCGCAACAACCAGGTTAGGAAAACAAACCCCCTCATTTCATTCTAAGCCTATGGTTTATCTTCACATGTTTGCATTATAGAACAAAAACCTTATCAGTGATGTGCCAACTAGCATATTTAGATTTTGGGTAAATAGTTCAAACATCCTAAACATGCTAAACTGGCGTGTTAAAAGCAGTAAGACATAATCTCAGATGTGCGGTCTGTTGGGTATTTTTGTGGAGATTTGGGGCCTGACGGTATTTTCTTACCGGCGAAAAATAATTTAGCAACAATCACTTCTTGTATTCAGATTGGGCCATGTACAACAATAATACAGTGGACATGCATTATTTCAGCACACAGACATGCGTGGTTGGTATGCGTGGTTGGTATGCGTGGTTGGTGGTATTTTGGTGAGCATAATTCCCTTGTTTTATTTGTGGCCCCAATATCCATAACCCCTTATTTTTGTTTAGATTTTTCGTGTAATCACTAGAGAGACCTCAGGCTTGCATTTCAGGAACACCACATTTTCATTTTTAGTGTGCCACCATGGGCAATCTCTCTCTGTCTTATCTACGGCAGCGAGCTATCATGTGGTATTTTCACTATCTTATATACGGTAGTGAACTATGTCCCGGGCCTCCCTTTTTGCCGACTCATAGACCTCCGGCAGACTACAACACACACAGTTAGTTATAATTGCTCATACTGAATTACATTGTGCACACGGCTGCAGCCAAATCTTATGTTTAGCTACCTTGAAAATGACAATTGCACTGTCTAAACATCTCCCCACATCATCAGCACTGTATTGGTAAGTATAAAACACACCACCCGTCTGCTTTCAGATATTTTTGTGTATTATAAAAGTTGCATTTAAACAGGATCTCACTCTTTACAGAAATAAATAAAATAGCACAGTAACAGCATTAACTGTGATACACTGAAAAGAGAGTGGCGGAGACAAGAACTCAATTTGCAACATTAAACACGTGAGTAAAGCACAGGAATCTCCTTTCCTACACTGACTGAATATTCTCGTACACACTCAGCCCCCACACCTCAGCGAGATAATTACCAGGCTTATTCAGCATGTAACTTCTTTGGCTGTTCGCCTTCTGGAGGGGTTCACCCAGCAAGGACAAGCATCTGCCGTCACTTGAACTGGGACTTGTTGACTGGAAAAGCCAGTCTCTGCAACCAATTTGAATCTTCTTTAAGAATCAGGCCTCCCCAGCTGTCAACCCCGTCCTTCTTCGAGCTGTGTCAAGATGTCTCTGCCTTTCTTTCCCCAGATTCTGCAGCAAAGCACTAGTCACGGCCTCCAACATGATGCTTGATGTGACGTGCTCCAATCAGAATCAATCATGTTCTATCCTCCTACTTTTAACAATGGTTCTTCTTGTACAGTTGCAACTGTAACAAGCTGATTTCCTGCTTATTCAAAGTCTTTGCTTCCTGCAGTTACTGTGGACAGAGCACAGGAAGGCAAAGAAAAAAAAACTTGAATGTGTGTTTAAAACTGATTTTCATAGTCTGCCTCTTTTTGCAGTGAAGACACATTCTTTTATTAATGAGTTATAATTATTAGTCTTGTTAGTGATATTAGTTTGTTAATTACCAAATATGTCTCTTGCAACATAGGCATTTCAGGTGAGAAATGGTGTGCATTTTGAAGGTACAGATGTGTGCTTTTAACTGTGAAAAATGTATTTGCATTTTATATGTAAAAATCGTTTTTGACTGAATAACCTGCCCTTACTTATATGTCCATGTTACACTGGCAACACATAGCTTGAAACAACTGCATCATAGCAATGCACCACCCATGCAGTGGCGCTGCACTTAAAAAAAAAAATTAAAACAAAAACATGCTATACATTGATCCTGTGGAGTGGTGCTGTACTCTGTGCTCCCAAAACACACTAAACACTCCTACAGGTCCATGTTGTGCAATTCTTCCTATTTTATTGACACACATTGTATAATTAAATGACTAAAGCCAGGAAATAACATTTCTCCATCATGCAATCTTCATTAATATTCATGGGCTGCGGTTACCATTGAGGGTGGTTTGTGGTGTGAGTGAAATGGTGGACTCTGTGTCTGACCAAGCAGGTAAAAGGGTGTCAGAACTAAGGCTGAAATACTTGGCTGATCTTGTTTTTAAAGTGGGGCCTTACGTTGCTTAACGGCAACCTTAGTGGTGACATTCCTCCAAACCCAACTTGTAAAAACCACTCTAGCAAGTCATGTATTGAGTATATAGCAGTGACAAATTGTATTGCGCCATTCTACTCTGAACTTCGAATCCCGTCTACTATGCTGAGTGATCACAACCCTTTAGTATTATCACTGCCCTTTAGGGCTAAGTCCAATTTAAATCCTGGCCTAATGAATCTAACTATGTCAAATGGGTGCAATTGCTTGGGGAGGAAAACATTTAACTCAAGTCAATTTATAAATCATTTAGAGTATTTGTTAAATAAAACCCCTTTTGAAGTAAAAATGGAGATGTGGGTACATTTAATCGATTGCTTGACAGATTTCTTGAAATGGGGATATTGAAGAGGCCAATTAAGGGCCGGAGGACACAACAGTTTGATTCATTGGTCCAGGAACGCAAAAAAGTCCTGCGTAGAGAACTGCGTTGGGCCAGGAAAAGTATTGTTTGTAGAGAAGAAATGACTGGGAGGGTTAATAAGTTAAAGCAGGGTTTCAAAAACGGGTATAAATCACATTGATATTGCTGGTCCTATTTGGAAGGTGAAGAAATGTCACGAATCGTCCTCAGTAATGACTCAAAATTTTTGGGGGATCATTAATGATCTGGTTCAGCCCATGGATGACAATCTGGATAATCCAATTTCGGAGGTAACATGGGGAAATCACTTCGAACACATTTTCTGGGAATTGGCTTACATAGTTCCAGATATACAAATTACAAGCTTATGGTGTCTGAATTTAGAGGTTGCAGAGATTGAGGAAGTTATTAAGCACTCCTCTATCTCTAGGACGGCAGGGTCCAGTGGACTTACCAACTCGATTCTCAAGCTTAATGCTGGGGTATGGGCGGTGATTCTGTTTTTTCTTTTCTAGTCATTTTTATCAAAACAGGATACACCTAGTACTTGGAAATTATCTGTCTTTGTTCCGATTTTTAAAAAAGGGGACAGGACCAATCTACTTAGCTACCGCCCTCATATCACTGTTGGACTCTGAGAGCAAAATATTTGCTTCCTTGGTCTTCCAGGAACTGAAGGCCTGGGCGTTGGCAGCAGGACGATTAATGAAATTCCAATTATCTCAATTATCTAGGAACAAGTGTGGTTGGAGTCCGGGTGGGCAGGTATTTGTGATGGCCATCGATTTTTCAATCAATCAATCAAATATGTTTATTCGAATTGCTAGATCCATTAAACTCACAAGCATTTAAAATTAGACAATAAATATTAGCTTTAGACATTACAGCATATATTTAAAAGTCGCTCTTGAGAATGCCCTGTATTCACATTAAAATCGATACAGCGCAAATATGAAATATTTACCATAACATGATTAAAACCTCACTGTTCACCTAAATAGCCCTTTCTCTGATGCATGGCCCTTTTCAGATAGCACAGAAAGGACCAAGCTGTTGGTGCGGTTTCGGCGGTCAGAAAGAAGAGTAAAGCCGGCCTATTTAGACGAATGTCACAACGCTTAACAACCGGCAAGATTGTGTACCTTCTCACTTCCTTATATGCTGGACAAAGGAGCACAAAGTGCTTCAGATCTTCTCTTGCCGCCCCACATGCTGGGCAGCTGGAATTATTGGGAAGGCCAGACCACTTTACGATGTTTTCACTTAGTTGCAAACAGTCAAACCTAGCCCTCGTAATAGCCACCTTTATCGCTTTTTTGCACTCGTCAGAAGGTAAGGCTGAATCTCGTTCATCCTGCTTATCACTGCATGATTTCTATCTGAGTTAGTGTCATGTTCCGTGCTCTTCCTTTTTTTCTTAATCGTCCGATAGAAAAGCTGCTTAAAGTCTTTCACCTGTCTGTTGGACAACAGGCTGTCGGTTGGGGGGAGGGTAGGGATGTTGCTGTTAGACAGAGACTCTGTAACACGGGCCAGCCAAGGGATTTTACGCCACTTTTCCTTCCCTATAAAGCTCTTAATAATGACATTTCACAATGTGGCTTACTCATTTGCCCACAGACAGAGCCAGAAAGTGCTTGAAGCTAGTGACCATTGGTCTTCCCAAAACTCCATCCCCGGTTCCCTATGCACTGGAACACATTGGGAGGAGCCCGGGAGTCCCAAGAGCTGTCAAGAAAACTAGTTTTCCATCTCCTGAAGCTCTGCTGCATTCGTATATCCCCATATTGGTGCTCCATACAAAGTGGCCGCCTTGGTCTGGGTTACATTAACCTTTAACACCAAGTCCAAGGGTTGGCCATGGCAGGGTGACAAGAAGCAGGAGATACCACCCAACTTTTCCAGGATTGTTTATTTATGTGGGCATATCCTGTGACTGACTCAGAGAACCCGACGCCCAGATAATCAAATTCCTTCACACCTAGGAATATAGTCCCCATTACACACCATGGGGCGCATCTTTGCGGGCCTCTTTCTCCCTACACACCCCATTACCAGAGACTTGGAGGTGTTAATTTTTAACTCCAAATTGTCTATTAACACCGCATAGGCATCTATCAGAATCTGTAAGGCCCTATGTGTTCTGGCTATTAACACTGTGCCATCAGCGTAACCCAGAACTGGAAGGGGCCTCTGTAGGGAGCTTGCGAGACGCGGCACTGCCATAGTCTCGCAAGACTTCCCACAGAGAGTGCAAGAGCCGCACAAAGCGGCAAACAGAGGTTGAAGGCGCCAAATCCACGGAGCAGGTTGCGCTCCCGGTGCTCCTCCTGATAAGGGGCTAAAGGCTGCCACAGAACCCCTGAGCAGCCCAGGACACCCACGTCCTGCACCTTTCCCAATCTACAGCCCATGAACATTGTATGGATTTAGTTCTTGTGTTTGCTTACCTGTACCTCTACTTCAACTAATAAAGTTTTAACTTCAAGCAGGCTGAATCCTCATTATTATACAACAGCTTCCCACCCAAATGTGGGTAGTCTGCACCAGTATTCACAAGGGTTTGAAAGAGCCCATTTATGTAGAGATGAACAATATAGGGGCCAGAACAGAGCCCTGGCGTACCCCAAGCACAACTTCAAACAGCACGCCCCGGGTCCAATACGGACACAAGCCCTGTTTTCCCTATGAATTTCTTGCAACACGACCAACACTTTCTGCGGGCATCCCAAGCACCCCAGCACGGCCCACAACTTCTCTTCGTCCACTTTATCAAATGCCATGCTTAGGCAATCAATAGGTACAAATTGAGGCTCTGCTCCATGGGTCCGAGTCAGGAGCCAGGCCTCTATATACCCCAGGAGAACCCTACCAAATATTTTAAATGAGGTGTCCAAAAGGGAGATGGGACGGTAGGATATCGGACACATTGGGACTCTCTTTTAAAAAATTGGAGAAATAACTGCATTTTTCCATGAGGGTGGGAAATTACCAGAATCTAGACAGGCGTTAAACGCCAGGGTCAACAATGGCACCCATAGGTCAATGAGGTCCAAAAACACATCAGATGGAATGGCATCCGGGCCCCGGGCCCGTTTTCGAGCTTGAGATTTCATGGCCAAGGAGACCTTCTCTAGGTTGAAATGCAAGGAAGTACAATTATTCCTTACCACTTCATGTGGACCGCCTCCTCCAAACAGCGAAGCAAAATGTGCCACCCAGGCTTCCGCTGCCACGTGAGTGCCCCTTTGACATTGAGATGAATTATGCCCCGAATCCTCCTTCATAAATTTCCAAAAGGCTTTGGAGTCTTTTGTCCTTGCGGGCTCTAAGAAGCCTTCCCACGCTTCCACTTCAATCTCCAGTTTCCTTTTCTCCAACACGGAGCGGTGGGCTCTCGCCTGGGTAATCTCTTCCCTGGAGATGACAGGTGTTTTTAGAGCCTACAGGAGTGATTGTTTAGCAGATGTGCAAGGTGCATCGAACCACCCCCTGCTACTGGTTTTCCCCTTTTTCCTTCACTGAACCATGAAACCCTCAGTGAGTGCCCCTAATAAACTAGTAAAGCACTCCTCTACCCGCTCCGGGCTAACCTCATTTTCTAAAATGCCATTTTTTTCTAGATATTTCCCCGCTAAAATGCTCAAATGCTGGCCGGAGGCTCTAATTCTCTCTCAATTGATTCTTCTTTTAGGGACTGCCTCTACTTCAACCGGACAGGGAACACTATTGTGTAGGGTTTCCCCTCCCACAATCCCCCTCAATTTCAAGGTTAAGGGGTTATGATCACTACTAGAGTCTGCCACCACCTTAAGACTTACTATGCTACCCCACAAATCTGGGGATAAACAAAAGTAGTCTATTGTAGAAGAGCCCCAGTGGTTATGAAATGTCAGATTTCCTGGAATATCGGGCACAAGTCGACCGTTTACAGATTGCATCCCCCATTCAATGAGCCAGGCACTAAACTGTAAACACATTGCACAGGCTTTGGTATCCTTCATTTTTGGTTTCGAGATGTTCCTGGACACATCCCCCATGGGATCGAGGAGGTTTGGCGGTAAGCCGGGACCCAATCTGAAGTTAAAATCTCCGCCCCATACCACTCTGGTTCAGTTATGCCCCCTCTTTCTCAGGAGGTCATTAACAAAGTCCTAGAGTTGCCCCAACCGATTCACCTCAGCCTAATGAGGGATGATATTGACAACAGCTGCAAAAAATCCAGCCCAGTCTCGACCACCTTGATCTTTCAATTCAACGAGGCCTTAATCACAATCACCATTCCCCCATAGGCTCTGCCCCTACATTTTTATCTTGCTCGTATTCCATACGAGAGCTATCCATCCAGGAGAGGGAGATCCAAAGACCAAGTTTCCTGCAAAAGAATAATTTCATGGGACTTCAGAAATTCGATAATATCAACCCTCTCCATTTTTCCCCTTGCCCCTTCTATGCTCCAGGACAGCAAGCTCACCACTGTCAAAGCTTCCCTAGGTCCAACCAGAACTTTCCCAACAATAGTTCTAGGGGTGCCTCTGTTAGGCAGAAACCTGTGCAGTTCCCTTAGGGACCACTGCAAAAAGTTTACCACCCAGATTTACTTTGTAGCTGTGGCTGAGCAGTCAGACTTATCTCAAGAAGAGTTAGGCAGTATATAGAGTATACACAATAGGGCAAAAAATATCGTAGCACAAGCAAACACTGATCAGAGCTTTGGCATTAAAAGTATATTATTATTTATTTAAAAAACACTTAATGGAAATACACTGGCACTAATATATCAAGCAAGTTCAAACCCAGTCACTATAAGTATATGCACCTCCCTAGTTAATTATTCGACAAGTCTAGGTTAAGACACCACTTATTTAGCAAAACAGAGGTGAGCCCGTAACCTTAGCTGGCCCTCCAATAATTCG
Source organism: Ambystoma mexicanum (assembly GCF_040938575.1). Lineage (NCBI taxonomy): Eukaryota > Metazoa > Chordata > Amphibia > Caudata > Ambystomatidae > Ambystoma > Ambystoma mexicanum. The sequence continues at coordinate 129,723,766 of NC_090938.1, forward strand.
TTAAAAAGGGAGAGAAAAGGCAGAGTATGGAAATAACACAGTACCAACACTTTTAAGAAACCACAGCAAGTCCAGAAAGGCAGGGTCTACTGTAGACCCAAAGTTCATAGGCCAGGCCCACTCTTGGAGAGAGCAAGGCGGAATGTGCCCAAGATCACACAGTAGAAATGCACTCAAAGTCTTTGCAGAAAATGTCAAAAAGAGGTTGGATCAGTTCAGAAAGATAAAGTTAAAAGGTTTGGAGGCCAACCCAGTTGGAAAGTCAAGGATTTACGGGACACCTTGGACCGTCCGTTGCAAGGGAGGCCAGGCGGGACACAGTACCTGAAATGGTGAGAAAGCTCCAGCGGTGGCAGTTGTTCCTGGCAGCGGGTGCAAGTCGTGGCTTCGACCAGAGGAAGAGATGATCTCGACGAGGAAGTAAGCTGGAGGTCGTTGCACTGCCATGGAAGAAACCAGCCGCGGAGTTCCCGATTAAAAGGTACGACCCCTTTTTTTTGCAGTCAGTGGTGAAGCGTGGCTATCCGGCCGCCGGGGTGCTTGGCACGGGCGATTCGACCATGAGACATCCTGGAAGGCGAAAAAGGCGAACTGGTTGGTCTCACCAGCTCAAAGGGAAGAAGACTCTCCTGGAAGAAGATCTCCTCTGTCGTCGGGGAAGTGGTGAGTTCGTACAGCAGGGCTCCACCGGTGGTGTCGTCGTTGTAGATGGCTCAGCTTCTCCCCTCTTTGGATTATTTAGGTCCTGTGGCGACTTGTGAAGTTCCAGTCCCCAAAGCCCTGCTTTTATGCAGAAAAACCCCCATTCAACAGCCTAGCTGTCACTCAAACATGCTAAGTGGTGAGCCGGGAAGCTCACCACTGGGCCAATCACACAAGAGTGCGACTTGAGTTGGCAAGGCAACTCAGTCCAGGGTGCCTAATCCCCCTCCCACACATCCTGTAGACCCCAGACAGAGTGGCAGCATTTGGAGGGCTTCTGTGCAGTAGCCCGCCAAAAAGTGGAACAAAGGGCTCGACTTGGGTTAGAATTTCAGAGGCAAACACAAATGCCATTTTAAAACCGAGTCCTGGCAAAAAGACCCAACCGGGGAATAAATATTAAATAAATAACCCGGCGGTATCTTTAACATTGCACCAAAAAGTGGTGCGTTTAAAATCAATGGGAAAATCCCATAAGAAATATTCCGGTGGAATATTCCGCATGGTATCCACTGCCACCAGCCAGAAACTCGACAAGGGGGGACTGGACAGTTCCCCCTTGGAAAACAGACCCAGGGGCAATCGAATTACCCCTACCAGTACTTCCACAGTATGATGGTTTGTACTGGTTCTGTTCACAATTTGAGAATAGTAAATCCAATGGTGACTTTACATGCCCTGGGAGACAGTAGTCAGTCCCAGGGTATGGAGTCTATGTTTGGGGGTCACTATGACACCCCTGTGTTACTGCACTGAGGGTGCTGTGTAACACACATACCAAAAACACATGAAGCCCTATGGAGTAAAAGACCCCATAGCCCATAAAACACATTCACAGTCAAAGGACATTCTCAAATCATGCCTAAGAGTGGGAGAAAAAGAGTCTCACTCTTAGCAGGAGAAGAAAATAAACCCCAAAAATCCAGCAAAGCTGCTGGGGGACTCACTAGGTTTGGGAAATTAGCCTTAACAGAGAATTCTCCCTAACAGCCTCCCCCCAACCTCTTACTCTACCCTGATCGGTGTGGTAACTGACAGTCCTCATCATTGATCAAAATGAGAGGGTCAAACCGATTATGGGTCAATGGCCCCCTATCAACGACCTCCCTGACTTTAGATGTCAGTCACCCAATAAATTGGGCTCAAAAGGCTCCATGGGGTTGATGTTAGCTTTCGGGTTTCTTTGAGGCAGTGCACCATGCCTCACTCCCATCTTCCACATAGAGACCCCTTGACCAATTGCTTGGGCAATACCCTTCCCGGGGGGTAGATAACTATAGAGTCTGGAGGCGTTGGGCTTTCAACCTCTGGTTAAATTCGAGTTTACTAGGTGATTAACAATCTGGGAGTCTGAGAAGGAGACTACAATACAGTCCCCTACCATTTTATGGTTGGGGCCAACCCACCCCACCCTTCTGGCCATTAAGACACACCTAACTAACTAACAAAATAGATTTTTGTATAGCGCAACCCTCACCCAAAGGTCTCAGGGCGCTCACATGGACAAAAACAACAAAGCAACAAATAAATCCAGGTAGAGGGATTAGGAAGTCACTTTAAATAAGGTGACTAGCAGAGTCTTTAAGAGTAGCAAAGAGTTGGGAGCAGGTATCTAACTTTAAACCTCAAACAAAAAAGTCTTGAGACGCTTTCTAAACTGCTGCAACATTGCACATTGTTTCAGATTAAGCGGAATCGCATTCCAGTTTTTTGGACCCCAGGGGGCAAAGCTTGCTCCGCCTAGTTGTTTCATGATTGTACGTGGCTGGGTCAGTAGCATCTGGTTATTAGAGCGTAGATTACGCTTTGGTGTGGCCATTTTTTACCTAGTTTTAAGATATTCCGGAGCACTACCTGATTAACATTTAAAGACTATAACTAGCCCTTTAAGGTTTAATCTTTGCTCTATAGAGAGCCAATGTAGTTTTTTCCGATGTTCTGTAATGTGGGATTGGCCACTCAACCCACAGACAGCCCAGACTGCTCCGTTTTGAATGGTTTGAAGGCTCTTGATGTTGGTTATGGTAGTTCCTATAAACCGACTATTGCAATAGTCTAGCTTGGTGTTAACTATAGCCGCTGCAATTAATGCTCTATTAGCTTTGGACAAGTAGGGACGTATTTGCCATAAGAGATGTGTAAGGAAGGCGCATGATGATTTAAGATATAACACATGCTTCTGAAAAGTTAGATGGGCATCTAAAAACACTCCAAAGGGTTTTTACATATTCAGATACTACAGTATTGTTGCCGCCTATCTCAGAGGGCTTATAGGAGTTGTCTAGATTATTTAGCCTATAGGGTGTGCTAATCATTAACTCTGTTTTCTTGTAATAAGGGCAAGAGAGTTTAAGGCCATCCATTTCTGGATTGCCTCATAAATCCTATAATAGTAGCAAGATCATCTTTATAGACCCCAGACAGTTTAACAACTATCTGGGTGTCATCAACATAGTTGGCAAATTGTATGCTCATGTATTTTAACAGGTCACATACATACTTGATATATATATATTAAAAAGCAATGGAGACAAACATGATCCCTGGGGAACACCACAATCAACAAGGACTTTCTGTTATTGTGAGGACCCCTTGGCTACACATGCACTTCTAGAACCAAGAAATGACTTTAACTATGATACTGCTTCTGGAGAACAAAAGCCTATATTCTGGAGTCTCTCTGCTAAAAGATTATGATCAACTAAGTCGAACGCGGCGGACAGATCCAACGGGAGCAGAACTTCCTTCCTCTATAATTTCTGTTATAGTGGCCTTCAAATCTAGGAGAGCCGTCTTGGTTCCTTGAATAATTCTGAAGCCAGGCTGCTCATTTGCCAGGATATTATCAGTTTCAACGAATGTTTGAAACTGTATATAAGCAATTTTATCCAAAATCTTAAGTATAAACGGGACATTAGTAATGGGCCGATAGTTTTCTGGTGGCGTAGGGTCTAGGTTATCCTTTTTTTAAAGTGGGGTAATCCAGGCCTCCTTGATGCCATTAGGAACAACAGCCTCACCAAAGGAACGGTTGACAAGTCCTGTAACCCATGGTGTGAGGATGTTAGCAAATTCTTTAAACAGTGTGGTGGGAAATATGTCGCCCTTACACAATGTCGGCTTAAGCCCTTCTATAATCACTGAATCTTCTGTTCTGTCATTTTGGTAAATGTGAATGGTTCTATAGCTTGCGCAGGTCCCTCCAAAGTTGGGGTCACTGAGTCTTCAGCTAGTCATTGTGACTCAATTTTTTCCCTAATGCGTGCTTGATGAAGCTGAGTTTTCTTACAAAAGCTGTCAAGTATATCCTGACACCAGTCATTATTAATATTTAGTCTGGATTCAGTAATAGGGCCTCTGAGCTCTTTAAGAACTGAAAAAAGTTCTTTAGACTTTATAGAGGCTTTTTCAATTATTTTATTAAGAGATAATAGTTCGGCTTCCAATGTGAGATCCTTGTACTTCTTAGCTTCCACTTTATAAACTACCAAAGTAGTAGGAGAAGGATGATTGCGCCATTCGCGGTCACATTTTCTTTTATTTTTTCTGGCAGTGATTAATTCAGGAGAGAAACGAAGTTTATATCCTTTTTGTTTCTTATTTTTGACTGGTTGAAGAGGAGCGAGAATATCAAACGTTTATATGTAGCATTTCTGAAGGCAACAGTAAATTCTTCCAATGACAACTTTCCACCTAAGGGTGGTAGCAATGGTTGTATCATTGATTGGAAGACATCAGCTGTAATATTTTTTACATTGCGCATTTCACTGGGGGCGCTTATTTTATTTAAAACTTTATCAAGTTCTAATGGTAGTTCAAAATGTACCAGAAAATGATCTGACCAGGGGCATAGTTCAACGCTATGTAAAGAAGGTTCGATGTTCTTAGTAAGTACCCAATCAAGTATGTTTGCAGCTTTATGGGTCTGTTTATCCACCAATTGTGAAAAACCCAGAGAAGATAGTGTTTGCAGTAGAGATTGTCCTCCATATCTTGCTGGTTATTAGCCCAGAGGTTAAAATCTCCTAAAATGACAGTGGGCCTATTTGTTTTACATGAGCCTACTATGAGTGCCAATAGCTGTTCCTCAAAAAGAGTAGTATCTCGTGGTGGCCTATAAAGAATTATTAGACTCAATAAATGCATTGCACCGGCATTGAGTTTCAGTTGAAGTGCTTCACATAAATCCAATTTGGAGGGTGTGGATACATAAAAATCAAGTGAAGTTTTAAAAATCATTGCCACCCCTCCACCTCGTCCTGACTTGCGATCAGAGTGTGAGCATTTGTAGCCCTCGGGTGTAGCAAGTGCTATGGCGTGTAGTGCTGTCTCGTGGAGCCATGTCTCAGTTAGGATGAGAAGGTCAAAATTATTTTCCACAATACTGTCACCAATCTCCACTGCATGCATCACTATGGAACGTGTATTCAGGAGACCGCATTTAATGGTGGTTTCCTTAATAGATGAAACAGGTATGTTTTGTATTTTTAATACATTATCCCCACGGTTCAATTATGATATGATAGTGTTAGCAATGGAGACTTCATTTTTATCAATACCATCCAGTTTGTGTTGATCCAGTGAATTGCCTTATTAATCAGTGTGCTCGTAGTTTCATCACCGATCTTTGGTGTGCCCATTACACCCACAATTACCCTGACCAACGGGGTTGTTGCCGGAGGTAAATTTAGAGTGTTCCTCTCTCCCAAATGCCCATTACCCCTACAAACCCCACCCTATTACCCTAAGATATCTCCCTTGCTCACACCCTCCATCCCCATCTGGACACTTTCTCTACCCATAGGTCCTTTCAGTATATTACCAGGTAGGTAGCCATCAGCTTTACACCTCGAGTCAGCCATCTCCACCTCCCTCCCTTGTTCGCCCCTCTCCGGGCTCTGCCCCAACATTGTTGGCCAATGTTTCTTGCCCCACCCCATTACCCTTTCCATACCACGTTGCTCCACTTTCTTATTTAGATCCCTAACCCGAGTCATCCAAAATGGCCAGAGTGTTAATCACCCCACACTTAAAGGACTGGAGTAGGTCTAGGATTGCCTGCATTTTGTACTCCCACTTTACTGTGTGATTTGGCACCGCATCATACTCCGGAGGGGAGCCTTTCCGGGTTCCAAGAAGCTGGTAAATAGGCTTAGATTTAACATCGAGTAGTGCTTCCAGCCAGATCTTGTCCTTCTGTAGCGAGGTAGACACATTAGGATCCGCTGAAGCCACCACCTCTAAACCCTCCCCCCACTGATGTTCGGCTGGCACGGTCACTATTACCTCCAGCTACCCTCCCTCAACTACCCCTCAATGACCTTTGATACAGTTAACTGGTCGTGCCTCTGGTCAAAGCTTGAGGCCTGGGGCTTGCCGCATTCCCTTTTGGCAATATTGCTGCACTCTCACAGTGAGACATTGATGCAGGTGAGGCTGAACGGTGGCCAGTCATAATGTCGAATGAAAAAAGTCAAATACAAAAATGTCAAAAAAAAAAATGTCGAAAAAATAATCCAAATGTGTTTTTTTTTATTTGCATGTTTTTTTGGCTTTAGCTAATAAAAATAAATGGGGGTTGGGAGGGGAACCCCCCCATTAAAAAAATATATATATTTTTTTCGACTTTTTTAAATTCGACTTATTGACTATAAACCAGGCTGAACAGGCAGTTGGCCTTGTTGTGGGAATTCTCGGCACGTAAGGGCATGTAAGGGGTTGAGACAGGGTTGTGTACCGGCCCTGTGCCTGTACAACCTATACATGGCAGATTTGGAAGAGAGGCTGTGTAATGCAGTTTTGTTGCTCCTAAGGTGGGAGAATTGCGGGTTTCTCATCTAACATACGCAGACAATGTCATTCTGTTGGATTCTATGCAATTGGTGCAGCAGAGACTGGCCAGGGCAGTGGAACTATACGCAGAGTCAAATGAGCTTGTGGTTAACTGTGCCAAAACAAATATTTTGAGATTCTGCAAAACATTTTTTAAAACCCTTGGATTTTCGTGGTCAATGTGTGCTGGAACTCTGACCCCAAAGACGAGTCTTTTTTATTTGGGGTTTTCAATAGACTCTGGCCCAAACAAGGGAGTCGTTTTGGGGTGGCTTAGATCTAAAGCAGAACAATTGGCCGCTCAAATGAAGAGATTTCGGGTGAAATATTTTAGATTCTCACTTGTGCCGTTTTGAAGTGTTACACCTTGAAGGTGCTCCCAGCCCTTATGTATGCAACTGAATTAGCACATGTTTTTTTGGGAACTAGACTGGGGCAAAATTGAGGGCAATTTTTGGAGGAGGGCGATAACACTGCCAACTTGTCTGCCAATCACTGCACTTTGCCTAGAACTGGGGCTGAATTCATTAGCATACATGTTTAAGTGGAAAATGCGGACTCAATAGAAGCTTATATTGAATCCACCATTTAACAGTCTGTATAATGATCTGAGTGCCGCTCTTGTAAGGGATAGTTGTGCACCATTGGCAGCCTTCGGGAGAGTGGCTGAACATATCCTTGGAGAATGTAATGTAAGCAGGGAACTGCTGATCTCTAACCCTGGTAAGGCTAAATTGAAGTTGAGAGAGCTAGACTGGTGCAACACATCAGATAAAGTTGGCACATACAAACTATATAAGCCTGTCCCGAACATCCCAAAGCCCATGGGATATGTTCCCTTGTACCTGAGAAGATTCCCCAACCCTTATTGGTGAGAAGAATTTCTCAGATTACGCCTACATTTTTTATTAACTGGTGAGATTAAGAAGGTGAGAAACGTAAGGGTAAGAGAAGAGGTAGAAGTAACAGGAATTTGTGAATTGTGTGGGTCTCTCAATGCTCTGCAGATCCGGGAACACATTTTGTTTGAATGTGAAGCATTCCAGGCGAAGAGATGGGATTTATTAAATAGATTTGTCTGGAACGCGGTCTGTGTGAACAATGCTACGCTATTTTTTAGGTTGATTAGTGGAGAAGAAACACTCTTAACAATACCAGCATTGAAGTTGCTTCTTTTAGCTGGCATAGTGAAATCCTAAATATTCCATTGGTGTAAACTGTTTGCTAATTTGCTCTATGTACACTGCACTGAAAGAAATTTCACAGGCTTCTCTCATATTATTAGAGAGCCCACCCACATAAAAGGACATACTCTGGATTGGGTGACTACTCATAATCTTAACCTCTCATATACTGAAGTTATTCCATGCCCCTGGTCCGATCATTTCTGTATTTACGTTCGGACGTCTATCAACTACTTTTCTCAAAGATTGCCGGAGGCTAGGGTTCCTATTCCAGTCAGAAGTTTCAAGAAACTGACGCTAGCAAATATGAGTGCCTGGGCTACGTCTCTGAACTCAGAGATCTCCAACAACAGAAGTAAAGTGGAGATCACCAACACCTTCATGAAATCCCTATGTGAAGTTACGGAGGATTTAGCTCCTTTAAAAGTAAAACATCAATTGAAATATAAGAGTAACACATGGTTTAATAATGTACTTAAAGAACTAAAGGATAAAAAAATTAAAGCATTTTACACATGGCGTCAACGTCAAGTTCCAGCCAGCCAGCCTGGTGGCCTATAAAAAGCGGCAACAGAGTATAAATTGGCTAGCATCTCAGCTAAAAAGCACTCATTAAATCTAAGAATTATAAATGCCACATCTAACAGCAAGGAGCTGTTCAAAATATTAAAAGAACAAGAACATCCCAAGGGCCCAAATGGAGATGTGATCTTTAAAAACAAAACTTGTTATTCTAACATTCAGGCAGCCATGTGTAACAAACTTGAAAAGATAAAAGCCGGTATTGAAGAAAAGAAATTGCTACTTGGCAGTAAGGACCTCGAAGCTAACCACCAGGTAGCATTCAAAGAGGTCATGGAGTCTCAGACCTTTAATGTTTCCCCTATGTCAGAGGCTGAATTAGCCAAAACAGCACAGTTAAAATCCACCAGCTGTAAGGGGGATCCATGTTCTGCCATTGTGAATAAGGAATGCTCCCAATACTTATCACAGCCCTCACTAAATGTTTTAATGCCTCCTTTGCGCTGAACCATGTCCGTGATAAACTCAAGAATGCTTGGATTACGCCTCTATTGAAAAAGCCCAGTCTCTGCCCTATGACATTCACCAATTATAGACCCATTACTAACACCTTGTTCCTGCTGAAGATTCTGTACAAGGTTGTATGTAACCAGATCTCGCCTTTTCTGAATAATACTCAGATTTTGCACAAATATCAGTCAGGATTCCGTCAATGTTACGGGACAGAGACTGCTCTTCTGGCCCTTAAATCTTACATCACAGCTGCATAGAGTTCTGGATGAAGGCCAAACAGCCCTTCTTATGATTTTAGATCTTTCAACAGCCTTTGACCTGGTGGACTATTCCATTCTGTCCACCAGGTTAAGGGATGTTGCCCACTTTTCCACCCAGGCCACCCAATGTGTCACCTCTTTTTGGAGCGACAGATTGATGAGAGTGGCTAGCGAGTTGGCAGAGGCGAGATCAACACCATTGCTGTTTGGGGTTCCTCAGGGATCTTGAATGTCCCCATGCTTTTATAACATCTTTATTATTTCATTCTTCCTTATGCTGGAAGAAGAAGGAATTATTTTTGCCAACTACCCTGATGACACGCAGTGTGTTATTCCCCTATCAGGGATACACAGTGAGGATGAATTAAAGGTGAACAAAGCCTATCGGGCCATTCAATGTTGGATGATCGCGAATGGTCTGGCACTGAAAACTGCCAAGACAGAGCTCCTGATCATTGGCTCAGATGCCAGGCTCGATAAGTTAGGCTCAATGTACAAGCATCTTAACATTGGTAACTGTAATATCAAGATCAAGACGAAAGTGAAGACCTTAGGCTTCTTTCTGGATAATAACTTAAACATGAAAGCTCAGGTCAATAGTCTAGTCTCCTCTTCTTATTTCATCAAGCTGCTTCGCCACCTTCGCCCACTGATCTCTGAGAAAAATGCTGAAACACTAGCCGAGCCATAATTGGCTTTGAGCTGGATTACGGCTGTAGTCTTCTCATTGACATCGCACAGGCGGACCTGCACTGTCTCCAAGTCATCCAGAATGGAGCAGTGAGGGTCATGAAAGGACTATGTCGAAGGGACCATGTGTCAGAAGCGAGACAGAGCCTGCATTGGCTACCTGTACATGCTAGAGTCTGCTTTAGGATGCTCCTCATCACCTATAAATGCCTTAAAGCAGGATGTCACTCTATTTAGTAGAAGCGATTGTGAAAAAGCAAAATGTGAGATCCCTCCGATCCAATAACATAAACATCATAAAAACCCCATGCTGTAAATCTTTTAAAACCTGCAGCAGAGCCTTTAACATCGCAGCTCTATTGTCCTGGAATGCACTGCCTCCCGACATGAGAATCATTGAATCCATGGAAACGTTCAGAAAGAAACTCAAGACTTTATTATTCTGTTAAACCCCTAAGAACTTGCCCAGATACTTAAGTTTGTTGACTTAGGTCCCAGATCTATTCCTGTCTGTTCATTGTTGTTTGTTGGTGCCCTTAAGCCCTAGGGTACCTGGTGCGCGATATAAATTAACAAACATAAACATAAACATAAATTGTTATATAACTGTGTAATTGAATGGAGAATTAATTGTGATTTTTACATTTGACTTCATTTTAGTCAGTGTATTGACTGATCTTTCTATTGTAATTTTACTCTGTGTGTTTTCTTTTTTAAGTGTGTTTTCATACTTTTGTGTAAGGTTGACTAGTTTCAACCAATTTCACAATAAATAAAATAAAATAAACATGAATATTGAGTAGCTCTTCCTATAATGGGATCCTAGACCAATGTTTTCATGACAATTGTTTATATATGGGACTGATTTGCTGAGGATCTGAGTCGTAAGTTCAATTTAAGGCCAACATGATTTGCAAATTACGTGGAGGTAACTTATGCCCATTTACGTAAAGGACTTATGACTTAACAGAAAGGCAGAAGCCAAGAAAAAGAGTCTACGTCCAAGCGGTACTTCCGTCAAAGGCAGAGGTCACGCCAATACAAAACCACGTAAATAACACCAAAAACACAGAACAATCAATATCAGTGGAAAACAACTACCAGAAATTACATAACACCCACAATCACCATAAAGCCACCAGAGAGGAGACAGGACACACAAAACCCAACAGACACCCCGTAACACATCAAGCACACATCAAACACACATACTGCCACATCATACGTGCAACCAATGCAACCATCTCGAAAACAAACAATACCCCATGCAAAGCACACACACACACACATCGCTAGTAGAAGAAGGTCGGTTGGGAGCGGCGGCTGGGAACACAGCGATGTTGCTGCTGAATCCACATACACTATTGCAACCTGACCTTTACCAAAGATAGGAAAATCTCTACAGTTTCAACTGTGTCGCTTAATGAAAGAGATTAGCAGTCCAAATATGCAATCATATCCACACATAAATAAATGTAGGCGAAGGTAGAAGTCTCTTCAAGTCTCTTGGTGCTGTGCATGTGCTGCCCATCTAAAAGTACCAGAATGATCTGCATATGTGTTGCAGTATTCAGTAATCAAAATGACCCAAGTTGATGCAACTAACTAAAAGATTAAGATGGTCCTCGTCCTCCTACGCCTGTAGCTTTACTTTAGAGATAAATGATGGGTAGCATCAGCAAAAAATTAACATACAAAGTTGTTTGTTCTGTGGGAGTGACTGCCCTACTTACAGGTGATTGGATAGGAAACCTGCGCTATAAACTAGCACTAGCACTTTCATGTACCTACTGTGGCCATTCTGTAACTGTGTAAATTGTAACTATCTCAGAGTTGTAACCTTCAATGATATCCCTGCTAACCTTACTCTATCATGCACCTAACCATGACACCATAACTGTTTAAACTGTAACTATCCCAGACTAGTAATTTATTTTATTTATTTATTTGTCACTTGTTAGGCGCTTATAAAATTTGCAAAAACGTTTCAAAGTGCCCACCGGGCAACAGGGTGGGGAATTGGGAAGTTAGACAATGAATTACAACAAAGATAAATAATTGAATTAATAGTACAAACAAATCATGAGAATAACAGGGAGGGGAGACAAACCTACTATGTTTTGTGATTGTTCAGAACGCGCAGGTGCAGAGGGGCGGGGGGGTAAGGGAAAGGTGCTGTGGTGCTCATGGAGAAGTGCTCGGGGTGAAGTACTAAGAAGAGAAAAAAAACATAAGTGCAACCACCTGTCGGGAGGGTGAGCCTAAGCAAGTGCAGTAAATAGACAGTGGCTTTTATGAGAGATGTGAGGGGTCAGGGCCACGAGGATACATAAGGGCCCTGCACATCAGTCACGTTACTGTATGATTAGCAGGGAACAGAGGAGTAGAAGGGAGAGGTAAAGAGGTTTTGAGGCTTTTTCGGAACTTAAGGACATCCTGCTGAAGATGCAGAGCGAGAGGGAGGATATTCCATATTCCACTGAAAACGGCTCGCCCAGGGAAGTGATCGACCACCAGTTCTCTGTTTAGCAAACCACTTCACAGGCAGGCAGTTGGTGCCAGAGGAACGCGGGAGTCTAGAAGAGGAGTATTTGGTCAGGAAGCGTTGACGATAGAGTGGTTCCCAGCCCCAGATAGCCTTGTGGATGATACAGAGGGATTTGAATTTAATCCGTGCTGAGACCGGGAGCCAGTGAAGGCTTTGTCGGTCAGGAGAGATGCGGTCCCAGGGCTTGAGGCCAAGGATAAGTCTTGCTGCCCTTTTCTGGGTTAGCTGGAGCGGTCGTTGGGTGGGCGAAGGAAGATTAAGGAGGAGGCTGTTGCAGTAGTTTGGCCTGGAGAGAACCAGTGCACGGGTAACTTTGAGTCTCTGGGGGAAGGTGACGAAGGGTAGAGTTCCTTTGAGAAGGAAGAGCTGAAACCCCCACACTTACCCTCTCCCCTGCACTTGCGCGATCTCAATGTCACCTGGACTAGGAAGATCGTTGTCTTTGTCTTCCCTCGGTTCCCCCTCCCTGGCCTTGTCGCGCCTTGAAACACTTGTTTATAGACGCGTTATAAATGCCATATCATATCATATCAAAGTGGGACTTCCTGACAATGGCCCTCATTACGACCCTGGCGGAGAGGGTTTACGCCAGCGGAAATCATGGCGTACCCTTCCGCCTTACTACGAGTTCCCGTAGCGCCATGGAGCCTTTTTCCGCCTGCTTTTTCCGGGCGGAAAAATCCATGGCGCTACGGGACCTTGATGTTAATTACGCCACCGTAATTTACGGTGGCGTAATTAACGCCTTCCCCACTCCCATTATACCCTATGGGGCAAAAATGGGAATGGGGAAGGGTAAAATGGGGATTGGGGATTTACCGCCCCGCCAAGGTCGGAATGGGGCGGTAAATCCGCCAACCCCCATGGCGGTATTGGCAGCTTTGCGCCATGGTCCATGGTGCAAATTGCACCATGGATCTCCGCCAGGGTCGTAATGAGGGCCAATGTCCTGAATATGAGGGATGGAGGAAAGGGAGGAGTCGAAGATGACTCCAAGATTCCTGGCTTCTGTGTAACTCTCCAAAATACACCTGTTGACCCTTTTTACATCCTTGAGCATCTTACACATTGTCGCTTCTCCAAAATACTCCGGCTTTACTAGAATGTGCACACATACAAATGTTGTTTTTTTATGCTTACCTTCTACACCTGATGTAGCCCCTGCACCATGAGGTGAGGCCCTGACAGAATGTGCACACACACAAATGTTACTTTGTATGCTTACCTGTTCACCTGATCTATCCCCCAGCACTATGAGGTGAGGCTTTGGCAGAAGTGCACCCACATACCGGTACACCTGATGTAGCCCCATGTACCATGAGGTGAGGCTTTGCCAGATTGTGCACCCTCACAGATGTTGCTTTTTATGTTTACCTGTACACCTGATGGAGCCCCTGCACCATGGGAGGAGGCTTTATCGGAGTGTGTACTCATGATCCACCCATATGTTGTAACTGCCATGCTTGGTCCTACATCTCATGGACTGAACTACTGCACTTGTAATCTAACTAGTGCCTAGATGCCTCAGGGCTTTGTGCGCTGGTATAAATGTAAAAATAAATAAATCTCTCACAAGCAAGATCAAGCCAACCACCACACCAACGATGCACATCAGCACGCACAGCATGACACCACACAAACCCATATACAGGCACACAGTGCCACCCCACGGCTCCATCCCAGGAAATGTATCTCTGCGATTTAGCGACAGCGTTCTATGCATACCAATGGCACGACGCTCCAGTCTCAGCTGCTGCCGCACACCACCCAGGGATGAGGAGATGCTGGGAGTGGGTCTTCCGCACCAGGGTCACCCTCTTCGGCATGTCCAATGCAGAGGTCTTCCCTCTACACGTCATCTTGGACATGTTGCAGGAGTGGGAGGGTACTTTGCACCCCACCACTGCGCTGTCACATGCCAACAGGGCACATGTGATGCTCATGGTAGCGCTGCACTTCATCGCCACTGGCTCCTTCCAGATGACTAGTGGCATGGCTGCATGCATCTCACAGCCACGCAGTCACGTGCCCTGCACCAGGTTGTGGCATGCATCATATCATGCAGGCAATGCTATGTCCACATGCCCTGGATCCAGGACAAACAGAGACATGTGGCTTGCACATTTTACCTGGCGCACCGATGCCCCCATGTCGTCAGTGCCATCAACTGCACCCATGTCGCAATATGCCCCCATCCCAGCAACAAGCAGATATGTTCCAGAACCGGCACCTCTGGCACTCCATCAGTGGCAATTTCCTGGGGTCTGTCCACGACAGCCACATATTCAGGGTCTCCAGCATCCATAGTAAATGAACTACCACCACGTTCCAACACACACAGCCACACATCCACACACAGGCGCACAGACACATGACCATCGCAACACATGCACCTCAACACTGGGTCCACACAAAAGCAACAAGCCTGCATTGAACATCACACACGAAGGTACACCCAAGGCGCACTGATACCATTTGTGCCCTTCTCCATGCAGGTGACGCTGGTTACCGATTGAGGCCCTACCTCACGACACCCTACAGGTGGCCCACCATCATGCAGCAGAAAAGGTACAATACTACATACAGGGCGAGCAGGGGGATCATTGAGCGGTCCATAGGCATCCTGAAGTCATGACCCAGATGCCTAGATCATTCAGAGGGGGTGTACTCCTATACAGGCCACACATTGTGTGCGACATCATACATGCATGTTACAGCGCGCAAAGGTGCTAATGCAGACCTAGCACCTGAACTCAGGCACAGCCAGAAGCCAGGCCACTGACCCAGGGGGGTGGGGGTTGGGGGGGCTTCCCAGTGCAACAGCAGTGCGAGTGAGGGAGCGACTGGTCAACACCTTCTTCGCATCAGCATGCATGCTGCCTGAAAGGAACAGTGACCGCACACAAGACTGTTGGCACAGTCTGCACACACTCATCTACCCGAGACACACAAGGAAACAGACATCCAGCCATGCCAACAGGTAGCAAACGTGTATGCTCCACACACAGCTCTGCACTGCACGTCAAAGGAATGGGCCCATACATACAACCATTCCACTGCACCAGTGATGCATATCCCCAGAATCCCATCAGTGGTCTGTATTGCTCTCCCCTGAAAAGTGCACAGAACAACCATAAATCACCAATGCAATTATAGAGCAAATACTTCAACCCATAAACAGACAGACACAATAACTCACAGCCGCGCACTCTTTAGAAGATAATCAGCTCTTTACAGCTATTTATTCAAAGATTACAAGTACATAGAAATAATTCATAAAACTAATATGGACATAGATCACAGAAGTCAAAGAAGTCAAAAGAAATACATCACCGTGAGCGTAATCGAAGTCCTCATCTCGTACAGAAGCGGCTGGAAGACTCCAGGGGCACCCAGGCCGAGAGTGCCACAGCTCCCAGGAAGGCCAGACGGAGCGTCCTTCTCTGGCTGAAGTCTCACCTGACCCCCTCCGGGTTTCCGCATATATAGGAACTCCACAAAAGGGGAGTTAATTCTCAAACCTTCTGGAATTGCACCTGCGCAGTTGAGGAACAGCCGTCGGTTGCCAGCCGGGTCAATCCAGAGCTCCCCCCAAGGAACGCAGGGCCTCCCTGCTCTAAAAACATGCTCCACGGAGAACAGTAGCAAGTCATAACAACATGAGCTTTTCCCAGCAGAAATGGCCTTGACTGCATTCCAAGTTTGAAAAAGCATGTTTGTCTCAGCACTGTGAATCTAACACTTCAGCAAAATGTGTGCAGCCTTTCACTGCGGAGTGAAGTAAATATCCAACATGGCTCCGAGCGCTCCCAGAATGCATTGCGCGCCCGCGCCATTTTGAACCAAGCATAAATCAAGCAGAACAATTCCACCCTTTGGATATTTATCTTCCGTAGCCAGGTGGCACTGGAACTGGTCTCTGAAACCTACAAAATGTTAAAACTAAATTAGGAACACATTGAAGGCAACAACAACAAGCAATTATAATAGACAGAATAATAAAAATGCAAGCAAAAATATAACGTAGTGTACCCCCAATATCAGGTATCCATGAAAATAACCAATCCCACCATTTTTGTTCTGATCTTGAGACACTTGAGAAATGAGATCCCTCAAACCTCGAATATGACTTTCAATGGATCGTGAGTGGTCACTCAAATTGAAGCAACACATACCTTCAAAGGCATTACACCCTAAATTATGTTTCAGCAATAGATAATCCACAGCAGCTCTGTTCTGCAAAGTAGCTTTTCTAACAACTTGACTATCAAGGAGTAATTCTTCTAAAGCTTGCGAAGTGTGATTAAGACTTTTAACTACTAAACACGCTAATTTCATCAAAGATTTGTCCCCTCCAGCAGCTAAACCCCAAACACCTACTAATGAAAGGGTTAATGCTAAAACCTCACCTTCTGATAGCAAATGTACATGTGAATCACAGTCAGGAGATAGTCCCATACATTCAAAGGTTGACCTTTTACCTCGAGTTATCGCTGAGTGTAAAGGAAACATCATTAGTCGTAATCGAGTCAAAGCACATGGACCTCCAGAAATGTTAGCTGGAATATAAGTATATGTAATGTTACCACATGAAAAGAGTCATCCTGTTGGAAGTTTCACATGATTCAAATGACTAGCAGTTATCAGTGTATGATTTCAAGACAGTGGGCCTCATTACACGGATGGCGGAGAACCATGGCGCTATTAACGCCATGGTTCATGCCGGTAAAATACCGGCACCGCCTTGGCGGAAAGGGGAATTACCGCCCCATTCCAAGGTTGGCGGGGCGGTAATTCCCCCTTCCACCATTGCCCTTCCCCATTCCCATTTTTGCCCCATAGGGCTCAATGGGAATGGGGAAGGCTCTAATTACGGTACCGCAAATTGCGGTACCGTAATTAGCTCCCGGGGTCCCTTTGAGGGTTGCTTTTTAACGTCTGCAAAAAGCAGGCGTTAAATCCCCCAACCCGCAAAGGGACCTCGTAGTAAGGCAGTAAGGATTTACCGGTACCGGTATTTTACCGGTACCAGTAAATCCTTACCGCCATCCGTGTAATGAGGCCCATAGTGTTATTTACACTGGTGCATTTGCGTGACATTCATGAACACAGTCTCCTCTCGAATGTAGTATGATTGTATTGATCGGTCAACTCTATTTGTCTGCATTTACCAATTTCTTGTGCTTTGCACGTCATAATATAACACACATCACCTTGGGTTACGTTGTACGTAATCACACGTGTCAAATTTCTCCATTTCTTGTCGGTTTCTTGGCAGAACCTGCAGTACTCGTAGACTGAAAAAGATTGTCTAATGTCTGAGTCTTGAACTAAAGAATCATTATGTGTGATGCCGAAAATATGCTTTAAAACTGGAACAGGCGTCCGCACCGCTACTAAACATGTAGTCAATAAAGCTTCAGCATTGGGCACATCAGTTAAACAAAAGTGTGATATATTCAGTACTTGCTGTGCTAAATAGATCCACATATTTTCTTCTTGAGTTATCATGGGAGAGTGTTTCCTCCATCCAACAAAGGGCTCCTGCACAACTGGCATCAAGGTTGTTTTCACTTGCTCTTGATGTGTTTGTCGCAATTCACAGATCCATGTCTTCGATCTGGCGGGCTTGTCGGCACTGGCATAGGGTTGCTTGGGGACAACATTATTCATCACTATCAGTATCCCCTTGATCACTGGCACAGATGTGACATTTTTTGCTGGTGACAGAAGACCGTCTAACCCTTCCAAATGGAGTCCATTTAGTGCCACAGTCACACCAACCAGACCCAGGATCTATAAAGCAAACCCAGAAAAGAGATATCAGTGTTGCACATCACTCTCTTAGGTAACATTTGTCTGCGGGTACATATTGCCATTTTCTTCTACCAGGCTCCATTACTAAAACCACTTGATCTTTGCCTGATGCAATGACATCTGCTGGCACTGGTGGGCCACTCGGCTGTTCCACCCACACCTTTGCACCCGGTACCATGCTGTCTGAAGAGCCAAAACAGCGATCCCCACGGGTAGTTAACACTGTAGGAGGCTCCCCTTTCTTAATCATGGACAACTTAATGGAAATGACTATCAATTGGGCCACTCGATCACCCTTGTGGATTGATAAAAATTGATCCCCACTATTCATTAGGATGACTTTAATCTTGCCTTGGTAATCAGCATCAATTACCCCTCCCAACACTTAAACTCCCTTCAATGCTTTGCCAGATCTAGGGGCAATCCATCCCATATGCTCTGGGGGAATCTGTACTCCAATCCCTGTTTCAATTACAACTATTCCTCTTGGATCTAATCTGATTTCTTCATTAGAATGCAAGTCTACCCCTGCTGACTCTGGAGTTGCTCGATAGGGAGCTAAAGAACCTGGTGTAATTTCCCAGTATAACAATGTTTCTCTGACTGAATTGGGTTGAACCTGCAAAGTAGGAGTCATTAATCGCATCAAAGGAGTTTCATGTTCATACACAGGCCTATTGTTCAACACTTGCACCGCATCAAACACACGAGCACGCCAGCCTGCCAAACTGCCGTCTCCAAATTTGCGCAACTGTTCTTTCAGTAACCCATTCATTTGTTCAATTAGCCCTGCTGCAGCTGAGTGGTGGGGAATGTGATAGACCCACTCAATGCTTTTTTCCTGACAAAATTCTTGGATTAATTTGCCTTTGAAATGTGACCCATTGTCACTTTGAATCTGCAAAGGCACTCCATAATGTAATATGATCTGTTCTAACAACCTGATGGTGTTCAATTGGGTTGCACATTTGCAGGGCAAAACCATCAAATATCCCGAGTATGTACCTACAATAGTGCATGCATACTGACAACCTCTGCTGATTGGCACAGGACCGAAATAATCAATCTGCCAAATTCGACCTGGTAATTTTCCTCTTCTCAATGTGCATCGAACAATTTGAGGTATAGGTCTATGCAATTGGTGTTGGCACATGGGACACTGCAAAATAATGGTTTTCACTACTTCTAAAGGAAGACTGATGCCTCGAGCTTGTGCCCACCTGATAGTAGCCTTTTCGAAGGGATTGTGTCCTCCGACGTATTCCTCATCTTAAAGTTAGATATCTCCTTCCAGCTCTGCTGGCCTCGGAAAAATTTTTCTCTAGAGGGCACTGCGCGTTGACGTCCTCCGAGCCGATGTCCCTCGACAGCTGCCGTATCGACGTCGACGTCATCCTGCCTATAAAGGCCGCGCGCAGCGTCCGTTGCTCAGTTCCGTTTTTCCGCGCTTACTCAGTGCCTCGGAATACCGTTGCTCAGTTCTTAGTCAGATTAATCCTATTTACCTCGAGTTATTCGATCCGTACTCGATGGCTTCCTCGTCGGAACCAACAACTCCTCGATCCGGCTTCAAGAAATGTCGAGATTGTGGGGAAAAGATGTTGTTGACTGATCCTCACAGAGTTTGTCTGTGGTGTTTGGCAGCTGAACACCATTGTTCGGAATGCGAGGACTGTATGTCCAGGACAGCTAAGGCCCTGAAGGAGCGTAGGGGGAAGCTGGAGAAAGGTAAGACTTTTAAAGCTTCTTCTTCGTCGACGAAGTCGAGACATTCGTCTCCTCGTCACCATTCACGCTCCAGGTCTCGGAGTGGGTCTCATCACTCCTCGAGATCGAAGCACTCGAAGAGGAGACGTCGAAGATCCCCTTCTCCGTCTTCCTCTTCCTCTGTTTCGCCAAAAAGAATCCCATGCCCCACGAAACATAGTTCCCGGGCTGAATGGGAGGAATTCCGAAAAAATATGATGAGCGTCTTCGAGAAAGCGGCCTCGACCCCCTCGAAGACTGCCGAGAGCGATACTCTGGTCGAAAGAACCGAAGGTCAAAAACGCCGTGAGTCGCAGTACCCGGCGAAGGAAACCTCTCGAGCGCGTCTCGAACCCTCGAGTAGGACTATGACCTCCAAACCTTCCTCGAAGGTGCCGTCGACGAGGGTTCGGTCGACGTCGAGGTCGATGTCTTCGACGCCGTTGTCGAAGGGACCTTCGACACACGGGTCTGTCGACTCGACGCCAGCTTCGACACCGGCGTCGACGCCAAGAAAAGTCACGGTTACGACACATCCAGTGACTATCCCCAGGTCCTCGACGTCGATGGCTTCGAGATTGTCGAGTAGAATTCCAATTCTGTCGAGGTCTTCGAGGCCTCCGCCTTTGTTTTCGACGCCACGCTCGAAGCCTTCGACGTCGGCGTCGACGACATCGACGTTTTCGAGGCCGATAATGACAAGTTCGGCACCCTCTGCCTTGGAAATGGGATTTACTCCCTTTATGAGTTCAGAACAATTGAGAACTATGTCCTCAATTTTGGAAGACGGTGAATTGTCTGAACAGGAAGACACATTTGAGTTACAGGGACCTGTAACCCCAATTAGAGAGGAATTTTCCTCTGAAGAGCGCAGGTTAAAGGATCTTCATGATTCCTTACATGAGGCAAGTGGGTTAGACACTTCCCCTGAGGTGGAGTTTGCTAAGCCAGACCCGGGGGAGCATGCTGAAACCCCCTATAGAGCCTTAATGGCCAGGATCACAGAGTTCATGGGGTGGTCTTCACCTTCACAATCTTTCCAACAAGATGACCTCACGGATATTCTTGACAAAGGCCCACAGGAGGATCCTGTGGTGCCTTTTCATAAAGCTCTTCAGAGAAAGATCATGACAAACTGGGAAACCCCAGATGTAGTACCAGCAGTAAATAAAAAACTGTCTACAAAGTACAGGGTATCTTCTACAGACCCAGAGTTTTTGTCTAAACACCCATCCCCAGAAAGTCTGGTGGTACAGGCAGCATCCTCTACCGATGTCAAGACGGCTTATCCTACCGTCCCACAGGACAGGGACGATAAGAAATATGATGCTATGGCAAAGAAAGTCTTTTCAGCATGTAGCATGGCGTTAAAATCTGTTAATGCTACTTGCACCCTTGCTAGGTTCAGCCATACACTTTGGGAGTGTGCTTCTACAGCGGCTGACTGCATCCCGGAGGGAGAAGAAAGGGATGCTTTCCTGAATATTATACAGGACGGTAAAGACGCTATGTGCGAATCCCTCCAGACGGGCATTGATTCGGCTGACAGTATCAGCAGAGCAATGGCGGCAAGTACATCAACCAGGAGATTCGCTTGGTTGAGAAAGTCTGGTTTTGCCCCAGATGTGCAAGCCAGGCTCTTGAACATGCCATTCAATGGCTCTTCTTTGTTCGGGAAAAAGGCGGATGACAGTTTAGAGAAACTGCAAACTTCAAAAGCAGCAGCAAAATCCCTAGGAGCTGTAATCCGTCAGACTCCTTTTCGTCCCACAGGAACCTCTGCGAGGGGCAAGTCCTTTCGCTGCTACTCCGCATTCGGAAGAGGTAGAGGACGACCGGCTCAAAGGGGACAAAGAAGAACTACCCGAGGTGGACGGGGTAGATATTCAAAAGCCGCAGCATCAGCAGGTACCTCTTTACCATCGGCATCTGCATCAGTAGCCCCAAAACCACTCTGAGGACTTCCCTCACAGGACACCTATAGGAGGCAGGTTGACTCAACATCTGGCGGTATGGCAGGCTATCACGTCAGATGCTTGGACATTGGAAAAAGTTGCCCAAGGTTACTGCCTGCCTTTCCTACGTATACCTCAGAGTCATCCACCGGGGATCAGCTCTCAGAAAGCTCCAGATCCGCTCCTCTCGCAGGAAATTTGGGACCTGCTAGAGAAAGGTACAATAGAACCGGTACCTGTAGCGGAGAGGAACAAGGGCTGGTACTCCCCTTACTTTCTCATTCCAAAGAAAGACGGAGGACTGAGACCCATCTTGGACTTGCGAGAATTGAACAAATTCCTCAGAAAAGACAAATTCAAGATGGTCACTCTTTCTCAGATCCTCCAGGCCCTTCAGTTCCAGGACTGGTTGGTATCTCTGGATCTTCAGGACGCTTATTTCCATGTGCCTATCCATCTCAAACACAGGAAATACCTGAGGTTCGCAATTGGCAACTCTCACTATCGATTTCGAGTGCTGCCATTTGGGCTGACCTCCGCCCCGAGGGTCTTCACCAAGTTAATGTTGGTAGTGGCTGCAAGTCTAAGGAGTGAAGGGATTCACGTCTACCCCTACCTGGACGATTGGTTGATCAGGGCTGTTTCTCCGGAACAAGCTCAGATCCAGCTAAATCACGTGTGCCACTTCCTTCACAGACTGGGCTTCTCCCTCAATTTAAAGAAGTCACAAATGATACCATCGCAGAGACTCCAGTTCATAGGAGCGATCCTGGACACTTCCCTGGGAAAAGCCTCACCACCAGAGGTGAGGGCTCAAGATATTCTACAGATGGTTACCAAGTTCCAACATGCCCAACGTCTCCCAGCCTTCGACTTTTTGAGGATGCTAGGCCTCATGGCATCCTGCATTTTCCTAGTGCCAGAGGCTCGCCTGAGAATGAGATCCCTCCAGTGGGCACTGAGGACTCAGTGGTCACAATTCTCAGGGAGAATGACAGATCTTCTTCAGGTTCCCGGCAGGGTGGCTCGAGACCTTCAGTGGTGGGCCTGTCAGGAGAACATTCTGAAAGGAGAACAGTTTTGGCAACCCTGGCCGGAGATAACAGTAGTCACGGATGCCTCACTCACAGGGTGGGGAGCCCACGCCAACGACTTGACCATCAGCGGTCGTTGGTCTCCATCGAAGTCCAGACTACATATCAACCTGTTAGAGCTGAGAGCCATCAGACTTGCGCTGAAGGCGTTCCTGCCAGCTGTACAAGGGAAGAACGTCCTGATAATGACGGACAACATGGTGTCCATGCATTACCTCAACAAAAGAGGAGGCGTAGGATCACTACCCCTGTGCAGAGAGGCGATGCAGCTCTGGTTTTGGGCAATCCAAGAAGGAATCTCTCTATCGGCAGTTCACCTAGCCGGAGAGAAGAACTTGACAGCGGACGCTCTGAGCAGGCAGAACACAGTCTCCCACGAGTGGGAGCTAGCTCAGGAAGTCCTTCAAGGGATCTTCGCACTTTGGGGAACCCCTCAGGTAGATCTGTTCGCCACCAGCCTAAACAGGAAATGCGACCTGTTCTGCTCAAGGGAATTTCCCCCGAGAGGAGCTCTGGGAGACGCGTTCATAGTGGACTGGGAGTTTCCGCTTCTGTACGCGTTCCCACCGGTCCCTGTCATTCCTCAAATGATCAGGAGGTTGAGAAGATTCCGGAGAACCATGATCCTAATTGCCCCGGATTGGGCCAGGAGAACGTGGTACCCGGACCTTCTAGACTTGTCCATCTGCCCTCCAATTCGACTTCCACTCAGAGAGAACCTACTCTCACAGAAGGGAGGTCAGGTTCTCCATCCAGACATCAAAACCCTCAACCTTCACGCTTGGCTTCTGAAAGGCTGAGGTACAAGGATTGGGACCTCCCTGATGATGTTATGGAGGTGTTGCTTTCGGCAAGGAGGCCAGCAACAAAGTCTTTATACCGCTGCCGTTGGAACAGATTTTGCAGCTGGTGTAGAGAACAGAATATCGACCCTTTTTCATGTGGTACACCAATGGTTTGGTCCTTCCTACTACATTTGGCAAATTCAGGCCTTCAAGTTGGCACCATTAAGGGCTATCTCGCAGCACTATCCATCTTTAAGCGTACTGCGGAAGAACCATCCTATTTCAAATTACCCTTGGTAATACAGTTTCTAAAGGGGTTAACCAATGTTTATCCCCCAAGACCATTCCAAATTCCCCTATGGGATGTAAACTTAGTACTAACTTTCCTGATGGGTACACCTTTCGAACCTCTCCATTCTTGTTCGTTAAGATTCCTTACCCTTAAAACTGGTTTATTAATAGCACTTACATCTGCTAGAAGGGTGAGCGAATTACAAGCTCTTTCTTGTAAACCCCCTCACACAATATTTCACAAAGACAAAGTTGTCCTGCAAGTGAAGCCTAATTTCCTCCCAAAGGTGGTTTCTGAATTCCATATCACTCAGAAGATTACCCTACCATCTTTCTACCCTCTTCCTCACCCGGGGAAAGAGGAAGAGAGGTTACACAGGCTAGACCCTAGGAGGGCTTCAAGTTTTTACATCAGTAGACTAGCCAGGATAAGACAGGCAGACCAGCTGTTTGTAGGTTACGCAGGTCACAAGCTGGGGTTACCAATAACTAAGCAGACCATTTCCAGATGGATCATTCTAGCCATTCTGGAATGTTATAAACTTGCAGGGAAAGAGCCCCCTCAAAACCTTAGGGCTCATTCGACCAGGTGTATTGCAGCTTCATCGGCCCTCAAAAGAGGCGTGCCGGTTAAAGACATATGTGCGGCTGCGACATGGTCGTCTGTCCATACCTTTACACATTTTTACAATTTGGATTCCTCCTCCAGTCAAGAGACTAGGTTTGGAAGGGCTGTACTGCATTCTATTCATCAATAGAAGACAGCGTGAAGTCAGTACTCCCTCCTCCGATAATAGAATACTGCTATGGGAGCCTATCTAAGATGAGGAATACGTCGGAGGACACAATCCCTTCGAAGAACAAGTTACTTCTTACCTTGTAACGTTCTTTCGACGGAATGTTCCTCCGACGTATTCCTCATCGACCCTCCCATCCATCCCCGCAGTTCTACTTCCCTTGTTGTTGCATCTTACGCTCCTTCAGGGTGATTAGTTAGTCCAGAAAGTATTATTGTGGGCTACAAAAAACGGAACTGAGCAACGGACGCTGCGCGCGGCCTTTATAGGCAGGATGACGTCGATACGGCGGCTGTCGAGGGACATCGACTCGGAGGACGTCGACGCGCATCGCCCTCTAGAGAAAAATTTTTCCAAGGCCAGCAGAGCTGGAAGGAGATATCTAACTTTAAGATGAGGAATACGTCGGAGGAACATCCCGTCGAAAGAACGTTACAAGGTAAGAAGTAACTTGTTCTTCTCCAAGGTGCCCACATTTCTGAATCAGTGTACACATAACATTGACCAGGGGTCTCTTGTTTCAATGCTTGGTAAACTGCGTAAAGTTCTGCGAACTGACTGCTCTTTCCTTTCCCTGTCATTATCATGTTTTTGGTTTTGGGATTGTGCGACACTGCTTACCATTACCGCTCAGTTCCCACGTATCGAGCTGAACCATCCGTGAACCAAGCATGCTCTGTTTGTTCCACGGTCAAATCGCTGTAAGGTACTCCCCATTCCACGGAAGACTCACGTTTTTCAGGCACTTCCGGTGGTATGTAATCTGAGGGCGGTATGTTGGCTACTTGCTCATGTAATTTTGCCACTCCACCCTTCCCTGATTTGGCTCTGTCTTGAATGTACCATTTCCTTTTAATTATGCTGGCTTCTTGAGCATGTCCTATTCTATGTGTTTTAGGAGAGCTCAGTACCCATTGCATGATTGGCATTTCTGGCCTCATCAATACATCATGGCCCACCGTCATTTGCTCAGTATCAACAAGAGCCCAATAACATGCCAGCAATTGTTTCTCAAACGGAGTATATGAGTTACCAGCATCGGGCAACTTACGACTCCAAAACCCTAATGGCACACGTTTCCTGTCTTGTTTCTGCCACACACTCCAGTTAGCATAATTGTCTTGCACAGACACATTTAATTCCACTTCGCCTTCCTTCAAGGGCCATAAATCAAGCACCTGCTGCACGGTGTCTTTCGCCATCTCAAAGGCTCTCTGCTGCTCTTCCCCCCACTGAAACTCATATTTCTTTCGTGTCACTTTGTAGAGGGGGGCCAATATCTGCCCTAAATATGGAATGTGCTGTCTCCAAAACCCAAACAGTCCTATAAACTGCTCAGCTTGCTTTTTGTTCGTTGGAGTGGTGAATTCAAGTATTTTCTGTCAAGCTTTTGGCACCATTTCTCGATGCCCATGATGCCACTGAATCCCTAGAAATATCACTGTTTCAGCTGGACCTTGAATTTTACTCGGATTAATCTCCTACCCTTCCTTTTTCAATCCTTCCATAAGGACATCTAACTGACTTTGCACGCTGTGCTCATCCTTGCCCTGAATCAAAATGTCATCAATGTAATGAGAAATTTGTATGTCAGGTTTACACGGTATCTTGTCTAAGTGTTCTGCCACCAGCCGGTGACAGATAGTCGGACTGTGCATGTATGGGTAGTCTCATGAAAGTGTACTGATGTCCACCCCACGTAAATGCAAACTGTTCTTGACACTCATCAGCAATTGGCACGGAGAAAAATGCATTAGCTAAATCAATCACTGCATACCAAGTCCCCTCAAACTTTTGGACATTTTCTATCAAAGTAATGGCATCTGGGACTGCAGGCAGTAAGGGAGGAGTATGTTTATTCAACTCCCTGTAATCCGCCGTCATCCTCCACGACCCATCCCCCTTTTTAATGGGCCAGAGAGGATTGTTCCATGCGGTGGTAATAGGGTGTAATACACCCGCCTCCACGTACTCTTTGATGGTGTCTGAAATTTCCTTGTGCCCCTAGGAATGCGGTATTGTTTCATTGCTACGCGCTTGGTTGCTATTGGCACTTGCACTGGGGGCATCTTCAATTTGCCTACAGTAATGGGGGTACAAATCAATGCACTCACCCCAAACTGATACGTTTTACCGCCAAGTCCCAAGGTTAACCCTTCCAAAATGTCAAAGCCAATTATATACTCAGGTATCGGGACGATCAACGCTTGGTATTTCTGCCTCTTTAAATTGCCTATTTTCATCTCCACTCGCGTTTGCACTGCGGGGGTCTCCTTTCTCCCTAAACCTGTGATGGTAAACTGTTTGCCTTTAAATCGTGTCGGATTACCATGAATCAAAGAGGCCTCCGCCCCGGTGTCTGTCAATGCTCGCACCCCTTGTGTATTTCCTGGCCCCCAAAAATCTTAACATCAACATGAGGACGCCTATCCACTTTTGTGCAGGCAGAAGCTGCCGGAGCTTGGCCGTAGCCCTAGTCAAATTTCGAATGAGTGTGACTTGACTCCGCCTCTAGCATGGCACTCACCACCTTTCTCAAATCAGCGTATGTCGGCTGGTACGGGGAAGCTGTCCCCATAGACCCTTCATCTTGTTCTTCTGCAGGGGGAGCAGAAGGTGAGGCATCCCCCTGTGGTGTAATGACAACTTGTTTCTTAACCTGTTTATAGCGCTCTTTTACTGCCAGTCCTCGTATTTTGTATAATTCATACATTACTCTGGTTTCAATGCCATCAATTTCTTCATGTGGCACACCATCTTTTAACAAAGCCAAAAACATGTCTTTTCGGGACACTCGGGAGTCTCTGCTATCTTGCCGCCTGCCTTCAGTTCTTCTCTCACTGCGCCCCTCTCTCTCCCATGGCTTGTTATCGCTCATGTCCCACTCCCCCAAATCTGCAAGTTGCCTAATGCCATCTGCTACCTCATCAGTAGCCTTGCCCGTCATGCCTACGAGGAAAGTCATAATGATACTTTTGTATGCGGGAGGCGCAGTTCTAATCACCATGTTGCGAGTTGAAACTGAGAGCGGCACGGCTCCCATGTGATCAGGAGCATCTATGTGAATCGCCTCTTTCATAGCATGCTCTCTGACTTTTTGAATTGCTTCTCTCAATGTATACCACTTTGTTTCTTCACTAGGCCAGTCTGTGGTAATGGGGTATTTACGGTTACATGCTTGGGCTATCAGGTGAAGCAAAGACACCTGCGTATCTTGGCCATTTGCATCAGGGGGCGGTCCTGCTCTTAAGACCTCCTCTACATTGGTGTCAATTGACAGGGGTAAAAAATGCGGTGAATCAGTAGAATCTACCAACAACCCTGCAGCACCCCCATCTAGCAATCTCACCATCCATGTCAATAAAGCTTCCCCTGATTTTTGCCTCAAACGGGTAATAATTTCCCCAACCTCCTGTTGTGTGTAATCTTCCAAAGTGGTTAAATCCACCATACCACCACCAGGATTCTGCGGGTGTGGTCCGGCTCGCTGCCTTCTAACAGGCTTCGCCGCCACTGTTTTCTGTTTCACCTCTGGTTTGGGGTCAGACTCTTCTGCAGAACTACTTTCTAGACTGGTCAAATCAAAAATATCACCATCCCATTTGTCTGGATCCCAGTCTGCACCAGCGGTAGCGATTACAGTTGCCACCTTTCTTTTGTTGACCCCTCCCCATCTTTTCCTATACTTATAACGAGCTACTCTGACTGCTGCCCTCTCGGCCACCGCCTGATATGTGTCGGCCTTATCTTTAAACAGTTTCATTTGAATATGCTGCATTAACGCAGGCTGCCGTTCTGCAGCCAGCTCTCTCTCTAATCTCAAAACCTCATTTTTCATATCCATTTGCCTCTGATGTATTTTCGTATAAGCATGCAAAAGAACCCAACCTCGCCTGCCTAATGCCGCACATTGTTTACCACTTTCTACTGAAACTTGTTGCAAGCATGCAATTACATCAGCCGGATCGGCATCTCCCAATCCTTGATCCCAAGTCTCACTTAGCCCGGCACCACAGGCCCATGCCTGAGCCAACTTATCATATGGACTCTTAGTCCACCCTGGAATAGTAACATCAAAGCATTCACCGCCAGCGGGAACACTCTTTTTCCTGAACAAACTATTCATTACTGCAAAATGGTACAAAACCTCTTTATATCTATTTTTTTTTCTCACTGCAATCACTCCCACAAGCACGCACACACCAGCACGGAAAGAGAAAAAAACAGCTTAACACAGTTCAACACTCACTGCCAAATTACTTTTGCTTGCAAGATAACCGAAGCCTATCTACGTTCAAACAGATTCTTGAATATTTGGAACACTTCATCACAAATAATCCTGCTCACAGCGCCATAATGTATTGCTCTCCCCTGAAAAGTGCACAGAACAACCATAAATCACCAATGC